>NW_021703776.1:104081240-104311705 GCF_005190385.1 Monodon monoceros
GGGGAGGGGAGGAGGGGGAGGGGAGGGGAGGAGGGGGAGGGGAGGGGAGGAGGGGGAGGGGAGGGGGAGGAGGGGGAGGGTAGCTCTGCAGAGAGGTCCCGGCAGCCCTGGTGACTGCGTGGGAAGAGGCTGCGGGACCCAGCCCTGGGCCATGGTGGGCACGGCGGTGACACCAGGGCACCGTCCTCGTGCCTGGAGGGCAGGATGGCGTGCAGCACGGTGTGCAAATGTTTGCTGGCAGCATGCATGTTGCACACACACAAGAACAACTCTGCATAATAAGAGCACAGACACCAAGCAAGCAAAACCGTGCCACCTGCACCGTTCTACCCAGAGACCATCAATCAACGGACCTCAGTTACGCATCTTCTCTGAGTGAGGGCCTGCATTCCCCCCACCCCCGCTGAGCTGAGGAGGGCCGGACACAGACGGCAAAGGGCGTGGCCTCGGAGGGCCCCTGTCGGGGCAGCTCACACATGTTGAAACAACATGACAGAAGTCTGTGTTCTATGGAGCACAATGTTGTCCCCAGAAAGCAATCCCGGCCTCCATCTGTGCTGACCAAGGGTGGACGGGGGCGGACACAGGTGTCACCTTCAGCTGACAGTCACAGCACCTGACAGGGGCCCAGACTAGTACTGCCACACGTCTAAACTGAACTCTAATAAGGAAAGAATTGCTCGGTTGATGGTAACCTTGAGAGAACAGTGGCCAAACCACCTTAAAGTTTTGAGTTGCCAAGAAAGAGAATGCTAGGCATTTAACACATAACCAGATGAGGGAATTTTGTTCCAGAGACTCCAAAAGGGCGCTGAGCCAAAGAGATGGAAACCCTAAACATCAGAGTTCTGATGACACAGTGGTAAATATCCTGAGTAAGAAAACGAGAAACAGACATTCAAAGAAACCAGGGTGGTCCGCAGTGTAAAAGATCACATACGAAAGACGGAATCGCGCACGTAAAGCAGGATCATCAGAAAGGCTGACGTCCCGAGTGGGATGGTGCAAAATACACAGGGGATAACAGGAGAGTCTGTGCACCTGTGTTTGTTTAAACCGAATGAAGCCTCTGTCCGGTGTAGATGAAATCATTTTGGTAGGTAACAAACAGAAAATCTATTCAATTACAGTTTCGCTGTGGCCATCTCTATCAGAGAATACCTTTTCAAACCAGCAAGGACAGAGAAGAGATAGTTAGGGGGTCGACAGATGCTGGGGGACGATGTTCATGGGCAGGTTCTGGTCTCCGGTCCCGTGACCAGAACAGGTTCTGCGAGTCCTCTGGGTGCAGCTGCAGCGGGTGCTGGCCATATCCATGGCATGTCCTCGGGATGCACAGTCTGGCCACAGTTGGTTTCGACCTCACTGTGTCCCTGGGCCTCTGGGTCTCGGGTGCGTGACCAGAAGGGGGGAAATAGCGGGTCTGGGAACCAGGCAGTCAGCTTCCCAAGGACCAGGCCAGCCTCCTGACTGGAGAGCTTGTGAGGGTTTCGGGGGAGGGTGGCCGCCAGGAGAAGAGGAGCTTATTAGGGTCAAGTTATGTCGGAAAACCAAGGGGGTTGTTCTAAAGTTACAAAGGCTAGAGAGACGCGAAGTCCAAAAGGCAGTTATGAACCTTGATTGCATCCTAGTTAACTAACCACTGTAGATGATATAACTGGAATATTTGGGAGCATTGGAAGATGGAGTGGAATTAGTGGCTAATAGGGGATTACTGATTTTCTTAGTCACAACAATGGGGTCGTAGTTATGTAGGAGAAGGTCTTTACTTTTAGGAGACACAGGCTAACGTATTTAGATATCACGATGCCTAAACCCCACTTTGAAATTGTTCAGCCAGTAAAGAAGTAAAGCACACACACTGATCACACAAAAAAGGCAAAATACGGAGCAGCAGCTGTGTGGACTCTAGCTGGTGGGAATATAGGCAATCATCAAATTATCATTTCAACCCAAGGATTTTAAAACTTTTGCAATAAAAAGTGTATGGGGGTAATTATGCCAAGCTGGCGACACTGCTTCTTTGCAAAGTGCCTCTGGACTGGCCGGCAAGGAATCCCCCGGGGTCAGGAGGGCAGGGGGCAAGCCATGTCGCCCCCTGACGCCCTGGCTCACCTCTGGCTCCAGGTTCTTGGGTGATGGTGTAAATGGGACACTGCACACCTGGCCTTTTGCACGGTCTACTGTGCAGGGATCTCCTGGTCTGCATGGGAGGGCGGCAGGCAAAGAGGGGCTCACGGAGCAGCCACTGGAATGTTCTTTCCTGGATCTGAGTCCGCCTGAGGGGGGCCTTGGTAGGCAGCGCCCTGTATTCATCCTGTTGAATGTGGCTCTGTTCATGACTCGAAGGCAGGTAAAACATGTTTATAAAATGTGCGGAAAAAAAAAAAATGTGCGGATGGCAAAAGGCTGAGGGTGACCGTGGTGACCATAGGTCAAACTCCCCTTGACTTTGAACAAGGATTCGTTTATCAGCAGTGAATGCAGAGTTCAATTCCGTATAAGGATGGACGGCTCGGGGCTGTGCCCTGTGACGTGCCCATTGCACGATGAACGGAAACCGGAAACGTGCAGGTCAAGGAGGAAACACAGCCCGTCGCGGCCCTTCTGAAGGCTGTGATCGGCCTCTGGGCGCAGAAACCAGAGCGGGTTCAGAAGAGGGGCCCAGCCCCGGCTCCCGCCTCTGCGAGCAGCATCGGGATGGGACGGGGAGAAGCACAGACACCAGGTGACAGGAGGTTGGATGTCTTACACATCCAGTGGCCCAGCTTCAAGGAAAGGAGTGAAGAGAGGGCAGAAGCTGAACCTGAGTGAATTGTGCAGACAGTGGCACGGCCCCCAGCCCGCAAGCAGCCCCTCTGCACTGGGGAGGCTCCGGCGGGGCGCTCCCACAGCCCAGGGACCCATCTCCAGAGGCTCCGCACGTGCACAGCCCCACAGGAAGGCCCGGGCGCCTCCTCCCCGTGTCCCTTAAAAGCTCTTCAGTCTCCGGCAGCCCAGCTTCCGCTGTGATGTAGCAAAGGAAAAGCCGTCACAGAATTGGCTGGGTAGTTTCTTGTCGCCACCAGCACACCTACAGCCTTCCCAAATCCAGAGGCAGTCACTCAGCTGGTTCAGAGGCCGAGAAAAGGGAGTGACAAAAAGACAGCCAAGTCAGCAACTCATCTGGACACTTAACTTTCTCGTGCAGCCGTTTTACGTGAGGGGAAGAAAATCCTGCTTGCTTGTCGGATTTAGGAGAATTTCCCACGACTGATGGCTAGAGGCTAAGCAGGTCACTCAGATGTGGCTGAACCAGAATACTCACTGCGGGGATTCTGCTGGGAGTTGGGAAAAATATGTAAACCAAAGGTTTGTTTGGAAATAGATTGTTTTCTGTGTGTTTCAAGGGAAGCGATGCTTTGTCAAGTACCGTGGGCCTTGGATGTATTTTAGACATTCCTTCTGTGGAAGTTCGAAATCTGTGTTCATGTTCCCGACTCAGAAAGTCTCAGGTGAGTCCACAAAAGCACAAGGGGGGTGGTATCCCGTCAGCACAGGGCACCCGGGCTCGAACTCCAACACCCTCATCTGTCCGACGGGGGGGAGATGCAGGAGGGTTGGGGGGCAGGCCTGGGGCGCTCGGGGGCCGCACTCGATGTGCTCAGCCTGGTCGCTGACCTTTCTGTCACACGTGGCCGAAGCCTGGTGCCACCAGGTGATGTGGCTCCCAGGAAGAGCCGGGCCAGAGTCGCTCTGACCCTCACCCGGCCCGTCTTCCGGGCAAGGCGGGGGGCCGTGCTGTGAGCTGGGTGAGCAGCAACGCCCGAGAAAGCTGAACTGCGAGAAACGGCATCACAGACCCTTCTGTCCATCTTCACGTGCCTGTGCCTTCGGCTTTACATTCTCTCTGGTTTCATCTCTAAGTATTCCTGTGTCTCTGTGTCTCTCTCTTGTTATTATAACTCAGAATCACAAACATTTTTCTGTTTAAGATGGCACACCAAAATAGCATCATATTCCTGTTTTTATTTTAAAAAACAGATGAGCGGAATATTGCATAATTCTTTTTAAAAAGGCAAAAAAAAAAGAATTTAAAAATTAAATTCTTCAAACTTCTGAGCTATAGAATTAGACCTAGCGCACGGCCAGCCAACATCTCATGAATGCTAGTTGCCTTGTCCTTTGAAAGACAATTCCCTTGTAGCTAGAATCTCCGGGCTGTCAGGGATGGGAAAGTCGCTAGCCCGGCCGCCCTTGAATTTCCCACCAAACCGCCAACTGGGACGTCTTCCAGCCTCAGCTGGAACGGCCCTCGTGTTGGCGGAGGTTGGGGGAGAGACGTTTCGGGGGCAGCAGACGAGCAAAGATGTGGAGGGGCTGGGAGGAGGGGAGCCTGCACACTGCCGGACTGGGCGGGGTCCAGGTGGGTGGCCCGGGGGGCCGCTGACCAGGGAGCCAGGCAGTAACTCCCCTCTCCCGGGTGGAGGATGGACATGAGGAGAAGCGGGGCAGGAGCAGAGCTGCTTCATGGAGGGAAGTAGAGGCAGGAAGGTGGGGTCCAGCCAGGGGTAGGGGGGAGCAGAGTGGGCTGGTACCGTCAGATCCAGAAATGAGGGGCCTCGCTGGAGGTGACGGGAGAGGATACGGCAAAAGGAGCAAATGCAGAGAGAGATGGCCCCGGGGTTTCCATCCCGAGCCCCGAGTGAGGCTAGGTGACACAGGTGGGTGCTGCGGGGAGCACGTCGGACACACGACGCTGTCGTGAGCACCCCACTGTCCCCGGCTGGGGCGTCGACGTTGGCTTCAGGGAGCAGGGCGCGTGGAGGCCACCCTGTCAACACCCTACGCTCCATCACAGACCGTTTCTGCGCCATAAGGAGTGAACAGCCGGACAATACGGAGCAGGTTGCAGGAAGAGGCGGCGGTCCTCCCTGGTGGAGTTTGGCAAGACCAGTAAGAGTTTAAGTGAGGCCATCGCCTGAGGGTCCTGCCTGGGAAGAGATGCCGGTGGAGATCTGATGACAGGATTTCCTCTAAAAGTTAAGGAGGCAGAAGTGTGGAGGACAAAGGTGGGGACGCACTTGCTGGGACTGGACCTGCGCATCTGGGGAGGCTCTATCTGCCCACTTGTCTCTGCAGGGTACTGGCCCCTACTTCCTGCAGGACCCCGGACAGGCGACAACCTAGGTCAGGCTCTGGGACGGCCATGCCGGTCAAGAACAGTGGCCTCTCTCTAACGCCCAGCGCCAGAGTCCAGCCAGGAAGGCGCTTCCTCTTCAGAGCCCTGGCTCCGGCCCACATATGGCAGGCCCGAGGCTCTGGTCCAAGGGCTCCAGGGCCCTGGTCCCCGCGGGGCTGAAGCGCCACCCCCAAGGCTGAAGACAGGACACCCTACGTGCCTGAGGTCCTGGCCTGTGGACCCATCGCTGACTCGGCACAGAGCCCAGCAGCCGGCCGGGCTGCAGGGCACGTGGATGGGAATGTGCCGTGTTGTGGTTGGCTTGGTGGAAGGGATGCTTTGAACTTGAGTATTTACCCTACAGGGCCTGACACCCGAGGAAGCCTCCAGGCCTGGGAGCACGTTGGATCCAGGCTGACGGTCTGCCCCCAGCACCTCATTATTTAGGGTGTAGTTGGAACACCCCCGCACCCCCTAACCTGGATCCTCTCTGAGGACAGTGGCCAAGCTTGGTTGACTGGGTGACCCAGCGTCTGTCAGCAGCTCTTGGCACAAGTAGGTGCTTAATAAATATGTGTCAGTTACTGTCTTTTCTTCTAAACATAAAACTTATAAATCACAACAGCTCCTATTTTTAGAGCTCTTTAGGGAAAAGGCCCTCAGACATCACAGAACTAGTCTGAACACTGACTAAACAGTTAGAAAAAACTTACACCCAGAAGCAGCGTGTTAAGATTTTACAAAGGTGTGTAATTCCCAGGCTGGGGTCTGGAGCAGCCCAGGTGTGTGTCTTTGCTCTCGCTGTCCCGTGAGCAGGCATGGAGTCGCTGCCACTTACTACGAGACAGAACATTGCTGCTGCGTCTCCCAGGCCGGGGGGCGTTGGGATGGCAGCCCGGCCGCGCCTTTGGGTGGTGCCAGGCTGGTCCCCCACTGGCTCCACAAGGCTGGGACGGGGCTTGTGACCCCAGGCGTGCTTCCCTGCGAGGGGGCTGGTCTTGCCTGTGAGACCCGATGTGGCTTTGCTGAGCCCTCGAAAAGTCAGCCCACGAAGTTCCTCCTGCCATGTGTGAGGTTGGCATGCATCTCTCCCGTCTTCCGTTACCAAGACAGTCACTCGTGCAGTCGGCATTTACGTCAGACACTTTGGTCACAGACACTCCCCAGATCCCCTCCGCCTGCAGGGGGATGTGTAGTAACCACAGCCCAGACCGGCCTGGAACCTGCTAGGACACAGGAGGCTGGTGTCTCTAGTAAAGTGACAGGAGGAGAGGAGGTGCAGGTGGGTGGGAAGACGCAGACTTGGCCCGCCCCTCCTTTAGTCCTCCGTGGGCCTCCGCACCTGTAGGTCACTTGTCACCTCACGCAGTGTGAGACTGCAGGGCTGGTACCTTCCTGTGTCCCCATCTCCTGGCAGTGACTCCTGGTGACACACTGTCGGGCTGAAGGCTGCTGGGGCACCTGTGTCTGCTCCTGCTGTGCCCACAGCCTGCCCGGCCCACGTGACTGCCTGTCAACTCCTCATGGCCCTAAGTGTTCAAGGACGATGGTGTGAGGCCAAGTACAGGTGAGGATGAGGCTCCAAGGGTTCAGAAACGAGCCTCGAATCCCAGAGCAACAGCAAGTGCTCGCTGGAATCTCTGTGTCCCACCCGCGGTTCCAGGACTCGGCCGCGAGGCCGAAAGGAAGAAACGGCTCTGTGTTTTGAGGCTGGTGTCGGGGGCAGGCTCAGAGGGTGGTGGTCTCCCTGCCCTTTACGTGAGATGAATGGATGGACCCAGACAACATCATACTAAGTGAAGTAGCTCAAACAGAGAAAGACAAACGCCGCATGACGTCACTTACATGTGGAACCTAAAATATGACACAAACGCCACATGATGTCACTTACATGTGGAACCTAAAATATGACACAAATGCCGCATGACGTCACTTACATGTGGAATCTAATATACGACACAAATGAACTTATTTACAAGACAGAAACAGACCCACAGATACAGAAAACACACTTATGCTTACCAGAGGGGAAGGTGGGGGGATAAATTAGGAGCATGGGATTGACATGTACACACTGCCATATATAAAACAGATCACCCACAAGGACCTGCTGTACAGCACAGGGAGCTCTGCCCAGTATTTTGCAATAACCTATAAGGGAAAAGAATCTGAAGAAGAATATCTATCTATCATCTCTCATCTATCTATCTACCTATTTATTATCTCTCATCTATCTATATATCACCTATCTCTCATCCATCTATCATCTATGTATCATCTATCTAGCTACCTATCTACTTATCTATCTATCCATGTATAACTAAATTACTTTGCTGTACATCTGAAACTAACATGACATTGTAAATCAACTACACTTCAATAAAATAAAAAAAAAATGAAGTGAGAGGACGTTTGCTGGCAGAGAGGGCAGACGGGCAGGAGGGGAGGACGCTGCAGCCGCGCGAGCGCAGCGGGAAATCCCGGGGGGTGGGTGCGGCCCATCCCCACCGCCACCGGCGGCCGCCCTCCCGGCCAGAGCCCCGGCGGTACGTACAGGTGAGCACTGCGGGGCAGCGGTTCTTGGGCACGTTCTCCTCCCTCTGGGCCACGAGCGAGCTGTCGGGCTCAGCCTGGTAGGCACACAGAGCCTCCCACTCCTTCTCCAGGCGGTTCTTGTTCTTCAGGTGGTCCTCCATGTAGGCCTGGAGGGAGAACGAGAGTCAGGAGCGCCAGCCGGGAGGGCGCGGGCCCCTGGCGGTGACGGGACGCCGGGCGGCCCGTGGGGTGCAGCCCACAGTTCCCCTGCTGAAGGGGGGTAGGGCTGGCTCGGGGCCTGGTGCAGGGCCGAGGGCTAACCAGACGCAGGGGGTGCGGCAAAGGCTGCCCCGTGCTTTGGTGGTTGGTTCAAAGGTGGTCACGCTGCGTTTGCCGTGGTGCCAAGGGGGGCGGTGAGAACACCCAGTGACCGTGAAAACAGACGCACACACCGCAGACCAGGTCTGATGCGCCAGCCCAGAGGCGGGAAGTGTGTCCAGCCAGGAGCGAGGTCACGGGATGGGCGCAGTCAGGGAGGCCTATGGCGCCGCACTTTGTGGGAAGAGGTTTAACACAGCGCGGGGGAGGGCCAGGCACGCGTGCAGGTGTGTCCGGTGCGGCTGGGGACAGAGAGAGCCCAAGGGCTCTGAATGTCTGGCTGGGCATCCAGGCTCTGAGGTCAGGAGTAAGGGAGGTTTGGGAGCCGGGTCTGCCTCTGTGCTTGGAAACACGCACAGGAGGACCCTGCTCTCTGCATCAAAGAAGGAACGTGCTCAGATACACGAAGAAGCTACCACCGTGCTACACGGAGGAAGCGAGCTGGAGCTGGGTTAAAAAACAGGGCCAACAGAAACATGTTTGTCAGTAACTTCAGTCTGAGAAAGCATCTCAGTTGTCATGCTCTGCACTCAGTCTCATTTTCTTTTTCCCCATCTCAGAGAACCACTGCTTACCAACAGATACTATGATGCAATAATTGTTTGAAATATTTTCAGTGAAAACTACGGAACACACTGTTTGAAAACTATTGTATGTATCCAAGCAAAATCGTGTCCAAGTGGTTTCTCTTGGACAGAAACGGAAATCACACCCTCCCAAGATCCTCCAGAGCCTGGGCCAGGCGCTCAGCCAGGGGTCCCGGTGGGGACAGCCAGGAGGGGGGTGGGGACCCTGCCCGGCACCATGGCTGCCGTTTAGTCCCCAGATGAGGGCTGCCTATGCGCACAGGCCCCGGTGCAGGGAGGGAGCACAGGTGTCACCAGCGGTGACGACAATCCTGCCACTTGCCACACATTCAAGGGCAGGGGGCTCAGACGGGGCCTTCGCTAGGGCTGCCCCCGCTCCCGTTTCTGTTGGCACAGAAGTCATTTTTCTTGAAATTGGCTGGCTTTTCTGAACCCACCGGGGGTGCTGCATTTAAGACACTGGGCTGCTCTGATGTGCGCAGCGTCACATGGCTGGCAGTGTTAAAAAACAAAAACAACAAACCGAGTATTTGACCCACAGCTGCTCTGATCTTAATTTGTCAGGCACTTGTCTGTTGGCAGCGATACTAGGAGAACTGGATGGGGAAACAAAGGCCTCCAGAATGTTCCCTCCACAAAGATTCCCAAGCCAGTGCTGCCTACTCACCTTATTGATCTGTTCAGTCCAGAAATGACTGTGATTTTAAGGGAGAGCATTTCAAAGGACCAACCCGGGTGGCTTTATTGCGCCCAAAGGAAATAGTGGTCCCATCCTCTAACATCTTGCTTGTGGGTCTTCAAATATGCCCGCACAGCAAAATGAAACACACAGGCACACACGAGGCCAGGTCTCCAGCGGTCAGGCACCCCGATGTCCGACCAAAGCTTACACCCGTCCCACATCACTCCGACCCCTCCGTCAGCCCCCTCGCCCACTCACTCTAGCTGACCACCCGGCTCGGATCATCCCCCCCACTGCTCTTGGCCACCCCGGCTCATCGGCACCCACTCCAGGGGACAGAGAGGCATGAGAAAAGGAAGGACACTCCACCAGACAGTCGTGCTGGGGTCCCACACTTCTCAGGGAAATGTTGACTACAGCGACTTGAACTGTCTTGTATTATTCATTCAACAAACACCGACTCTAGTCCATGTTGGTCTGACTGGTGTGTGTATCAATGTGCGTGAGCTGAACCAGAGCTCAGAAGCCGGGTGCCTGGTGGGCGATGTTCCAGGGGAGAAGTCACCCTCAGGGCCGCCTGGCCCAGCAGCTGAGGGCCCCCCTGGCAGGTATGGCTCCGGGAGGGCCAGTGGTGGGGCCCTGGGTGACGGTCACATATCCCTCAGCCCCCTGCTCCAGCCGCTTAGGGAACCAGCAGATGGTCTTTTATGCAGAAGACCGAGAACTGTGACCATGAACCCCTTTTCAGGGACAGACCGTGAACCTCAGAAGCTCACCCTCATCAGGAACAGAAACATCGCAGCAGTTCTAAGTGCCCGGCCGCTGCCAGCCCCTGGTGCCCACACAGCTCACAGGTTTCTTTGGATGGGGAAGAAACAAACTTAAGGGCACAATCTAGAAAATGTAAACACAGAATGCTTTCTTTTGGGACAATCATTATGGAATATCAGATACATATTTCTTGTACCAAAGTTACCCTAATAAGGATGACACTTAAGTTTGGGGAAATACCAACTAGCTTATTATCTAGCTTAAAATATGGTGTGTGCGGGGGTCCCCAGGAAGGAGGGGTAGTTCTGGGTAAAGTGTACAGTCTCAGTGCTTCTGTGGTTACTTTCCCCAGGACTTGTTAATGTACAGTCTTACAAATGGACGTAAAACTGTTTCTGGCAAAACGATTTGGGATCCTCACTTTTCTTTGGAAAATACTCTGTTCACAAAATCCATCATGAATGAATGAGCTTCTTTCAATAAAATGTGATGGATTCTAAAATGATAAACCTTGGCAGGTTTAATCAGGTCTCAAACGTTGTCTGCAAAAGGGGCATCGGATATTATCTTAATTCCTGTAAACGGCAGCTGTGTAAATTTTCACATTTATCTTAACTATGGAAAGTGAAATCATGCTGCAAGTTCACTTGAATTTCTAAACTTACGGCAAGAAGTATAAACTGGGACTGTAGTAAGCAAGCTTGAGTGACACAGGGAGGAAACAGTAGTTATGAACATTATTACTTTGTTTCATTGAGAATGAACTCGTCTAAAGATACACTTGATTATATTAAAACTGAGATAAAGTTTTCATCCTCTCAGCATGTATTACTACAATAGTCTGTGTTTGCCCTGCTCCAGTCATTTCA
This sequence comes from Monodon monoceros, assembly GCF_005190385.1. Classification (NCBI taxonomy): domain Eukaryota; kingdom Metazoa; phylum Chordata; class Mammalia; order Artiodactyla; family Monodontidae; genus Monodon; species Monodon monoceros. The sequence continues at coordinate 104,092,224 of NW_021703776.1, forward strand.
ATTTGACCTATTCTTTGTTTTCCTATTAGTATTTTTACAAAACATCATTCGTATTCAATGGACATGATTCCCATCCACGTCTGAGGAGATTTTGCTCTTCATGTTTGTGGATTAGATGTTTTTCTTCTGAGACATGAGGGTATGTTTCATGTTGCCGGTCAGGAAGCTAGGCCTTGGTAGTAAACTAACGTGTTTTATACAAATACAAAACCTGCCACCATAGCTCAATACTACGAGGCCCTTTCTCTTCAAGGATGTGAGAACAGGTGTAGCGATCCTCCCCAGACACCATCACCGCCTGGAATAATTAGGTAAGTTAACATGAAATTTAAACACGATGCACATTCTTCCCCCAGACTGTAGGTGTGCTAAAAGCTGACATTTAAAATACTTTCATTTAACGTGTGTGTGTGTGTGTGTGTGTGTGTGTGTGGTAGGAATGGGAGGAGGGCTTAGTTTAAAAAAACAACAACTAACTTTTTATTCCATAAACAGCACATGTAGAAAATGAAGGGAAGCAGAATGAAAACAGAAGCTGCTGCTAACGTCTCCACCTGGAGCTAAACAGTAAGGCCTGGGATAAACTCCACCATTTCTGGCACATGTGTGAGCTGCTTGTTTTCTGTTCTGACAACCATGGCTTAAGCTTTGGACGACATCAATATTATAGACTTTTCTTATTTAAGTTGAAAAGATGCTGAGATGAGGGTCTTATAGACACAGAACTGCTGGTGTCCTCCTGCTGCCGTGGCCTCCTCCTCCATCCTCCCTCACATCCCCTTTCTGGTTCCTTCACAGGCTGGCATTTCTGGTCACAATACCACCTGCTTCAAAAGCCACCAATGGTGCCCAGATAGCATTGTCCTTTGTCCAGACTTCACTTTACTAACCTGCGACTCCGTCCCAATAAGAACACGTCCCACTGTTCGAAGCCTCCCCCGTCACCATCATTCTGGACGCTTTCTTCATGCCGATTGTTCTGTCATGAATCTACCCAGAAGTCCAGGTCAGTACGGATGCGTCCTCCTCCTTCACGCCCATCACCGCCTTCTCTCATCTTGCTTTCCTACAACCCACCCCCGCCTCAGACACTAGTTTAAAAACTGCATTTCCGTGACGTGGATCCCAGTTGGCTTTGTGGGCACCAGGCCCTCCCTCCTCTCATGAGATCACTTGTTCAGGGTGGGGCCCGTGTCGCATGCACTTAGCACACAGTCAATATGTGTTGAATGACTGATCATAGCTTGGAAAATTCTGTAAGAAATTTGTGCTCCAGATAAAAATTGTATATTGATGGCTGGTATGCCAAAAAGTTTGCCATTGAATCTTCTGAAACTTGGAAGAACTGCCCCCAAAAGTACCAAAGGACTTCGGAATGTTTCATTAAATACTTCCTGCTGCTTTCTTCCTTTCTGAGTTAGCCAACAAACAGCTTCACAATTCATGTCGACGGGTGGCTCCAAGTCCTGACGTTCCAGTGACAGCCCCAAGGTCGCGGCGGTCTCACAGATCTGGAGGAGCAGGCCCAGGTCAGAAAGCGCTTCTCCCAGACTCTCCTCCTTTTCGGTCTTAACCATTGTCAGGGTACAGGTCTGGCGCTGTCTCCCTGAGACGCTTCTGTGAACTCCTGTGCCCTCAACGAGTGGCCCTCACTGGGGACGTTCCATGCACTGTCACTAGTGCATGAAGCCTGTCTTCCCCATGGGTCGTGAGCTCCTGGGGGTTAGGGACCCGTCTTACACCAACGTCATCAGCCTGCACAGAGGAAGCTCTGGGATACACAGAGCAGAGCACGACGAATCACCAGCACTGTAGTGGGGGGCCTGCCAGGTGAAGGGGATCCCCCGCCATGTCCATGCAGAAGACCTCTGTCAAGTGGAGTCAGGGCTCAGCACCAGTTGGTTCAAGTTGAAGAGCTTATACAGATGAGTTATGACAGCTACCCCGGTTCTTAAAGAACGTTTGGAAGTAAGTCTGTCTTTAATGTTGAAGAGTTACTCGCTACACTCAGCTAGATTTTGGGTGACAGGGGTGGGGACTGCAAGGGTTCTTGGCTGGAAGGACACAGCGTTGTGTTTCCATACTCCTGGAGCCTGTCAGGGGAATTTCACTTGAGCTAATTCCAGATGAGCCCTGAGTGCAAAGGTTTCTAAAACCTTCTTGAATTGTGATACTTTTCAAGGGCCTAGGTTTGATGTACTTGCATAAAGATAATCCCCATATCCCGAGGTTTCAGAATACGGGTTTTCCAAGTTTGTAGCCGAACCGGCTGACACTGACCTCGTGACCCCCGACCACACAACATCATCATTTACAACAGGCTGAAGATGGACCTGCATTTCTTCTGAGTTTCTTGCTCCTTGAGGATGGCGCCAGCTTTCACAAGACCCATTTTATGAGCTGTTGACTCAGTCTAAGGTTTTCCTCTTTAATCTGCCTCTCATTTCCGACTTCATCCTTCCAACTCCGCAGCTCACATCCCCTTTTCTAGCCCACACAATTCGACTGTTTGGGTAGGAAAATGACCAACAGTTTCTGGGGCAGGGGGACCACGTGCCACCTGATAACTTTTCAGGAAATGCTGTCGTGTGTTGAACAAACCACTGGCTTCCACGTTTACTGGAATCATTTTACACAGAACCCCAAAACTTGTGGAACAAAAGTGTTACTGCCATTATAAGGTGGAGACTTGTGTCCACAATTGTTATTATCACTCAAGTATATCCTGCACTGTCTTCTGATCAAATTGTCAGCATCTTCAGGTCAAGAAAGCAGTTCCTAGGAATATGGAGCATTTGGGTTATGGAGCATAATAGAGTTTTGTTAATCACAGGACCACTTTGTATCTTTGGGAGATTAATTTTACCCGTCACTCACAGAGCCTCTGTGAATGCCTAAGGGAGCTTTTCCAATAGGAAGGCAACTCTAATAAAATGGAGAAGGCATTTGGCTTGATTTTGAAAGACTTAACGATGTGATAAACAAAGAGCTTTGGTCCCCACACAACGACTTTTTGGGCAAACCGTCTAACCTCACTGACCCTTAATTTACTGCTACATAAAACCGGGAATCATAGTACGTATTTCTAAGGTAGTTCTGGCGCTTGACTGAGTTAATATATCAACTACACTTTGTAACTATAAAGTACATACAGATGGAAGGGATGGTGATTCTCATTAGAAAATCTCTTAATGTCTCTGCTATATTCTGTGACTACACGGTTCTGGGGACATTTACCACTATCTAATGAAATAGGATACGTTGAGTCTCCACCACTAGCAGCCACCGACCGCAGCTTGAGTGCAGAACTTGAGGGCGTCACCACGGGCAGACGCTGTTGTCGGTGGGGTCAACCTTGCTGGATACTACTAAAGCGATGAGAAGCAATGCCACTAAGTACATAGTTCGTGGTTTCAACACCGCTTCTGATCCACAAGGGACAGTGGTCCTTCTAACAAGCCCGCAGTTTCCTCACCGCGTGGATCTCGTGGATCCGGCCCCGGAGCTCGTCCCTTCTACGTGCTTCTCATCGCTGGTTTAAGAGGGAGGCGTTTCCTGACCAGTCTCGAGGAGTCACTGGAAATGCCAGTTTAGGAGATGATGGACGTGAAGCTGAGCTGCTGATTTCTGGTGTGGAAAGAGCTCGTGATGCCGTGCGGGGCTCTGCCCCGGCACCTCAGATCATGTCGGGATCTGGACTGTTTCACAGGCACCATTTTACCAGCGTCAGCATCAAGGATCAGTTTTCAGGGTCACAAGGAAAGAATCCCACTTACTAAAATCTTCTATTTCACCACATGTAACAAGGGCTTTGGGCCATGACTGCTCTAAGAACAGCTGAGGGCACCTGGCTCCGCGGCCCCCCTGGCCGCCTCCGTGCTGCAGGACAGGCGTGCTGCTGTCCGCCTCCGAATGCTGGGAGGATGGGTCTGGAGAGCTGTGCAAGTTCGTCTGAATCCAGCCCGCAGAGCTGGGATCCCGGCTGCCAAAGTGCTCAACCAAACCCACTTGGGGGTGGCCGCAAGAGCCCGGGTGGACAACACGGTTTTAGCTCTGTTAAAAGGCACAGAAATGATGTATTCTGGCATCTCTTACCGCTAGCAATGAGAGGGTGACATACTGGGAGGGGCAAGAGGACTTATTAAAGAGAATAATGAAAGTAATCTTTTAACACAAAATACTAGAACTCATAAGGATGGTGGACCATTGCTGAAAACAAGCAAACTAAGATCCAGTTGACACCGTGTCGCATTGATCAATACAGTTGGAAACCAGTAATGTCAGCATCAAACCGTGTCCGCACAGATCTTGGGAGACTTCTATTGCTTTGTGAGTCTTCAGACGTGAAACAAGTAGAAACTGTCCCAGTGAAAGTTCATTTCACAATGATGCTGCCAGAAACAAGCTTCTTCCTCTGAGGAGCAGGTGTAGTAAAGGAAGGTGGGTTTTTGGAAGATCCAATTATTATTAGGAAAGCGTTGTCTCTATTCCCTTCTCGGTTTGGGTGCCTATTACAACAATCAGACCTTTTGTTGGAGTAAGAATACAGCCATTTACGTTCCCTTTCCTCGTGAGGGGACCATAGGCTGGTGCTGTAAAGTCAGGCAGAGTTAGATGAATGCTTTAAAAAGCAGCAGTAAGCTGATTCTGCTGCCATCTGGGGAGACGATGACCTTTTTTCCTTTAAAAATAATCATTGTCACCCGTCTTCATCAATACATTGAAGGGAAATGTTTATGCTACATGTTTGAATGCCAAAAGTAAGACATTTAAATTCCAAGCAAAAAACATGAAAAGATGAAAGGAGAAATTAGATGGGGTTAATTGTCTGGGCTTAGCACACATGGACACAGAGACGCGGGAAGAGCAAACTGCTTGATGAAAAAGGTGTTTTGGTTGTCTATGGATTGCTGCACCTGGCACATTTTAAATGTTATTTACTAATATTATGCATGAGGCAGGCTAAGATATTTGGAATTAGAAATTCAAAGTAGTCCGTTCAAGCTCAAGCAAGGACAGATACGGTTAAATGATCAGAGGGTAGTTTTGCTGTTTCTTAGCTTAGGAAAGATGTGCTTGAAATGGAATCACAAACCATACAATTGTATTCGAAATACCATCTGACTGCAGTAAAAATAACAAGTGAAGCTCCGCACCCGGTGACTCACCCTCTGTTCTCACACCTGCCCAAGCTGCCCAACGTCTCACCTGTCGTGGGGCTCCTGGTCTCACCAGATAGTGAGTTAAACACGCACTGCTTTATCGCCTTCAAACGAGGAACTTAAGATGCAGAGCACCTATGCACACATCATATTAAAAAAAAAAAGGAGGGCTTCCCTGGTGGCGCAGTGGTCGAGACCCCGCCTGCCAATTCAGGCGACACGGGTTCGAGCCCCGGTCCGGGAGGATCCCACGTGCCGCGGAGCGGCTGGGCCCGTGAGCCATGGCCGCTGAGCCTGCGCGTCCGGAGCCTGTGCTCCGCAACGGGAGAGGCCACGGCAGTGAGAGGCCCGCGTACCGCAAAAAAAAAAAAAAAAAAAAAAGGAAAACACGCAGACCCAGACTAGGCCAGCTCAGCGCACGGTCCTGCGTTGGCAGCGTGGGGTCACTTGGGAAAAGTCGGCACTGTTTGGAATCCAGCCTCTGGGTCATGTGTACTAAGCCTAAAGGAGTACGAACGGGAGCAAAGGAATTAGAATAAATGAAAGACCATTCACGCGGTCTTTTCTCTTTTTATTACATTTTAGGTATCACCTCCGTGGAAATTTGTTTTTGAGGAGGAAACACTCCCACGTGAACTTGCAGTGGGCAATTCGCTTCCCTTATCCTAGTGAATTGGGACTGGTTAAAAACAGATGAAATTGACCAGCAAAAGCACCGGGCGTGGGCAGCAGAATTGGCTTCACTGATAAATGGGAATCAATGGCGTTTCTTCCAAATCCTTCCCCGAAAGCTCTGTTTCTCAAGCTGAGCTGTTTTGAAGACCGCCTAGGATCTTTGCAGGCCCAGCGACCCCTGAAAACTGTTCTCACGCTGCCTCAGTGTGACTTAGAAACGTGCTCCCGTTCTTTGTGTGGTAACCAAGCAGGCTGTGCAGTGATAGAGATTTTAAATTGTTAAAATAGTAGAGAAAAGTTCATATGCTTCCAAATGCAAAGCCTTTAAGAGTAAGTCCCCAACTTAACACTCATTTTAGGTGGAGACAGTGGGCAGGAAAACCCCAGGACAGAGAAGCCGCATAGAAGGAGAAACAGAATACGCTGCGTTGGTTTGGAGGCTGTGAACCGTGGATTATCTTGTTTTGTTTAAAATCCTTTTTCTAGTTGAAAAATAAAATATGTGGAAGAGCTAAGAAAACAAATAAAAGCTTTAAAGCAGCGGTCCCCAACTTTTTGGCACCAGGGACCAGTTTCGTGGAAGACAATTTTTCCACGGATGGGGTTAGGGGCATAACATTTATTGTGCGCTTTATTTCTAGTATTAGTACATTGTAACATATAATGAAATAATTGTACCACTCACCTTAATGCAGAATCTGTGGGAGCCCTGAGCTTGTTTTCACTTGCCACTCACTGATAGGGTTTTGATACAAGTCTGCAAGCAGTTGATTTATTATGGTCTCTGCGCAGTCAAACCTCTCTGCTAACGATGATCTGCATTTGCTGCTCCCCAGTGCCAGTGTCACCACCTCAGCTCCACCTCAGATCATCACGCACTGGATTCTCATAAGGAGCGCGCAGCCTAGATGCCTCGCACACACAGTTCACAGTAAGGTCCATGCTCCTATGCGAATCTAGTGCCGCCGCTGATCTGACAGCAGGTGGAGCTCAGGTGGTCATGCGAGCGATGCGGAGCGGCTGTAAATACAGATGAAGCTTCACTCACTTGCCCGCCGCTCACCTCCTGCTGTGCGGCCCCAGTCCCTGACAAGCCACGGACTGGTACTGGTCTGTGGCCCACGGGTTGGGGACCCCTGCCTTAGAGAATACCATGTGTTTTTACAAAGTACTGCTGGGACAGTTTCCCCGAGAACAAGTTCCTTGCTCCTATGTGGCACTGAGATGGGGTGCATGCACCCCACGTGCTTTTGGAAGAGTGAAGAGAAGGAAAAGGCAACTCCTCGCAAAGCAGTGAGTTAAGAGGACATGAAAACTAGTTAAATCTCTATTTTGTAGAGCTTAACTAATTGGAATCTTCAATTACTATATTTTTATTATAATAATTTTGAGTTTTGGTATTCTAAATCTGGAAGAGTCCAGACTGTGAGAAAGCATACCGATTGTAAGAGACAGTTTTCTGTATGACCTGCAGGGTGTTTCCTGGGGTCAGGAACCCCTGAGCCTACCCTCCAGGTCGTCTCCATGGAGGGCTGTGCCTGTGAGAGATGCTCTCAAAGGCCCTCGTGCACTAAATCACGTGCGCATCAAATCTCTTTGTGACCGGCACTCGACTTAATTTATAGATTTATGGAAAAGGAAAATCACAATTTTATGAAGACTCACAACTGAAACCCTGGTGGAAAGTGTTAATAATGGACACATTCTGTTCCAGAAATGTTCTAATTAGTAAACTTTAAAAAATAAGTAATTTTGTCCTTACCACCTCCTCTTCCTAAATAAGGGAAAGGCTCGTTCTTTTATACTACTGAGAGTTTGTTTCATGCTGGGTACTTCAGTGCGATATAATTTCGGGTGTGTGCATAGGAGAGGGTGACAAAGGTCTTCTGCAGAAATGCTGAGAGAGAAGCCACGTGATAATAGTAACGACAACAATAACTTCACTTCGTATTTTCGGGCTGTCATTTTCAAGAAGCTCAAAGAATTTTAAATGAGCAATTTGATGAACCTTATTATATTATTTAACATCTTAAAAATTAAGGTTATATGAACATAGGCAAAATATAAAGGTGAATACTTATAAGCAATGGAAAATAATTAAGAGACTTATACCCTATTTCCATAAATGTACAGCTATTTACATTTAAACTGAAGACAAAAGAGGTTTGCCTGGCATTATGAGTGAAACCAGGATTCCGCCTCTAATTGTGGAAGAGAGAGTTAAGAGTTGCAGTATTATTTCAGGCTCCCGCTCATTTGTTGGTGGGTTTGGCCATTTATTTGTTCATTCAACTAACTTCGTCAAAAGCGTATCAGGTGAGCTGGGGATGTCGTATGTTCTGAGGATCCAGCAGGCAGCTGGTCGGAAACACTGTCCTCATGGGGCTGATGCTTTGGCTGGAGAACAGACCACATACCAGTAGCTAAACAGAATTTAGAAAGATAACTTCAGACAACAGTAAGTGGTAAGAGGATGTAAAACAACAGTGTAAAGGCGACTGGGGTGGAGGGTGGTTGAGGAGTCCAGGAAGGGAGGTCCCTCCTGAGAGATGGGAAGGGCCGGAGGCGCAGAGGACGGTGGGTGTGTTCCAGGAGAGAGAGGGTGCTGGGGGGGGAATGGGTCCAGCAGTTCTGAATCAGAGAGGAGGCCAGGGTGGCCGGGGCCAAGGGAGCTTGAAAGCCGGGGCGGCTTTCATACAGGGAGGGGTCTGAGGCTTATTTCAAGAGCAACGTGAAGCCCGCGGGGAGCTTCACGCAGAAGAGGCACGTGACGATAAAGACGCTTTGAAAAGGTCACGCCAGCTCCGGGCAGGGACCGAAGACGCCAGCTGGACGTTCCCGCAAGGGAGCTCAGGGCCTGGGACTTGGGGGACAACAGTGCAGGCAGAACTGCGAGGATTTACTAACGGAGCAAATTAGAGGATTTGAGTCGGTTTAATACAGATCCTGCGCATTTCGTTATCCAGCCTGATTCCTTATCCTCCTAAACGTCTGCAAACTTAGCAATTGTCTAAACCCCCGACCCCTCACACAAGCACAATGAGGAAAGGTTTCACCTCAGAAACAAGGTCGCAGCTTAAATTCACCAGAAGTCAAAAATCTGGGTAGAAATCTGAAAATTCCATCAACAACTCTGATATTTCTAACAATCTTCATGCTTTGTTACCTGGATGAAATGTTCAGATATTTGATGAGACTAGTTTTTATCTTAGCTGTTCTACAAAATCTCATTGAAGATCAGTTTGCCCGAAGCACCACAGAAAACTACCAGCCAATAGCTTAACCCAAACTTAACGTGTACAATCAAGCGAACAACTAAAGCAATGTGGAATATTTAGATCTACTTAGACAAATAAGGCAACTATTGGAATACAAAGGTGTGCGAGCACGTGTGCATCTCCAAACACAAACACAGCCACGTCAGAAGCACGAAGTAACCAGTCACAGTCCTGGGAGCAAATTCTCCCCGGTGGGTGGGAAATACTGATCAGCTCTTTCAGATCACCTGGGTTCCACGTATTCAATTCCCACAGCAATCATGGACTGGTTCCCAGATGACACAAAAACAGCCTCTGAGAGAGTCGCACATTGGAGTGACATAGGCCCAGCGCGTTCAGACATATTCAGATGAAACCAAGATGATCCTAGGTTTGAGAAAACGAGGACTTCTAAGACACGACAAGAGCGCACACCTGTACAGTGTCATCTGCTGCTCGCCCCCCTTGGGTGCTGCGTGGGAGGGAGCCCAGCGCTCCCAGAACCACCCGGAGCTCGCGCCCAGCTGCTCTCTCCAGCCTGCGTGGGGCCCCAGCAGGACCGTGAGCCCGGAGCACGCGTGGGATCCGCCCCAGGCCCTAAAAGCGACGTCCCTGCCAGACCAACCTTCCAGAGCTTCTGGAGATCTGAACATGGCTTTTCTCCCGTTCACAGGACACCGGGCTCTAACTGGGTGACGCTATAAACTGGGTATTTTAGTCCCTGCCATCAACTCAGTGGGAAAAACCAGGACAAAGAAATAAAGGTAAGATGCGTTTCCAGGCGCTCACAGTGCGCCCGTTGTTTTACCCCTCATGGCCTCTCCAGCACCTGGTGCAGAGCCTGGCACGGCCTAGGTGCTCAAGAAACGCTTCCCGGATGGATGAAGGGTGCGCCACCCACTGAAGCCTGCCTGGAGAAGAGGCTCAGCTCCCGCAGCCTCGGGCTCGGCCCCGGAGCCAAGGCCAAGGCTGCACGGCGGACACGTGGGCGTAAGTGACCACCAGGGTCACCTTGAAAGACATGGAACCACGGAGGCCCTGCCAATGAAACCCTTTTGGAAAAACGGGTCTCAGGGCTTCGTTTTACAGTTTTCTTCAACAATATTTACTGTTTACAATCTTAAATCGAATGAGCACTCAGCAGGGGGAAAGGCAGACTTCTATGCTATTAAACAAATTTAAACTTCTTGCAGAATACTCTCATTTATTGTATTTTTTCTGCCTCGCTGTTTTCTCTGGCTACCTTACCAACCCTCTCACCTTCGCCAGGATGTTTGGGGATATTGCATAATCTATTCCTGGGATGCACGAGCAGCTCCGGAGCCTATAAAATATTCATTCGCTTTCAAAAATATTTGCACCCTGCTGTCAAACGTGGACAGATTCATGTGGAGTATTGGAAAATGGCTATTTTAATGGCAAATGCTTTCCTCAGACCTCTCTTTCCACTAAAACATTTTCTTCAAAATTATTTTCATAAGATGAACCATTTCAACATTAGCGGCTAATCCCATTTCATTTAAAACTCTGCTGATAAAATTCTTTGCTTGTCATTCAAATAGTAAGTAATAATTATAGATTTGAGGCTCCCATCTCTGGATTCATTAACGGTAAATTGCATGGAAATCTGAAGCATAAGGCAGCTTTGATACATCTCAAAATGCAATTTCCATAGCTTCCCTTGGCTATGTACAGTTAATTATACAGTTAATATGGGAAACATGTTAATGAAAGAAACATTATTCATCCAGACCACCTGCCTTTACCAAATATCTTTTGTGTGCTTCTCTTCTTTTTGTACTTTTGGTCTAAAACAGTAAAAAAAAAAAAACCCCTCACAACGGATAATGTGGTGATTTTAAGCGTCAGTCTGCCAGGCTGCAGCTACTTCCATTAACACAAGTCGAAAGAAAAATTCGTTCAAGTTTGTGATATTTCTACTAGTTTCTGCCTTTTAGCAGTTTAAGATGTCTATCCATGGCCTTTAAACGCCTGAAATAGCTGCTTATCCAACAAAAAATTACTATTAAGTTGTCTTATTCCTACCAACGATATACTCATCTTCATAGATAAACGGAAAACGCTGGAAAACTGAGAAGAAAATGCAAGAAAGATGAAGAGATAAACCCCAATCATTCTGACTAGATTAACCTCTCCTAAAGCATTTCTCATCCATTGTGAACCTCTGTGTTTAACAATAATTAAATCCTCTCTCCTTTGGATAATCAAAGTTCGTCCATAGATGGTTTAGTGCAGAAGCCAATGTTAACCTTTACAAAGAAAAGTTAATGTTTCTGAGACTTTGATGTGGAAGAGAAATCAGAATAGTTTAACTAGAAAAGTAAACTCTCTGGCTAAAGCTACGTTTCTGTTTACTTTTTATAAATTACTCAGACAGTATGTAAAAATGAATTTGCAAATATTAGTTTTACAACACATTTTTATTAATATAGATTAATAAAAAGTCTTTATTCAATGAGAAAATAAGAATTTGATTCCAACCTCAATCATGTCTTTTTGACATATGAAAAATCCTTTCAGCCATGAGTTATTCAGAAATCCCATTAATGTTCAAAATGCAGTTCGAAACCAACCTTAGATTCCAGAGTTGATAGGAAATAAGAGGAAAAAAGAATCACGATAATGCAGTTTTAAGATAACCAACCCTCAAAGATCTTCTAGTACAGAAACAAACTGTAGGAGACAAAAGAATCTCCAAATCGACCTCCCTGCTACCTCTAGCATGTGAGGGAGGAGTGGTACCTGATGGGTAACCACCCCAGACAAGAAGTTGAGTGATGAAGAAATCATTTACATTTTCACTGTCGTTCAGTGAAACATTGGGCAGTGTTTCCTTAAGATCTTCTTGAAAAGCAGTTTTGAATAATGTTTCTGTATGTGTGTACCAGCAGATCCATGTGTTTAAAGGGCCATCCACCCATGCCTCCCCAACCAGATGGTCACCTACAAAATTCTAGCGGCCAATTCCAAGTCACAATTATAAGAGCAGATCCTCTCTAAGACCCAACACCTTCACTATCACCCAACTGACATGAAAAGGCCCAGAGGAGACAATTCTCACTCCAAAGATGACGACAGCGGTTTAACAGGGAAACCTTTCAGGAAGAGGAAGGAGGAGGGATGGTTGCCTAGCAACACACAGACAGCATCTCGGGCACCACAAAGCAGTAGGTCTTTTCTTAGCAGCAGCCTTTTCTGTTCTGTACCGATGATGTACTCATTATGATTTTCTGATGAAGTTTTGAGGAAGAACAAAGAATTCCAGCGAGTGCAGTAAAGGTTACCTAGGACAGCAACAGAGGCACGGATTTTCTCTTCCATATCCATACGGGAAATTCTGGATTCTACAGCACATTATTGGAAAATATTTGCAGACGTTCTAAAAGTGCCCTTTGGAAGTAGAATGTTTGGTTTTAAATTTCCTAAAACTAACAGGCTACATGCTCGTGAGCAATAAGACGAGAATGGGGGAATAGAAATGGCACCAAACAGGAAAAGCTCATACAAGACACACAAATTTATCTTCTCTTCACCAAGCAAAACCCTTAAAAGGGAATGAAGCCTAGATGTCCATCTCCTCTCTTTTCCCAGCCCTTCCAACCAGCAGTGAAATAGCTAAAATACAGCGAAGAGAAGGGGAAAATGAAGATTCAACGGTCAGCCACAACAGCCAGGAGCTGGCTGACAAGCGTTCTTTGCGCAATTGCTTTGAAATGGGGAGCTCAAAGTAGAAGAGAGAAGAGTTGATCTATCAAAAATTATTTTCACTTTTTAGGGTGAAAAGTTAAGAGATAAGACTATCAAATGTATTTTTCATCTCTCCCCAGTTCAGCTGCCAAGCATACCGTGTGCTGCCCAAGTTACACGCCCACGAGTTCTCCAGGTTTGATGGGTGAAGCGGGAGGATTAGCAGCTGTCACCCGTCTTGCTCTTCCGTTCCAGCTACAGAACTGGTACCCACCCCTCCCGACAGCTGCCTTGAGCATCACTGCAGAACACGCACCGCTGGAATCTCTCCGTGGCTACCAGCCCCTAGCATTCGGGCTCCGCTCACCTGCCCGCCTGCCCACTGGCCAAGGTGCCTGTCAGTGCACATCCCCAGGCAGCTTATCCTGCACACGCAGGTGCGCAGGCGCTTCCTGAAGCAAGGTGACCCCTTTGCCCACGTACCAAAGGGAAGTGTGGGAACCGGCCTGAACGAGGTGGCTGATCACTCTCTTTGATCACAGGGACCCACCTTGAGGTGTCTTTCTTTATTATGCAGAACATGAAGTTGGGCTTAGATATGACTGGCAAGGGGACATGAAATTAACTGGTAGCAGCACCTGCACTGTGTTTAACCCGCGATGAGTCTCACGTTCCCGGAGACAAGAAGAACCGGGTAAACTGAAGGGCCTCCTCTATAAGATGTCCAGAGACGCTGTGTAAATGGCACGGTCTGCCTTTCACAGAATTAAGGGAAATCCCCAGGAATCTACATGAAGAGGGAGGCACGTGACCTGAAGTCACTCAAGCCTTTGAGGGAGGGGGAGGGGCAGGGCCAAACGACTTCCTGTACCTCAGCCCCGGGGGTCTGGGCTTCCCCTGTCCACGTGGGGCCTTAGGGAAATCTGGCATGCAGGAGTCAGGGGGTTGGATGTGAGACCACACACGGCCCAGGACCCTCAGAAGACCACGCCGTCAGTGAAAACATTTGTTCAGGCCGCAAGAAAGCTGACCTGTCTCCACGTGGACTCAAGATGGGAAGACTTGTGGACCCTGGGCCTCACCTGGGATCGAGGGTCAAATTTACAATATATACATCATCTGGGAATCTCTGAGTGGGGAATTGATGTAAACATGGTCCTGGTTTCATGTTAGCCTGGAGTGGCTAGAATATCAATCTCAAAACCTCTCTTTTGAGGTTAACACAAAATTCCGAGAGATCGAGCCCCACTCATGAGGAGCTTATAATCCGAAACTACAGAACCCACCAGACGGCAAACATACCCAAGAGCAGCTTTCGATTCATAGGAACTTAGAAAATATAAGAATTAGATGGAAACAACCAAATGCTACATTTCTAAGAACTGAAGATATTAGAGGAGGATTGACGAGATAAGACAAGAACAACACGGCAGACATTTAAAAAAGAGTAACAGAACAGCTGCAAATGAAAAATGTCCTCCTGGAGATTACAGACACAGTGGATGGATTACACAGTAGACCAGACCCTGCCGAAGAGAAGCAGGCATACTAGATGACAGGTCTGTCTGAGGAAATCCGCTGCAATGCAGGGCAGAGGGATAAAGAGAGAAAATACGGAAGGCAGAGTCAGAACGCCCAGCATTCTCTAGTAGAGGAGAGAACTGAGGGAATGGAAGACAGTCAAATTTAAACTGTAAATGGTCTGCCATTTTCTAGAACTGATGGAAGATAGCAATTCTCTGATTCGGGAATCATAGTAAGTCCTGAGCCAAAAACAAAACGAACTGAAAAACAACCCCTCCCCGCCCGCAAAAAACCCACACATAGTAAAACAGGTCCACGCCAAGGCAAGGCACAAAGAAGTTCCAGAACAGCAGAGGTGTAGAAGTCAGGAAGAAAGTAAGAGGACCCATGAAGGAGCAGCCCCTGGACCAGCAATGAACAGCCTTTTCAACAGCTATGGCGTCAAAGGCAAGAAAACAGGATTTTTAAAGTCATGAGAGAAAATTAACTAGAATTTGATCCTTGTCTAATCTATCATGCAAGTGTGAGGATGAATTAAAGACATTTTCAGACAAAGACAGGGAGACTTTCCTATTAAAAGACTGAAAGAAGGATATAGCTTTGGAAAAGAGGAGATTTTAATCAAAACAAAGAACTGAGAACTAAGGCGTGACGGTGATGAAAAAAAATAACAGTCAATCTGAACAAGTGCTAACTATGCAAATCAGTAATAAAAATGGTTAATTTAAGGGTATAAATGTTAAGGTGAAACTAAAATACCGGGCAATGACAGTACGTGTGTCAGAGGGAGATGCCGGGTTCAGAGTCAGAGATTCTGAGTTTACTTGGGAGCAGGGCAGAGCTATGCTCGGCAAAATGATCAGGACAGTTATTAAATTATAACTGCTGAGCCAGTAGAGGGGAAAGAGGGGATACGGCCAACGCTGTCACCCCAGCAGTGGTTAGGAAACGAGGCCACAGGCACACCGTGATACTGGCACCTCACCTCCAGCATCTCTAGTTCTGAGGACGTCTGGACAGCACTGAAGATCCTGAGCGACTCTCTTTCCCCAACAACCGTACGATCACGTGGGCTTTGTAAGCCGTCATGCTTTATGGGTGGGGAAGCCCGAGGGGACGGTTTTGAGCCACCCCAGGTGTCACCCTGGGGAGCAGCCTGTGGATCTGGGACCACCTTTCATCAGAGCGTCTCTGGGTCCCTCCCCTCTGACTCCGGGAGAGAAAACATCAGAGGACAGTGGTCGCGACCCATTCAGTTCCTGCTTGTCTGTCACCAATGCCCTCACCCTCTGGCAGACGCACTCAAGTAAGTGAACAAACGAATAACCAGGTGTCACTTTTCTCGTTCAAGAAGCCGCAGTGGCCACAGACGGATGGAACACAGCCCCTCATGCTGGCGCTCCAGCCACCCAACGTCTGGCCCAGGGTCACAGCCACTCGAGGCTGCGTGCATGTCCTATTTCTCCCACGGACTCTCACCCTGTGAGCGGAATCAGGGTTCCTGGAGGAGCCGTGACCTTTCCTGCTGTCTCCTGCCCGCCCCAGGACAGCTGCTCCTCCCCGACCAGGCCCCCCAGGACGGAGACGTCTCCCAGCAAAGGAACGTGACTGGCACTTGGCTGAGTCTAGTGTATTCTAGCCATGCCCCCCTCCTCGTTTCAAGCAGATTGAAAACTTCTCAGGGGTAACACAGCGACCGTCGACTTCACTCAGGCACTCAGGAAACTTCTACTGAAAACCCCCTACGTCCAAGAGCTGTGCCAGAGCCAAGTATAGAAAGGTGAGCAGAAGTGGTCCATGGGTGAATTAGTGGCGAAAGCCTATGGTTTAGTGCAATTTCAAAAGCTACATATTATATACTATCAATCTTACACACGAGTCTGTGCAGGAACAATCAGATCACCTGCCCTGGGTCTGCACTGGTAACCGCTCTCACTCAGTTCCCGAGAGGAGCCCGATGGGCTGGAGGAATGCAGCCTCTTTCCTGGGCGTCCCATCACGTTTATCTGAGGGGGGTCCCAGTAGGCCACCGGGCACTCAGGAAACATTCCTTGTTCATATGTATGAACGGACACTTTCCAAGTGCTATTTGGATACCAGTTTCAATTTTTTCCCCTCAGAAACATTAACTCACAGACTTGCTACCAAATCTAGTGTTTGATTATTCCATCTAATTCAACAAATACCAACCGGATGCTTGATCCTACTCTGTCTTACCCTATCTTCTCACCAGCAGAAGGTCTAACATGCAAGGAAACCATTCTAGCATCATTCTAGCACTTTAAACGATAAATCAGATTTAAAAAAATAACATGGCAAGTTACATCCCTCACCAAAAATATAATAAGTAGTTCCGCACCCCCCAAGACTGGGCAGTGGAAACGGTACTCGCTGGCTTGTATCCACCAAACTGTCAAGAGTCACTGACGTGGCAGATGCCAGAGGAGCCCTGGTGCCGAGGGGCCGGCCGAGTGTGGGCAGCAGACACGATCACAGCCCTGCAACACAGGCTGCACCCCAGCGGCCAGGGCCCTCAGGAGGGGCTGCAGGCCAGCTCTCTGAGTCCACGGCTGACTCTCACGTGTGGACTAATAAATGGGCACGGAAGACAGACAAGAGTGAACTAGTTTCATTCCGACACCAAGTTAGTAAACTCGCGTTGGCATCCGTGGTTGGTGCCATGTAACACGGAGAACTCCTACCCCCGGGGTGGGCGTCCCCGCGGGACACTTCAAAAACCGTTCTTGGAAGGAACAATGAATGGCTCCCCAAATTATGACAAGTCACACACGGCTAGAGAAATGTAAACTAAACTACTTTGAAATAGCGTTTCCACTCACCAGTGGAAGATCAAAGCTGGCCAGTACCCGAGCCTCAGGAGGGTCTGGGGATACAGTGCCATTTTCTGCATAGCTGGTGGGAGCATCAATTAGTCAAACGTTCTGGCGGGAAACTCGGCAATGCCTCTCCAAATAAACAACAAGACCTAGGTTCTTCCAGAAATTCAGCCTACAGTTATTTTTACACTTGCTGTGATGCTGCAGTGGCCAAGTTTGAAAATTGCCTACATGACCTTTACTACCATACGATAAATAAGTTACTGCACGTTGAACAACAGAATAATATAGACCGTTAAGATGAGCAGAGTCACACACACTCACGTGGAGCTGTCTCCTGGACACAGCGTCACGTGAGGGACAGTGTGTAGTTCCCGGTGACAGTGTTGCCTATCGGGGAGGGCTGGGATCCCAGAAGTCGTCACATGGACGGAGGACAAGCTCTCCACGGCCTACCTTCCCACCAGCTGTGCAAGTCGTTATTAAAATGTTTCCATGAACACAAACACAAAACACAGTCCTGGAACCTGGGTGGCTGGGACTCAAACGACAGGAAAATGCTGAGAGAACGGTAAATGTAGGTCACTGTAAACTTGGTTTAAGAAGATGTAGGATTTAGAGCTAGATGCTGCTCTCGATTTGGGAATTGCTGGATGACTACCCTCCTGTGACCATGAAGATGGGCGGCCACCCGAGAACTCCGAGGAGGCAGAGGAAGGGTCCCAAGGACTGATTAAACGCCTGCTGTGTGCCAGACACACGCTGGGCACCACACACACACATGCGCGCGTGCGCGCAACTGTCCTGTCTGAGTAGCTGGGTCCTCCTGGAACCTGGGGGGCCGTCAGCAGTCTGAAGTGGGTGCCGAGCGGTTCTGGCCCCCAAGCTCACCTCGAGGGCAGGTGTTTCCGGGTCGCAGACATAGTGCTCGGGGTGAGAAAATGCACAGACACAGGGGGCTCTAGAAAAGCCCCAAGCCGCTCCGATGTGGGAACTCTGGGTTAGGGCCTGCCCGTGGCCTCCCGAGGCTGCCGTCGGGGGTCAGATCAATTCTACGGGAATGGGACTCGGGTTCACCGCATGACCCCGGCAGCAGCCCACCCGAGCGGACGCACCTTCCTCTGGCCTTGACTCCATCACCTCCTGCCCCGTCTCCCTGCTCTGGACAGTCAATGCAGCCCTGGACCTCTGACCACATGCCCTGCGTGGCTGGCCTGTAAGGCTTCCCGTGGCCATCCCCAAAGTTCTGGGAGGGCTGGCGGCCGAGGGCATAGCGTTTGATGCATTTGAGCCATTTTACTCCCAGGACGGCTTCTGTCTCAGCCTCAGGCAGGGTTCACATGGCAGGAAAGAGCTTCCATGCGAGTTTGCGCTCCTCCAAGCACAGACCACGGAGAGCAGCACCGCGGGCGGGAGCCACGGCCTCAGAGCTCCGGGTGCCTGGACGTGGGTCCTACGGCGGCAGGCAGACCCCGGCTCAGCTGGACCTGGCACCCTCGAGCAGGCACACGGCCGGAGGAAGCCCGGCCACCGTGTCAACTTCTCGGTGGCCCCGCCACCCTCACCATGAGGACAGCGGCCAGCTGAGCCTCAGACGCACATTCGGGTCACAGAAAGCAGGACCAGGGTGCACGGCAGGGACCCTGGGCGATACTCTTAGGCATATAGGTGCTGAATTTAAAGACGAAGAAAACGGGGTCGCCCCCCCCGAAACAGACCCTCGGCCTCTGGGAAGACACGTCGCTTCCTGGTTAAGCATTTAACTTACTAGACCCATGGAGGCTGATGCCAGATAAAACGAGAGCGTCCACTCGGTGCAAATGTCCAACGATCAAGGAGCGCAGGAGGCGGACACCGTGGAGAGGCCACGAGCCCTGCGGGTTGGGCTGTGACGTTGGAGGTAGCCTGTCTCCTTCGTGGACACAGCATCCTTCACCCCTCGCAGGTCCAGAGCAGCTGTCTGTCACCAAACCCTTCTGCTTCCGTAAGTTTCCCCCCTTCTGTGACGATGGGGCGGCTTGGTCACATTTTGCAACGTGGTAACTTCCCATTTTTCAGGTGTTTACATCACTGCTCTTGGTTTTCTTGTCTTCATCTGTGAAATGGGCTGAAACCAGTTCCTACTTCATGGTTTCTTAGGACAGTGCTGTTACATAAACGCTCAGTGACACTCATTCCTGTTGTATCGTACTTTGCAAGAATAAAGGGGATGCAAAGATCCAGTCCATACCCTCACCTTCAACTTGGATGAAGGCATGGCCCCTCCGTCTACACAGCTGCGTGCCGTGCACTGCCTCTGTGACCAGCGGCTGGCTTCCGGGGAACCAGGAACCAGGACGGACACCTGCTCTTGCCACCACCCACAAAGCTGCCATGCTGACACGCCAGCCTCTGAAAACAAACGTGCTCTAGAAACAGGTCTTTTCGAAGGATAGGTTCAAACGTGATCCTTTACCTTTCAAAAGGATGGACGGCAGTTCTTATGAAGCTGAGTCCCACAACTCAGCTTATGTAAAACACAACGATGTTGATAATAGTTCCATTGAGTCACTGGAACGAGGCCACCTATTTCCGGAGCTCTGCTCTGAGCCTGGTCAGACCTGGCCACGTTGCCTTGGAAAACGTGTCTTCAGAAGCCGACCAGGTTCACAGCTGAGGATGTTTCCCTTCCCGTCTCCCTCCTCTCCCGGTGACGTCGTTCCTTCTGCAAACGTCCAGCGGCTCCTACCTCGCCCGAGGCCTGGGCGCCGCATGGCTCGGGGAGCCTGTCAGGCACAGCCTCCCGGGCACCCCCTTCCTGGGCTTGCAAATCCCCCCAAAGCACCCTCACTGTGTGCCCGGGGCTGCAGTTTCCAGGGCATGTGACATTTTCCCTGTGGAGGCCCTTTTCCCCTTAGTTTCATCAAAGGAGAATTGGTTCCATTTTTTTGCCATGATCCTTTCAGCCTTAATCATTACAACTGTAGGTTCCACAGGTGCAGCATCTCACACTCTGTCTCGTTTAACCCTCACAGGGACCTCGAAGGAGGCGCTATTACTAAGCCCGTCCTGGGGATGAGAAAACGGAGGTCGAAGGATTTGTCGGGGACGTGGGACCAGGAAACAGCTGAGCTTCCAGCTTCACCCCGGTTTCTGGGGCCGCAGCGTCCGTGCCGTCAGCAGCATGCTCCCATCTCCAGATCGACCCCTTGGGCCCTGGCAGCTCGGAGGCCGTGCTGGTCTCGGCAGGAGGATGTGGCTCCTGGGAGGAGGGGCTCTCGATGGCCGGCCCTGTCCCTTCCCATGTGTCCACTGGGCAGCTGCCAGGACCTCCCCCTCCCCACTTCCCAGCACCGGCCGACACTCGTGTCCCTAAGACCTCAGTGTCTCTAGGCCTCAGTCAACACCTGCTTCCCTGGCCCCTTCCTCTGTGTCTCGTCCACCTGCTGGGATCCCTGGCTCAGCGGTAATTAGGTCCCTCCCTGCAGTTCAGCTACGCTCGGCCTCCTCCGCCGTGAAGACCACACGGAGCACCTGGGCTGGCGGCAGTGGCTTTGTCATCTGCACAGCGGCCCGCGACCTCCCGCCAGCCGGAGACCTTCGTTCTTCCACGGAAAGCCCTGCCTCCTTTCCACGGGAGGGCGAATTCTGCTCACCCCTAGGAGAAGCGTCTGTTCCGAGAGCTCTGTACCACGGCTCCCAGCGCGAAGCCACAGCACATACACCAACATCACACTGCAGTGGGTGGAGCGACAGTGAGAGGGGGAAGGCGCTCGGGGCTGAGGGCGCCTCCCAGGCCAGCCCTCCGACAGTCCTCCAGCAACAGGTCAGTATTTGGCTTCTCGGCTTCTTATACCGCTCGTTCCTTCCAAGGCACCTCCATCCTCTGCCAAGGAGAACGTTCCAGTTCTGCACACCGGCCTCCTGAGCTACTCCTCGCTTCCACCCAGTTGTCCAAACGTGAGTAGCTTGGCGGTTGGTTCCACCACGTCTTTAACTTGAAATGTCACATCTGTGTCACGTTCACGAGAGCAGCTAAGCATCAGGGACGGCGGGTTCCTGGGACTTGCCTGGACTTCACATAACTTACCTCGGGGCCTCTGAAACCTCAGCGCGTGCTTCAGGGAGATGGCTGTGGCGGCTGTCTGATGACCGGGACGGTCCTGACGGAGGGCCGGATGGCTGAGCACCACACGCCGGTCTCCCTGTGGCCTTAATGAGTCGGGAGGTCGGGGCTCCCGTGTGTCCTGAGGTCCGGCACAGGCGGCTTCGCTGCAGCCCTTGCAGATGGGAAGCCAGCATCCACGTGCCAGTGACAAGACAGGCCCTGCGAACGTGGCTCTGGTCTGGCTGAATGTGTCCTGTGAGGAAGGGCAGCAGTTTCGGAGCCTAAAAGACGAGCCATTTTACTTGCTTTCGTGGATGAGAAGGTGTAAAAATGCCAAGTGGGGCCCCCTTCTGCCACGTCTCCACACCTCGGGGTCCCGTACGGGGGGCCGAAGACCACGGTGGGGCCGAGAAAACCCCTCTGTAAGTGGGTGAGAGGGCAGAAAACAGGACTGGGGCGTGAGGGCCAGACGCTGGGGTGGGCACGGTGGGGTCCCCGTGGCTGAGCTGGACCCTCTCCCCGGTGCCCAGCACCTGCTCCCCACTCAGAGTCAGGAGGAGTAGCCGGTGACCCCAATTCAAAGGAAGCGTCGGTCGGTTAACAAGAAGAAGCCTTGAGTCCAGGGGGCGGCCAAGCGCCCGCAGGTTTCTGGGTTGGTCGGCGGTGGACATGGGTTTGGAAACTGTGTTGCCGTCATCGCCCGGGGGACGCCTCGCGTTAGGCTCGGCCGCGGGGTGGCCTGCAGACGGCGGGTCAGCTCTGTAGTGCGGGGACTTCAGCTGAGAGGCCACCACCAGGCTCCCTGTCACATCTGCCATCCCACACGGGTACCGCAAAACACAGTTTACTACGAAACTACAATGTGTTCACGTCCCATTCGGAGGTGAGATACCGTGGAGCTGTAGCTCAGTCGTCCTGACATATGAATACACCAGAATATGATAAAGGCTCTCGAGATGCATCTCGCCGCCACCAACCTGTCAGATAAACACTCCTGGCTGATGTGTTGGCCCCAAAACCGAATCTCATCAGAAATCTGAATGAGATTGGTGGAGTTTCCTTTTCTAAAAGGGACGCACGTTGAAACGTTCTCTAAACTAATATAACTGTTATTTGTCCAGAGAAGAGGTTCCTTCCGAGTTCCTGGCTGTGGGCGCACAGTAGGACGGCAGCACACGTCTGCAACTTGAGCAATGCGTCGTCTCCTCCGGAAACTGCGAACCCTGGGACTCAGGCCCCAGCCGCACGCGACCACAGTGGAGCCTTGGGAGCACCGCGTGCTCCCAGCCCAGGCCCTCCGTCCACATCCGCGTGGGGAGGAGGCAGAGGGAGGCGTCAGCTCAGCCGCACTGATCAGACGAGCTGAACCTCTCAACTTCGGCTTCCCTCGTCTGTTATCTCTGCTCTGAGGTGCCCCTCAGTCCCCACGTCTGGCACCTGTGCCTCCTGCCCCCAGATCGGACATCCCGGGAGTGGGCGCCTCCACCCCGCAACGTCCTGGGGGCATCCCCAGACCCACCTCCAGGCTCCACACTGAGGCTCTTCAGTGCAAACGTGGTTTCCCAGCTGCTCTGGGGTGACTGTCTGTGTCCTCCCACATTCTGGTGTGGAATCCTAACCCCCAAGGTGATGGTGTCACGAGGTAGGGCCCTCATGACGGGGTCAGTGCCCTAATGAGACCCCACAGAGCTTCCTGCCCCTCCCACACGTGAGGACATGGCGAGAAGCTGCCGTCTGTGAGCCAGGACTCGGGCTCCCACCAGACCCCAGACCCACTGGGCCTCCATCTTAGCCTTCCAGCCTCCAGACAGAGAGTTAATTAAGTGTCTGTTCAAGCCGCCAGAAGGGACCAAGACACTGGCCTTCCCAGTCCCTTCCCCTTCCTGGGAAGTTAGCTGTGCAGTGGAAACTCTCCCCTGATCCACGAGAGCCCCAATGCTCCGGGGGTTAGTGACTCAGGCTCTGCCCTTTGTCACTCGAAGCCCCATCCCCAGTAGGAGAGACTATGGCCAGTGTGACGGTCACTGAACGGGGAGAGAGAGACCTGTGGCCTGGAGACCTGGGAGGGCGGTGTCCACGCAGCCATCAGCAATCGTCCACACAGCAAGAAGCGCTGAGTTGTGAACCAACCCTCTTAATAAAACTTGGACAGTAATCACGCATCAAGCACCACGTGCTCCAGGACGGGCAGGGGGCGGGTTCATCCTGGGGAGAGGGCTCCCTGCCAGGGAGGCTTCTGCACTGGACAGGGCCTCTGAAGGGCATACGAAGCAGCTGACCCCTCCCACGTCACTTTTAACGAGAAGCAGCCTGTGAGCGACATGCATTCACCCAAAGGCTGCTCAGTGAGTTGGGGGCTGGAGGAAGGAGAGGACTGCGTCTGGAGTCGGGTGCACATGGTCGGCGCTCACCCATGCGCATTCCCAGGGTGGGGGCCGAGGGTTCTGTGCAGAGCCGGGACGACGCTCCCTCGGGGGGCCCTGGGCAGAGGGGCTGGACATGGGGTGCCCTCCTCCTGTCGCCTCAGGCCGCACGCTAGGGAGCTGGGCCCCCAAGCCTCTCACGGGCACTCCCTCCTAACCCCGCGCAGAGAGCGCAGGCCTTACCAGGACCATGTGGCCGGTGGAGATGTCCATGTTGGGCTGCACGGGCTCCTCCGACCAGGACGAGGTGCTGCCCCGCGCGGAGGGGCTGGGCATCGGCCCGTCACTGAACTGGGAGGACACGCTGCTGACGCGGGACGTGTGCGCGGTCTCCGGGCGCTCGGACGGGCGCGCGGCCATGCGCTGCCGGCACAGCTCCTGCAAGACAGCGGGCGCCGGTCAGAGCCTCCCTACCTGCGTCCCCAGGGCCAGGGCCAACGGGATCCACCCGTGACCACGCACAGATGTACACACGCCACACAGAGACACACACAGGTACACACACGCCACACAGAGACACACACGGGCACATACGCAGTAGACACACACACCCCCGACACAGATATACACACAGATGTACACAGATACACACAGATAGATACGCTATAGACACATGCAGATACATACACACGTACACAGAGACACACATAGACACACACAGACATAAACAGATACACAGACACACACAGATAGACACGCACAGATTCAGAAGGGGCCGCTGGGCCAACTCTGGCCTCCCTGGACACTCAGAATGGCGTGTCATGTGCACTAACTCAGGCCCCTTCCTTATCAGAACGTGGGCCCAGGTGGGGGGGAATGGACTTTACACTGGACTGAAACACAGAAGAGGGTACCAGGCTCAGGACGTTTGCAGAAAAAACCCTCTTTTTGGTTCTACTTGTTCTCAAAACATCGCTCCGACTGGTAAAGCCCACACGGGAGGGAATCCAGAGAAGCGCATACGACAGGGAAAGTGCAGGGCGGATGGGGAACGTGGCCCCCTGGGCGGACACCAGACATGGGGCTCGCGCTGACGGACGAGCCCCCCACCCGACAGAGCTCGGCTGGGTCAGTGCGGAGTCTTGGGCTGCCTCGTACAGGGATGCGTGACCAGCCTGGCCGGGGAGGCCCCTCCGTGCCTGTGGCCCTGCAGCCGCCAGACTCGGGTCTCGGCCGTCACGCGGCCCCCGGGAGACTCAGCCGGGCGCCCTGCTCCCACCACTTCTGAGCGACCAAGCGCCCTTGGGGAGAATTCAACAGTCACGATTCGGTGACTCCCAGCCTCTGCCCAGTGAACACATCACTGTCACCCGAGCCGTCAAACAAAACGACGTCAAGAAGTTTATAAGAGCATCTGAGTCCAAGAGTTGAAAACTTGTTCAGGGGCGAAAGGACTCGTTGGAGGTCTGAGGCCCCACACGCCCCTTGCTCTTCACCTGGTGCCATCAGGGGGCCGCAGCCCACTCGCCCAACCAGT
Organism: Monodon monoceros; assembly: GCF_005190385.1. NCBI lineage: Eukaryota > Metazoa > Chordata > Mammalia > Artiodactyla > Monodontidae > Monodon > Monodon monoceros. The sequence goes on from NW_021703776.1 coordinate 104,117,374, forward strand.
GCCGCGCGCCACAGGCCTCTCAACTCCCGCGGGCACGGCCTCGGCCACGGGGCTGGTCCCCGCTTCCTGTCCTCTCACGCGGCTGCCGCTTACTGGGCACTAAGGGTCGTCATGAGGCCGCTGAGGTCTCGCTCTCCCCGGGGACGCGGTGCCGGCTCCTCCCCAGGTCGGAGGACGGCTCAGACGCTTTGAGGGGGGCCGGCTGGATGTGAACCCCCAGCCCCGCTAGAGCACCTGGCGACGGGGATCAGTGTGGGCACCTGGAGGAGGCGGCGGAAGAGACGAACTAGAAGAAAACAGGGCCAGCGGTAAGGGTGGGGTCTCCCTGCCCAGGGCTGAGGAATTTCACACGGCTTCTAGACAACAAATGTGTGAAATTCCCCCCACGTTTCCTCAGAGTCTTAAAAACAAAAAGAAACCCAGACATGTCGGGCGATTGTGATAAGGCAGATGGTACTAGGGACCAAGCCCGTGTCTCCCTGCTTTCCCGCTTCTGCGTGGGGAACATTACTTGATTCTGGGAGTGCCCGCCAGAAAGTGTTTCTGCAGTAATTTCTGTGGTTTCCTTTAGTTCACCCAGAAGAACAGGCCCGATGACCTTAGGCTGAGAGAGCTCAGAAGACGTCCTCCAAGAACCTGCTCCTCTGGCGAAGATGTGAGATGTCTGAGATTCACCTTCTGAAAAGCAAAACATTGGAGCAGCTGGGTGTCTGCCCGTGGAGGTGCCAGGGATGAAGAGTGACGGCCAAGCCTGGATTCCCGTCCCTCTCCGGTCCCTGTGGAGAGTGGAGTGCCCTGGGCGGGGTGAACTTGGGTCAGGCGCTCAAGGCCCCCAAGCCTGAGTGCTGTCACTTAAAAATGGAAGGAACAGGACAGTACAGAAGATGAAAAGGGTTCATGTGTGTGAGATGCCCGGTGCGGTGCCTGCCATGAGGTCCCATAGTCAATCAGTGCAACGGTAGAGGTACTGGTGCAGTGAAGATAAGAATAATTCTTTAAACCAGAACAAATTCTCGACGGCTTGGCGAGTTCAAAGATATTTCTAAAGGAAGCAAGAATTTTAGAGGTGGAGGCGCCCACAGAGCATCCGCTCAGGCCTCCTCATTTGATAGATGATTAGGACTGACTTACAGGCTCGGTGAAGGCCTCACAGGTGCCTGGGGGTCCCCGGGGACTGAACCTGTGACTCAGGCCCAGCCCTCTTCCCGCTGCTGCTGCGAGCGGATTCCCCATGTGGGTCTTTGTTTTTAAAAATAAAAGCTGCAGTAAAGATCCAAGAAGAAACCGTCACCCCCATTTCCAACAGCAAACAATGCCGGACATCGGGGCCTGGACCGGAGAGAGGAGCCCGGAGGCTGGCAGCCCGGGTGATGGTGCTTTGCCTGTGCACAGGGGAGGTTCCCGGGCTGCGCAGGGACCCCGGGGGGGTGGGTGGGTGGGTGGGTCAGGCCTTCACCACATGCTTCCATCTGCAAATAAAAATGGGTGCACCTGCTGAGGTGGGACGCCTGACCTCGCACTGACCGTAGTCCCGTTTCTACCTCTGGACTACCTGAGAGGTGGTGAAGCCAGGGTCTCTGGAAGGGTCAGGCGGTGGTGGGACCCCCGTGGTGGAAGCACTGCTCCTGGGAGGCCTGGGGGGGTCCTGTCCAGCCCCGGTGGCTGGGTGGGAGGGGATGTGACACACCTGGGGCACAGCAGCCCCCGTGCCCCAACCTCCCGTGAACCACCAGCGGAGGTGTGTTCCGAGGGCCGTGAGGAGACATTAGGGGAGCCCCTGCCTCCACAAAACTGCCCATGACACGCCCACCAGGCCACCCAGGCTGCGAGGCAGCTCCTCCTAGAACCTGGCCCAGGGCGCACCTGTTCCTCCAGAGGCTGCAATGAGAAGGTAACACATTTCACGTCGATTCTTTCTTAGCTTCCAGGAGACTCCCATCCGCTCACATCCTGGAGTCTTGGCGATGCCTGACCCTGAGTCCCGGCTGCAGCTGTTACTGGCTGTGTGACCTTGGGCAAACCACCGAACCTCTCTGGGCCTCAGAGAGGCACCAACCTGGCAGCTCTCGGCAGACGCATCTGGGTGACTGTCAGCCCTCGTCGCTAACCTCCTCAGCAAACCACACGTCCAACACTGCGCTGGATGCTGGGCACGCCGGGCGGATGCAACCAGGGCCCGAATTCCGGGGGCTCACAGGCCAGCGGAGCTGAGCAGTGACAAGAGGTAGGGAGGTGTCAGGACGGGAGCCCCGGTCAGCGTGGAGCTGTGGGCGGGGACCCGGCGGGAAAAAAACAGCTCTGGAGGCTGGGATGTGGGTGGTTCGGGCCCACGGGGCTGCAAGAGCTTCCCCGCGGGTGGGGCTGCAGGTCGGGGAGCACGGGGACGGGACCGTCCCGTGTCACCCCTGGGGCGGTGGTGCTGGTGTCCCCGTCCCGCATCTTCGCTTTGCCCCCGTTAGTGTGTTTGGGTTTCTGGAATTAAGATGTTGGAAGCAAGCCGTGTGTGTGTGGCCCAAGGCCCACCTGTGCTGATGGGCTCTGGACACGTCGGAGGGAACCGTTCACCTGCGGATGGCATCTCCCTGCACCGCACCTGTGGCTGAGGCAGCGTGGCTCGTGGCTGTGGCTGAAGTCTTCCTGGTCCCTTCAGCCTGCAGCTCAGCTCGCCCACGGGGGTCTGCCTGCTGCACTCCGCGAGGCCGGGGTCCGAGCCACATCGTCCTGACCTGAGACACAGGTTGAATGACGTCGGGCTCAGATTCGGCTGTTGCACGAGCGGCAGTTGGGGAGCCAGAGCAGGGCCAGAGCTGCCACTGGCTTCAGAACGACAGGGCTGGGGGAGCCAGGCCACGCACACGCCTGGACCACAAGGTGGCAAGGTCCACCTCCACTGCTGCCCTTGAGCTTAACACAAGAAGGCCAGGCCTATCTGTTTGTGACAGAAACAGGGATCACTCGAAAGTGGTTCAGTCTGAGCGTGAGTCTGGTGATCACGCCCCCCAGTAGGAGACACACCGGTCCCGCTGCTTGAGGAAGGGGCTCGGGTGAATCTTCAATCATGGCCTGTTCTGCGTGGTCCCAGGCAGAGTCCCTCCGTGTCCCTGTGGCCGCCGCCTGACCCCGAGCCCTGAGCTCTCACGTCTGGACACGCATCCTCCCCTGCTATGTCACCCTCCTTGCGCTGTCACAAGACTCTCTAGGTGTCCCCAGAGAGGCAGGCACGATGCAAAGAGATGCAGAAATCTCTGGGGGAGTTACTGCATGGCCTTTGAAATTAGTCCTTTATGTTGATTATAGCTTCTAAATTAATAACAGAAATTCTATATTTTGTCCATGCTCTGCACTATTGCTTTAAAATTTCTAAGGAACAATGAACTTCTTTTTAGAACATTACTACCTGCCTTAGTAATGGTCTGGCCAGGACACTAACTGGATAGTTTTGAAATCCCTTAGGTTTATGGTTTTGTGGGGACGTTTCAGCCCACGCTCCGCAGATCTGAACCTCTCAGGAGGGCCGTCAGCCGTGGGTTTACCAGGGAGCTCTTGCTTCCATGCCTCTCCCCTCCCCAGACCAGATGGTGACGCTGTGAGCCTCCTTCTTCACTTAAAAGTATCATCTCTCCCTAAAAAGGCCTCCGCAGCCCACACGGCAAGGTTGAAGGCACGACCCCACTGACCCCTTTGAGCCACGGGCTGGGCTGAAACATTTATTTTAAATGTAATTTGAAGTTCCCATCACGCAGGGAACTGCTATCAGGTCAAAGCCCTTCCCTGAGCTTACTGGCTGCATTTATTACCGATAAGGGCCACGCACGATAGGACAGGACACTCATATCATCAAGTGACAAACACCACCATCAACCAGATCAGCCTCGTGGAAGTAATGCCCTGTGGAGGCAGTTTAAAGTTCAGAGCTGTGGTCATCCGTGGAGGGCATCTTATTTGAGCAAAAGGTAACTGACAACGCTAAATGAACTACACAGCCTGCTCTGAAAGAAACCTGGAGACTTAAGTTTTGAACTTCTCCTAATTTATAATCCTGGCAGCAAGCAGGAAGGGCAGGATCCACACCCGGAACACCAACTGCCCGGGTTAGGTCATGGAAACCCCAAAATGATACCAAGCCCATCGAGGTGCTAATTAAGGCGTAAATTCACTAAAATCATAATTCCCTTCGACTTTACAGATGCAGCACGTCCTCAGCGGGGCCTCGTCCTGAGCACAGAGGAGAGTTTGGCAAAGAGTCTTTACCTGGCTGGATAAAGAGGTGCGGCACCTTCCAGCCCCTCCATTGAAAAGAATCTTTTCAGGTGTTTAAGACCCGGACTAACTCGCCTTTAATTAAAATATGGCTTTGCTTATGATCTAGGACGGCACTACCTTCGTAAAAATGATCCCGAGCATTTAGCTCGATGACCTTGAGTTGATAAACACAAGTACCATCCTCGTGTAGCGAGAGATTCACACACCCAATGACCAAGAGGCAGACCTACACATGGGGTCAACCAGCCATCCATGGGTTCCCTTCAAACGGCTCTTTGCTCAGGGTGTCCCCCGTCCAGCGCTGCAGACCACCAGCCGCCGAGCACAGAGCCGGACACCCTCTGGGCTGCACCCGCAGACGTGGGGAGCCTCTCCCACCCGAGTGCTCACTCGGGCTGTGAGCCGGTGCCCTGGGTCCCAAACCACTCCCACCAAGAGTTTGGCCAAGTCTGTTTTCTCATCCAGTGCCTACACTTTAGCAGGAAAGAGAAAACCGATGTGTGTGTGAATGAAAAGAAAGTCGTTTTCCGACAGCAGAAGGGAAATCACTTATTTGGGGGCCGTGGTGCTTCGTCTTTCAGGATGTCTGTCTCTGAAGAGGGGCCTCGGGCCAGAGGTGACTCATCTCAGCGTGGCTGTGCCTTTCTAGCTTCTGGACCCTCGCAGGTGTGGAGAAGAATCACTGAGGAAGGCAGATGCGAGTCATCCCAAGCTCCCGATGAGGACGCTCACACAGTCGTGGGCAGATGCTGTTGAGCCCACGTTTGTACCACCAGTGATGGCGGGGCCTCTACGCTTGGGAAGCAGGTGCTCTAGGGCCATCTGTGTCTTAGGAACAAGTCCCAGGGAGAAGATGAAATCCATCAGTGGGAGAGAACGCCGCCCAAGACAGACCCTGGTCCACGCCGTGCATCCAGGGTCGAGGCAAGGACTCGGGCCCACATCACCCGGGTCTGAATCCCGGCTCAGCCACTTAGGAGCTGCGTGACTTTGGACAAGTTGCCTGAGTGCCTCAGTTTCCTAATCTATGGAGTGGGGATGGCTGCACAGGGCTGCTGGGAGGATTCCACGAGCAAACATGTGAAGCTGTTAACACAGCGCTGGGCGTGAGGCCAGCATGCAGCCCCCATCCACACCTTCCTTCTGCTGGACGCAGCCTCCCTGCCGAGCTTCCTCGTCTGCAGCCGGGTGCGGGAAGGGAGTCGGGACACCAGGTGAGGTCCTGCTCCCAGGGCACCAGAACTAAAAGACGTGGATCCACTCGGGCCGTCCCTCTGCTGGTCCATGGCACCAAGGGCCGTGTGGAACCCAGTTTGCCGACCGACCGCTGTCTTTAGCAAGAAGAATCTCTCCCCTCCCTTCCTGGGGAAAGCAGAGTTTAGAAGTTTCTAAGGAGAAAAGAACAGCATTTTCACAGTCCCCCTAAATTCAGATGCTCAGTCACAAAATACGCGTGAAGCCCGTGCCCCGCTATCTTAAAATATCCAAATGGCTCCTCGTTGGTCAAAAAAGGTGAGACAGGAGCACAGGCTCTCCATCAAGAAAATGTGAATCACCCATCTTGGTGCCGCTGGGGGTGCCTCCCGGAGGTCCAGCCAGCGCAGCAGACACGCCAGCCCTGCCGGCCACCCCTGAGTGGGGGCAGGTCTGCAGAGCAGAGTCAGTGCAGGATCTGTTCAAGTCCGAGAGCTTTCCATTTTCAGAGGCAGTCCTTAGGGTACGAGGATGCGGGCTAAGAAAACAGGATCACACCGCACGTTCTGATGTGCCGTCATTTTCTGTAAAGCCGCCTGCTTCTCTGTTACCTACGGAGCCCAGGCCCTGGGATGTGTCTGCAGAGTCTCCAAGTGTCTTATGGTTCTTTGTAACACAATTTGCAAAGTAGGTTGACTAGGACTCCGGCAGAAGAAATCCTTCCATACACATAACAACAAATGTGTGAGACAAACAAATGTCTCATCAAATGTCTCATCTCTCGAATCTTCATCTGACGGGGGAGATTGCAGACAGTGGGACTCACTCTGAGAGAAAAGACTCGCCATCCCCAGATTCTGCCAAAGGATAGACAGGACTCCACAGGCTTGAGAAAAACCTCTTTCTTTGTACCTTTCAAGGAACAACGGGAACAAAGCAGTGGACGGCCTGAGTGCGCACACAAAGGCGGCCGGGTTTTTAGGGTTATTTGGGGAGCGTAATTAGTGGTAACAGGGCAAAACCAAGGCAGGATGCACAAAGCCAGGGAGAAAGCGAAATGGGTTCATTAGGGGGTGTGCGCGGGGCGGGGGGCAATTACTCTCCAGATGGAGAAAACGCTCAAAAGGAGTGGCCTCCCTGGGAGGGGCCTGAGCCCAGCTCGTAGGGCACCAATAGCGGCCACAGAGCCGCTGTGACAGAGAGGAGTCACACAGACGCTCGGCGGTGACAGTAAATACAAGCACTGTGGTCAACGCCCCAAAAGGCAGGAGGTGAGCCCTGGCAAGTCCCCTCGGGGTGGGGGACAGGTGGTGTTTATATTGTGCTCATTTGTATTCTCTAAACTGAGGAGGCATTATTTTTGTTAAAAAAACCCATACAGGGTATGTTTAAAATACAGCAAATTCTGCACTGAATATGATTAAGCTTGAGTGAAATGTCTGGGGAAAGCAGGGGACAAAACATCCCGGATGGTCAGGGGCCAGGAACGTCTCGTCAAGAAAAAGCATAGGAAGAAAAGCAAAGCCTTGTCTGATCAGCCGGCTCTCCTCCAATAGCTGTGAGCGCACAGCAAGTGTGACACGGAAGGAATGGCCTGGCCTTCGAGGCTGGCGGGGTGGCTGTGAGCACAGAACCGGGGACACATGAAGCGGTTTAGGGGAGGGATTTTACGTGAACGCTCTCACTGCGAGTAGCTCACCTGCTCAGTGTTGGTCTGGGGAGTAAACACGGGCGCATATTCTGTGCCCTGGGACGGCTCTCCCCGGGGTCCTGGGGTCCCGGTGCCGCCTCCTAAGGGATTGGGGGCCACGGGAACACAGCCATTTCTGGGTAAGAAGCAGAGGACACGCCCCTGGAGGTCAGAGCCGCAGCAGGTGCACTGGGCGGCCGTCCTTAGGCCGGCCCAGCCCAGATCCTGCTCCCAGGATGGGGCACTCGGCACTCAGCCCGTCTCACCGTCACTGGTGTGTGTCACGAGGTCACCACCACCCGTCCTGGGACGCTCTTCACCACCTCCACCAGGCTGCTCAGTGATGCCCAGATAGCATTTACCTTTCCATGGAGGGACAGCACGCTCACACGTGCTCACACACCCGCGTGCACACGCAGGGGAGAAGCACTTCTCCACGGTGGACCCTGAGCCGGGTTCCAGAGCCTCCGTGGGGCGGTGCTCATTCAGACCTTTAACTAGGGATACGGCACCCTCACCCGCACCCCGACACCCTGATGACAGCTTCGGCCGCAAACCCAGGCTCCTCTGGCCGGACTGCAGCTGCGTTAAGTGCCAGGTCCCACGGCGTCAGTCAACTGCCCAGGACAGCTCCACGGCCAGCAGTGTTTACCAGGCGACATCGAGTAACTGTTCCCATCTTGTAAATGTCTTCTCAGAATAAAAGTTATAGACACGTTTCAACTAAGAGAGGTGAACGTGATGTTCAGCTGGCTTCTAAATCTGGAACAGTCTACCGTCACAAAGCCAGGCCCAGGACCCTGACCCCGTCTGCCCCTCCCAGCCACCCCGTGCTCGCTCCCAGCCCTGTCCTGCTCTCCAGTCATCGCCACGTGGACGGCCTCTCACCCCCCAAACTGAGGACAGCAGTCACTTTCCTGTTCTCTGCCTCCCTCGGCGTCCAGCACTGATCGGGGAGGCTTCGCTCGATGCCCGCTCACTGGTGGGCATCACCTGCAGCCAGCAGCCCCTAGGGGACCAGGTCCCCAGCCCTGGGTGGCGGCCGAGATGCTGCCGGAGCTGGAATCAGGCCCCGCGGCTGGAGGCGCAGGCTTCCTGCTTAGACCAGGCAGGGCTGGGAGGTCATTTGTGAGGCCAAGCTGGCAGCTCGAGTGTTCTCGTTCTCCAGAGCTTTACGGTGCAGCGTGCACAGTCAGGAAATTTACAGCTGATGTGTCGCCTGAAGGGGGGCTTGGAGGGTGCGTTACTAAGTGTGCGGACTTCCTCCAGAACGAATGGGACGCGCCCACCGTGGACCAGGTGCCCCCGCACCCCACCTAAGGCCTGTCTGTCCTTTCAGACCTGAGACACGCTCTGTCTGCTCTGCCCCCGATCAACATCAGGGCGAAATCGGGAAAGAACTGTGCCAACAAAAACACAGACTCCGGCAAGCATCTTCCCCTCCCCACCCCGTAGTTACCGTGGATTCCGTAACGATCTTTAACGCTTCGGCTGAAAGTTGGAATTTGAGACCCAGGGCAGAGTGCGTCTGACACACAACCCCTGCAAGGCCCCAGCTTTCACAGGAGGGCTCCGGTCCAGCTCCAAGCCCCCTGGCAGGGCCGCCATCCGTAAGACAAATAAAACAGTAAACACCTGGACTCCTGCGGTGGACGACTCACCAGACAACTGTGCTTCAAGGGTCCCCAAAGTCAGAGATGCCTCACAGCTCATGGTTCAGCTCGGCCTCTGTGAGCGAAGGTGGCCTGGAGCGGCCCCACCTGTGTGCACCGGCTTTTCAGTTTCATGTTTCATATTCAGACGATTAAAAATAGCCAAGTCAGGTGGAAATAAACCGCCCGCCCCTTCACAGCAGCCTGGGCCTGACGTGGCCTAAGAGCATTAGCAGCTGTTTTCTGTGAGAGACTTTTGTCACCTTCCTAGTTTTCTTCTTGTGCAAAAGATACTGAATCTTCATCACCTGTCCTCACCACCATCGTCACCTTGGTCCACATCTTCCGAGCTCAACACTCCCTGTGCCCCGCGCTCTTCTGGACGCCAGAAATCAAGAGTGATGGTCTTCGCGAGAGTTCTAAACGCTTCCCCCAACCAGCTCCTCTCATATCGATACCTTAGATTCACGTGTCAGTTAGCTTTTATTGAGCACTGAGAGGTCCCTGCTGGTGCGGTGTGTTCATTCTACCGACCTGGCGTTTCAGGAAACTTCCTCGCCTTCCAGGAGGACATGCCGGGTAAGAAACAAGCCGAGTTCTGAACCCAGGTCTGTCTCAGCCCCTGATGTGAAAGTCCCTCCAGGTGTGAAGGGTAATTCCAGGGCACCGGAAAGTGTTCTCGGCAGGGGCCCACGCTGGGCGGGCGGAGGGTGTAGGGTCCAGGCTGGCGGACAGATGGGATGCTCTGGAGAATAAAGCAGGTGGAGGGCTTTCAGGGTGTGGGCCGCGGTCTGCACAAAGGTTCCGAGACAGAAGCACACAAGGGAGAGTCCGGGGGCGATGCGGACCAGCCAGGAGCACAAAAGGTATTCACAGCTCCCCATTCTGCGGCCGCTGCCTCATTAAGGCGAAGGGCAGGGCCGAGACGGGGCGGAGAGTAGGAAGCAGCTGCCTCTGTGTCTCAGAAACAAACGCAGACCATTCTGGGGCCCAGTTGCTGCACGTGAAGCCGCTGTGAATGGCGATCCTGCAGCACGACGCACAGAGCTCTGAAGACCTGGGTCTGGGGGCTGCACCGCTGATGAGCTGGGTGACTGTGGGCAAGTCACTTTCAGTCTGTTTTATCTCAGTTTTCCCGGCTGTGCAATGAGGGCTCTGACCTCTAAGGCCCGCAAAATCGGTCACCTACCACCAAGAGGGGACAGGTGCCGAACTTCCATAGCAAGTCCGATTCGGCGACGGCCCTCGAGTAAAACCAGCGAGGGGGGTGTCCTGGTGCTCAGGAGGAGGGGCTGGGAGAGGACCCAGGAGCAAGTGGACGCTCGGGACACTGCTGGCGGGGGGACAAGAGCCATTTGTCGCGTGCAGGGCACCAGCTCTGCTTTGCTGCCTCTCTTGGAGTTGATGTGAAATCTGTAGACCCAAGACGTGCCTGGGAAATCCACCTCTAGAAGCAGGGGCTACAGGAGCGGGTGGTGGAGAGCAGGCAGAATTAAAACGCACCATTTGGGGCTTCCCTGGTGGCGCAGTGGTTGAGACTCCGCCTGCCGATGCAGGGGACAAGGGTTCGTGCCCCGGTCCAGGAAGATCCCACGTGCCGCGGAGCGGCTGGGCCCGTGAGCCATGGCCGCTGAGCCTGCGCGTCCGGAGCCTGTGCTCCGCAACGGGAGAGGCCACAGCAGTGAGAGGCCCACGTACCGCAAAAAAAAAAAAAGAAAAAACGCACCATTTCACAGTTATTGTCCGGGAAACCCGAGGTCCAAGGTCAGAAAAGAGGCAGTTCAAAAGCAACCGACCAAAGAATCTGAGATTTTTTCCCCCTAATTTTCTCCCTCACGTTTCGATTTCAAATCTGTGGTCACTGAACTCAATATTTTTCTTCTTGAAGGTGGGGGAGGAGAGGGAGGCCAGGATGGGGAAGATAATCCTGAAACAGGTGAACCAGCTGTAACCTCCCTGCCAACTGATGACTGTTTTACAAACAAATCTGCATTTGATTTCCTCCCACTCAAGACCCCCTTGGGTTCTAGTTAAAGTGTGTGTTGCGCTGGCTTATGAAAGATGTAATTTAAAAAATATTCCTTTGTTGGTTATTCTTCTGCTTCACTGTCTTTAGAAAAAAATGATAAAATGCTTACCTATAGAGCAAATCCAAAATTTTAAGCTTTAATTGGATGATTTGCATCTAGTTACATATTGACACTAACACCCTGTGCGCGCTAATAATCCCGCACCTGTCACACAAACTCTTCTAGCTGATTTGCGATTAAACATCGCAAAGTCAATCCAAGTTGAAACCTGTGCTTCGCGTCCCTAACCCTCAAACACCCTAGAGAACTGTGCGTTTTAAAGCATCTGGACTTACTTCCTGATATAATCATTTGTGAATCTTCCTTTTCCTACTCTCCAAATAATCACAAACACAGACACATACAAACATACCCAGACACCTAATTTTGCTGGTTGCATTACCTTTTACATTCAAAAATCTTAAGAGAATACTTTTTCACAACTGTCACCTCCCTAACTGGAAATCACCTTTATGAAAATCTTGCCCTTGCTAATAAAGAAATAACCTACCAAGATACCATTTTTAATTATCAGCAAGTCTTCCAAAGCAGAAAACCCCAGTGGAGACTTTAAATATTTTGAGCAACAAAGTTTAAGAACAGTTAATCAGGTGGAGAAGAGAAACACTGTTACATAGCTTCTCCAATGTCACAGACGCCGTTACTGTGATGTTCCTGAAAAAGTGACTGACCGCTGCACAGACCCACGTGCAGCACAGACAAACCCTGTCTGGTTCCTGAAATTCCCTCTATTCCATTTGTCCGTGACCCTCTCAGATCTGGGCTCAAGCTTCCCCATCGCCTCTCTCTCCTCAACACAGGCTTCAGCTCCAAGAAGACATCTGTTTGTTGCCCAGCCTTCTGGCTTTGCTCCATCCTCTCCCAGGCACCCCTGCCTCCCTTTCTCTCCGTCTGAGTCCCTCGCTCACCTTCTCTGGGAAGCCCTCCCTGACCACCCCAGGCTCGCTGGGGCCCATCCTCTGGGGCCCACAGAGCTGCTTGTCTCAAGCACACGCCTAACCCAGTGTGAACCGGTCCTGCCTGTAAACTCCAACGGGAAATAAAGTTCTCTTCTGCCCCTATTGTTTCAGAAACTGTGACTCTATCATTGGAAGAAATAAATTCTGCAAAAGACACTTTCTGGAAGAGTTCTAAGTTCAGCCATGCAGCCTCCCCAAGGCTCTCTGAGGTGTTCATTCCTCAAGGGTGACCCACACGCCAACAGGGATGCAGACACAGATGCAGGCTCTGGGGGCCACACCCAGGCTGGGGCAGCTGCCGGCCAGGGGTGGGGAGAAGGGAGGGGCAGTCACGGGGCTGAGGCACAGAGACTCCAAACCAAAGGGGCCTTGGGAGAAAGTGACGCTGACGTCCAGTCTATCCCTGGGTGGGAGAGACGGCTTGCATCGGGGGCTCATGCTGGAGTTGTCCTCCCCCCCCCAGGTCCCTAAATGTTCCTCCTCTGACGCCCGGAAACTGCTGTCACCGCCCGAGGCTCCTGGGCCGGGCTGTGCACTCGCTCTTTCTGAAGCTTGCCTTCCTCGAAATCCGCGACTCCTGTTGCCTCTGAAGGTCCGAGCCGTCATTCCTCCTCTGACCACCTTCTGTAATCTCTTAGCCTCTCTTATGCCAGGTCCGTGCTGTGCTAGGAGCTGGGCTTGGCCATTTTTGACAGGCTAGTGCATTTCACTGCAGGTGATGCTACGCGGCACAGAGACGTCCCCTGGTACCCATCAAGTCTGCCTGAGAGTGGATGGCGCCCATCGGGGGTGCGTGAGAGTGGAGTGCCCTTGGGCCAGCCTCCGGGAGCAGGCACCGGGCAGGTCTGTGGGCTTCTGCTGTCAGCGGCCTGCCCCGGGCCGTGGTCTGCAGACGCCGCCTGCAGAGAGCTGGGCTCTGGTTGAAGAGGCCTCTGGGGAGCTGCCCTCACCTCTTCCTGGGGACAAACGCCATCCCGGGGGAAACGGGTGAGCAGAAGCTAAAGAAGTTGGGAGACAAGCCCTCAGAAGGGGAGACGGGTGTTCCGGGCCTGTTAAACTTCGCGGAGAACCGTCTTGCCCACTTACAGTGACCCTCGGTCTCTGATTACCTGCCTTCTAGAATTCCTTCCCCACCTTCCTACCATTTTGGTCTAAATCCCCGTTTAATCCATTTTTCACACTTCCCTTTACTGTTTCAGGCTTCTCCTCCCAACGCCCACCTTTCAGGATGGCTCAGCATCCTCTGCGAGAATCCGACGGCAGCAGGTCTCCAGGGACACCTGGCTGCACACAGGCTACCTCCCCCCACAAGGGATGCCCAAGCTGCGCCCCTCGACTGGGCAGGGGCGACACTCGTACTAGGGCAGGCCTGGGGGGCGGGGAGCGGGGGCTCCTTCTGACTGAGGGTGGCCTAGACCCAAATTCGCACCCCGGGTCCACCTTCCCCTCCAGACAGTGGACTGATGACTTGACTGATCTCTGGTCCTGGACAGACGGGGGAGAAGTGCTCCACAGAGTCCCTGGAACGCTGTCTCCACACCTGGCCTTCCCCACGATGACTGGATTTCCTAGAACAGTCCAGATCTCCAGGTTTCTCTCCGGTTTTCCCTAGAGGTACACTGCTTTCGTTGCAGACTGTATGTGCCAAGTTTTCGTTTAGAAAACGCGCCTGCGTCTCTGGACCAGGGCCTGATGGAGAGAAAGCAGCCCATGCAAAGGCGAGGAGGTCATAAGTGCACACTTGGGCTGGGAGGGCTGGGCCCAGAGCCGAGCAGCTGAGACGACAATCCCACACCCACCGACAGGCACTCCTGAGCACCACTGTCACCACGAACAGAGGCCCCTTAAACAGAAATTAGACGTGAGATGCACTGGCCCCTCCGCAACCTTCTCTGACCCTCAAGAGCCCAGAGAAGAGTACAAAGCTCCTTCCTTCCCATCTTGTGGTGAGGAGAGCTGGGCTCAGAGGAGGGCTCGGCCCAAGTTCCAGCCGATGTCACAGGGTGGGAAGCACGGGCTTGAACGAACTTAAATATTGGGAGAGAAAGAAATTTAAAAAATGGAAAGTGTAGCAAAAAGGGAAAGAGACTAGGAAGAGCCGCCCCGCACTGTCCCTGCAGCCCCGCCCAGCTTTCCTGCCTCCAGGCCCCGCTCCACAGGTCCACCCTTACTGGGTCCACAGCCACAGCCACGAGGACACCGGGCCTGAGCTCATCCTCCTGCCTGGCATGCCCCCCATGCACCCGGGGGGCCAACTTTGCGGGCCCCCCATGCCTTCTCCACCCGCCGGCGGGCTTTGCGCTCCTCCCCGTGACCCTGCAGTGTTTGATGCCCACGCCGTGCCAACTGCCTCCTGGTCACTCTGGGACGTGCTGCTTACCAGGGCTTCACGTGGGTTTACAGCAAATGAAATCATCAGTGGAGCAGACAAACGCTGCCGACTCTTCCTAAGTCTCCCTCCACGAGGAGGAAGGCGGTGGTGGGGCCATCAGATCCGGGGGCCGGGGAGGGGTCACGGCCTACCCCATGCCACTCCTCCACGTGTACAATGAGCCCTGCTTGCCCGGAGCGGCCACGCGGTGTGGACCAGTGGCCAGAGGCGGCTTTCGAAGCACCTCCGTGGGCATCGCTTGGAGGGAGCCTGTAGCTGGGGGCGGAGGGCAGGGACTCTCAGGGGGTCTTCCCGGGCCCAGGGCACCACCTGGGCTGCTCCTCTGGCTTCTGCAAGGTGGAGGGGTGCTCTGATTCTGACAGCGAGTGGGTAAGGCAGACTAGAACCTTCCCCGTATTGAAGTCGATTAAAAGGATGCGCCTCCCCTGGTCACCCCCCAAACTGTCCCCCACCTAGCAGCCGGTGAGAACCAGACCTCCCTCTCGGACACACTTTCTTCCCTTGGCTGTGACAGAACAAAACGGGAGGACCTGGGAAAGGTCGCCGGACACGGAGGAGGGAAGATAAGCCCCCCCTGCTGCCCCCGCTTCCCAGACGTAACTTCCTGGCCAGCCTTGAGAAACACTTATTTGAGTAAAATCCAGATCTGCTGACACACCAGGAAAATGAAAACAGACCAGAATAAGTAACGCAGGATCCAGAAGAAGCCGCAGAATCCAGGCCTCAGAAATCTTCGTATTAGAGGCTCCAGTCTTTTATTTTCAACATATCTCACCGAGGGGTCTGTTATTTTCAATTAAGTCTGATCTAATTATCAATGTCTGATCAGGGAAGTGGCTGCTATATTAGGACGGCAACATGTTTTCTTTACATGTTTAGATATTTCTTTGGCAATCTTTCCAGACTTCAGCCTCTCCTAGAAGATCTGTTTCCAAATCTCAGGAGCTATTTTTGAGGAACGTGTTGCACAGAAACCAGAGAACGAGCATGGAGTCGCTGCTTTTGGAAACCACATGTTTGAAAATTTAAGATGTATGAGCAAAACATGCTACACATTCAGGTCTTCCAGAAACACGTTCAGATCCAGAGTAGAAAGGGATCTGGAAGGTTTGACTGAGTTTGCAGAACAGCTTGTTGGCCCTGGTACTGATCCCCTGACACTGAACACACAGACAAAAAGCAGGTCCCGGAAACGCTCAAGGCGGACAGGTCCCTTTGCTCTCATCACCCCCAAAGTGAGCAAGTTTTCCTTGGGTTCTCACAAGGCTGCCTTGACGAGCATGGCGTGACTTAAAGTACAGGGGAGCCCGGGCCTGTCTGGGGGTTGCGGAGGCAGGAAGGCCCCGGGCCTCGTCTTCAGCAGCCGGGCTTCTACCTGACAATACACCCCCTTGCAAAACCGATCAGAATTGGGAAAGTTTCGAGTGAATTCTGCCTGTGGACGTTGGTACTGCCAGCTACTTCTGCAAAGGCAAAACCTGAGAGATTCCAGTTGTCAGGCTCGACTAGGTTATCACAGAAAGAAGTGTTCTTTAATAGCATTTCAGGGCACCCTTCCATTTTTGAAGCAGATTTTGCTTATTGGAAATTTGCACACAAAAGTATTTTGACCTGAGAATTTAAACATAAAGCCAAGCCAAGGTACTGTAAGATGCACGGCTGACTGAAATGGGAAGGGCTGTGGTAGAAACTGGCGGTGGATCAAGTATACCCCAGGAATTCACTGTTTTCCACCTCAACCGGGAAACGTTTCTGTGCCGAGCGCTACACCAAGCAGGGGGAGAGTCACCTAGGAGGGCCCCTGAATCAAAGGCCAGGAGAGCAGCCGACTTGGGACCTGCCCTCTCTTTGACAGCCCGGCTCTCCTTGCTCTCAGGCGCGAGGACGGGGGCCTCTGGGCTCCCGGGTGCGTCAGCCCGAGTCGGGGTGAGGGGACCATGGCCGTCGTTTCCCGAAGAGTCTGGAGCTAGCGGGCTGGGCCCCGGGTGGCTCTCTACAGGGCGCCTCCCGACCGCTTCCTCTCCTCTGGGTCCGGTTCCAAAGGCCCCCAGACTCCCAGGGAGCCTGTGGGCATTGGGAGACAAACCATCAAAAGAGGTCTCGCCGGCAATTCCGCAGGAGCCTGTGCCCTCACGTGGGGAAGGGGAGTGGCTGCTGCTCTGGGAGGATCAAAGCCTCAGAGACACGGACTCAACATTCAAAGAGACTCAGGGAGAGAAAGGCGGGGACGCCTTCTAATCATCTAACAGCTTGTTTCTGCCCAGTTTTACCCAATCCCCATGCACAGAAGTAGGACAGCGACGTGACAGAACACAGAATGTGCTGGTAGCCTCGCCTCACAAGCCCACCGGATGCCCTTGGGGAGCGCGTGTGTGTAAATACACACTCACGTGTGCGTACAACATACGTGTCACGTGACATGCCAATTGGGGGAAAACAGGAATAAAAGTAAAGAATTTGGCTTTTTAGATCAGGAAATACAGACTTAATCCAAATACATTATGTTGCTCTATGTAGAGGACAAAAATAACATTTCCTAAAACAAAGGGGAAAAGTTTGGCAGCGGAATTCCATTAAAACATGACCTTTAAAGATGGATTTCAGTTCTTCTACAAGTTAACATACCCAAATCTTTCAAGTTTGAGCAAATTAAACTTTGATAGATTACCTGGTGAAATTGATACCTTGTTAAGTGTTAAAATAAGAGTTCATAAAAAAAAAGTTTATTAAGAAAGATGTGATTTTCCAATAGGTAAAGCAAACAAAAATATCACACACTTACGCGTGTAAACTAACTAAGAACCTTTAACATGCTGACTCTGTCTATGAGATAGTTCTATTTTAAGGGAGAAGAGGAAAAAAAATGTTTAAACGTGTTTGCATTCGAAGCTAATAATGCAAACTACTCACTGTTTGGAAACAATTTATGAAAAGCCCACTGATTTTTCAGGAACCCTCCACGAGTCCGCTGGAACCTCAAACCCCAAACCACGGATTACGTGCATGCAGGGGCATGGCATGGACCACCG
The DNA here is from genome assembly GCF_005190385.1 of Monodon monoceros. NCBI lineage: Eukaryota > Metazoa > Chordata > Mammalia > Artiodactyla > Monodontidae > Monodon > Monodon monoceros. The sequence continues at coordinate 104,134,643 of NW_021703776.1, forward strand.
GGGACCACAGGGGATGGATATTGGAAGACGCAGACCAGAGCTTTACGAAGGGCCAACCACACGAGGGCCTTCCCACTAGAAGAATCTGGCAACACCACTGCTGTGCAGTTTCATTAGGACACGTGGCCTCTCTGGCTCTCTGGGAAGAAGGAATCACACACCCAGTCCCTCCTCCAGACCACCAGCCCCGAGCCTCCCCTCCCCTCTCTCCCAAGGCCTGTGCCCTGCATCCTTCCTGCATGGGAACACTCAGGTCTTTCGTTTAAAGGGTGACCTCATATGCTAGTATCGGTAAAACCTATGACACTGCCACCTACCATTCCACCTTTCCTAGGCCATTCACTTACTTCTATACTTACACAATACTCTTTTTCTCCTTCAGAAACTTTATAAAATGAATTGAATATTTCCATCATGTCCCCATGAAATAAAGCATAATAGTAAGTTGTTCAATTTTCCTTGTAACTCCGTGATGAGAATTACACCGAGGTTATCCAGAACCTCATCTGTATTGTAGAATTAGCAAAGTGCAGAAGTCCAATGATTTGAAAACGAAGCGTGGAAGCAACAAGATACTGTCCTAAAATTACTGTTTTGTGCTTGAAATACTTTAAAAAACTTTTCAGACAGGTTTTTTAAACTTGAAGGGGGTCTCCATGGCAGTTACAGAAAAACCTAAGAAAGTATGGATACATGAATGAACGAATACCTGCTTCGTTTACAAATGTACAATCTTCTACGCGTAACTACACTCTTACAAGTCCTTAATCCATGACTCAGCTAAATGGAGAGCTAAAAATCATGGCATCCTTATCCCCTGAGTGTGTTCTGCTAAAAACAAATCAAAACAACACAACAGCCTAGTGCCAGCATGTTCTCACCAGTAAACAGGCCACTTTGAGGGGGCAAACCTCCACATTTAATCAAAGTAGTTCCCACAAGGGTGCCCTGTAGTAATTTCAAAACTAAGCCCACCAGAAAATCTTTACAATAATTTCATTTCCAAATTTTCCTAGATCCTATTTTTAAAGGAAAAGTTTTTTTCTGTGTTCTCCCCCCTACCTTTTTTTATTATTATTAATCTGGATTGAAGAAAAGCACACATTTCATTTATTGTCTGGATTACAGATTCTTATTAAACAAACCAGAGCTCATTATAAAATCAATACCAACTTAACCACCATGCCCCCAGGAGGAACCACATAAAGGTCACTCCAAGAAATTCAAACAATTTTCCTGCTGGAAGGGCATGATTTTAATTACAGATACTATTAATTAGAGCTGTCACCGGGAAGCTTTTTTTTCTGTTAATTATCACAAACTCAGTCCTAAGTGTGCATTTGCAACCTGCACTTTTGTCAGAATTAGTCACTTCTGCATGCAAGTCCAACCTTTCCATTCTATCAATATTTTATATTCAAATTTCAAAGCATATCAAAGGATGCCGTGCTTTCTGCAAACCTCCGCCCGTAGGATCTGCCGTCTCTCACACACCTAACAGAGCTAGTGTGACAATTTATTTATGTCCCGCACAGGCCTGGCCCAGAAGAGACCCAAACGCCTACACTGGTTCTGCTCAATAGAATTTCTGGATACATTCTTACTAGTTTGTGTGACATTTTTCCCCAAGCTTCTTCTTCAAATGTGCTTTTTCTTTTGCTTTGAGGCAAAGCTAGCCCCTGAAATGCCATCTCCCACACATCTGGAGTTGCTGTTTCTTTATAAGAAAAGATCGTACTGACCAGGCTTCTGACCCCCTCCAGAAAACCAGAGGTTTTCTTCATTCAACAACACCACCGAGAGTTTTGAAGTAGGGAAAATAGTACTTTCTGGTCTCTCTTAAGCAGAGCGATTTTATCAGTTCATCCCAGCACCTTATGTGAGACAGGGTCAGGGTGGCTCTCAGACAAGCTCCTGGGGGTGGGGGTGGGGCGGTGTTCTAGACAGAGCTTGAGCAGCTCCCCAGCAGTGCAACTGTGATGACAGAATGATAACATTTATAGCCGTGACTGTAAAACAGGATGCGTTATTTACACGACATATTCCATATCACAATCACGTGACTTCAGAAGACAAAGACTCTACTCCAGTGGGAGAAAATCTTTTACAAAATGTATCTATTGAACATCAGAAAACGATGATTACGTAAATTACCTTCCCAAATGGGAAAATATACTTGGAGTTGCGTTATATTTTACGTTAGAAGAAATCAAATGCCCTGACTGGTATATATTCTGGGCTTGCATGAAGATGTGTTTTCATTACAGAACATTATTAAATCTGGAGTGTGTGCTACGGAACTCCCAAACATTCTGTGAATATTTTTTTATGTCCAGTTTCGTCTGAACCTCCTCCCCTCAGTCTCATTGGTTCCAATTTTTTTCCAGGTGTGTCTGGACTGTTTCTGCATCACCAGTGCATGGCTCCACCACTGCTCTCCTGAAGACATCCTTGGTTTACTTTCCATCTATCAGCCTTAGATGCCACTTTATCCAAATAACAGCGACGGTGGCAACAGATCAGGTCAGAGGATCTTTTCACATAAGATCCTGAGGAAGTCCATGATTTAAGAGACATCTTCATACATCTACACAACCAATTTATCTTGCAACTCTGGCATTTTTTATTAATAGTGGCCAAACTAAGGAAGATAACAGATAATACATAATTCATGTATTATACTTTTTTCACATTTCTAATTAGCAGCCCGCTTTCACAGCTAACATGAGACCATCCCAGAACAGCATAAGATTAATTTAGAGCAGGAAAACTAGGGTTTCAAGGTATTTACATGAATGCTAATGAGAAGTTTCAAATCGTCATCACACAAGAACCCAAACTATGAATAAATGAACAACTGCTGGGAATGGGGGAGGGGCCAAAGACGACTTAAACAATCCGTCCATTCCAGTGGTGAATGGAACTGAAACAGCACTTAGAAAAGTCTCTTTTTACCTGGTAGGCGTTGGTGGCATCGGGGTCCGGGTCGCCCCCAGGTCCCGAGAGCTTCTCCTTCAGCCTGTACTGAGAGCTGTGTCGTAGGCAGTAGATGACGCCGGACGCCAGCAGGACCGCCACGATGGCGACGATGGAGACCAGAGTGAGCACGATGAACTTGGTCGAGTCCTCTCGTTCTGCCTGGTGAGGCAGAAGCTTGGGTTTGCTTTTCTGCAGAATAGGAGGGGGGCAGGTTACTACCCAGTGAATCATGAGTCCTGAAAACCATCCCTTCCAAACGCAACCTAAAACGTAAAGCTCTGGGCTGGCACTGAGACAACAGGAGGGCATCCAGGAAAGCAGCCCTCGGACCAGAAGCTACAGTCATTTCAACACAGCGTGCCACAGACGGCAATGTTTTCACAAGGAAAGTCATTAGAGGCGTCACTTTTTTTTTCTCTTAACGGCCGCCGTTTTTCGAACTTAACGGTATAAAGTATTTGGCAGCTAATTCACTGCCTTAAGTAAAATAAAGCCTTCGTCCCTTCTAAAGAGGTATGCGGGGAGGGGATGCTTCACAAACGGTGGGGCTGGGGTGGATGGACCGGATGGGGGTGCCTAGCTCCTGCTGTGCGTAAGGGTACCAGAAGTCCAACCACTGAGCCTGCTTCTGTGAAGCGTCAGGCTAATATTCTTGGATACATTGCAGGGAGTTGCCATCCCGGAAGCCCCTCCACTCGCCTTCCAAGGCACGTCCCCTCGTCCCCTCGTCCAGACCTCGGACCTGGGCCGCGTCTACACCCCGCACAGACCCCGCACTTCGCACCTCGGCACTTTTCCTTGAAAGGAGCTGCGAGACAGGGGCGCACTATGGTCCAGGAGTTCACTTCTCGGCGGGTGAAAGGTAAGGGAGCCCAGGTCCGTCGGATTCTCCTGCTTCGGGGGGCGGGGTGGGGTGGGTAAGAACATCCTTTCGGCGCGTTGCACGAGTCTCCATGCACACAAAGTTGCACAGTGCGCGCCCTCATTAGCTTCATTATAAGGAATATCAGCGACAATTAAAACGCCAGTGGACGATGGAGACTCGGCCAGCACACCCTTCCGCAATTACTCGGGGAATGAATAGAAATGCACGCCCCCGCCCCAGTCCTGGTTGCTACAAGATGAGGACAATTAGCAAACTCCTTTCCACCACCTAATTTCGCGTGGTAACAAAATGGATTTTTCCCCATGAATGCCTGGCCGGCCTATTCATTATCTCTCTTCTATTAGTAATTTTCTGCTCCGTATTCAGCCTCCCAACTCTTCATTTCCTCCTGTCTCCGAGTGTACACAGGGCCTCTTATGTCAGGCCGGGCCATTTTTATCTTGTAATCGTAAAGGCCACCAAAGCAATTATCGCCGGTCCTGACTGGAAAAGCTGGTCATTAATTAGCTTCCTTTTGCCTTCGGTGCCGCGGATTAGCTGGTGCCGGGACTGGGTTAATGGAAACGCGGGTGAAATGAGAAAAGACGCCGGATTTTCTTGCCTGGATGCGAGGCTCCGAGGAGGACAGCAGGTCCGCCAGCGGCGGGAGGGACGGAGGCGCGGGGACGCTAGGGGGAGACGCGGGGGGGGGGGGGGGGGGGGGGGGGGCGGGGGGCCCCCGGGGGGGGGGGGCGGGCGGGGCGCGGGGGCCCCCCCCGGCCAGTGCGGCCGGTGCGCGCGGCCCTCGGCCTGGAGGGAGCGGCGGGCGGAAGACCTCCCCATCCTCTCTCACCCCTCCCCTCGCCCCTCCCTCCCCGGCCCAGAAAGAAGTCACCCGGAGGGCTGCCGGCTGCCAGCCCCGCAGGCCCCGCTTCCCCCCGGCACCGTGTCCCCGCCCCGCGCGGCGACAGGCCGAACCGCAGAAATAAACCGGAGGGACCCGGCCGCGGTGCCGGAGACGCGGGCGGACCGGGAGGGGGCCCAACACCCCCGTGCCCGGCTCCTTGGCCCCCGCGCGGTGCCGCTGGTTCACGCCTGTCCTCCCGCGGCCGGTTCAAGGGGAGCGCGCCCCTCTCCAAGCCCTCCGGCCCGGGACGCTCCCCTGAGAGGCCGGCGAGGCTCCGGCCGCCCGGGTTCCCACCCCGCCGATGCGCCCCTCCCCCCACTAGTGCTCCTCCGCTCCCGGGAGAGGCCGGCTCCGAGCCTCCGCAGACGAGCGGGGACAACAAAGGAGGGCGCGCGGCCGGCGGAGGGGGCGTCCCGCTAGACCCCGCTCGGCGCCCCCAGCCGTCACTGCATCCCCCACTCCGCCCCGGCGCAGGCGACCGGCGGCCCCCGCCCCGCCCCCCCCCCCCGGGGGGCCGCCCCGGGGGCCGGGGGGCCCCCCCCCCCCCCCCCCCCGCCCGGGCCCGGGCGCCGGGGGGCCCCCCCCCCCCCCCCCCCCCCGGGGAGCCAGTCCAGGCGTCGGGGGGACCCCGCGCGCCCACGTGGCTGACCGCGCCCGGGTACGGGGACTTCCCGAACCCTCCTGCCCCGCGACGTGAAGCGCACACGCGTGCGGTGACCAGCCTGGCTCCGAGGGGACGCGCAGCGCCTCGGTGGGTGGCCACCACCTCAGTGCGCAGCCGACGGGCGGTCGCCAGGGCGCGGAGGACTGAGGACCTGAGCAGGGTCCGGCCCAGGCGCGGGGTCTCGCTGGGTAAGGGGCACAAGCGTAGCCCGGTTGTCGCTCGGGTCCAGGTGGGAGGCCGTGAACGCGCAGGGGCCCTCTAAGGAGGCCGGCAGCGGCGCCTGCACTTTACCCTGGCCCGGCAGGAGAGACCCCGGCGGGGCGCTCCCCCGGGAGGGAGGCCGGGCAGCCCTAAGTGTCGCCGCACGGCCGGCTCGGTCCTTTTTGCCGGAAACCGACGGTCACCGTGACCCGTAGGCTGCGCTCGGCCGGGGAAGCGGAAAGGGGCCTGCCCGGCCTCCCCTCACGCAGCGCTTGGAGTTTACTCAGAGGTCAAAGAAAAATGTCAAGGAGAGCGACTGCCCGGGTCCCTCCTCCCTGGGCCCCGCTCTGTCTCCGGCCAGCTGCGCAGCCCCCGCTGGGTCCCAGGTGCTCCCGGGGAAGAGGACGGGACTCCACGCCCACTGAGTCCCACTTTCTACGGTCCCGTTCAGCTCCCCGCCGCCTGGGCCGGAGCTGCCCCGCAGGGAAGGGGTGGCAGTGGTCCTCCCGAATCCAGGAGAGGGGTCTGGTGAGGCTGGGGAGGGCGAGCACCGGGTCAAGGAGGGGCCTGGACAGCGGGCGCGGTCGGGGAGGAGGGATCTGACCAGGAGAGGAAGGGAGCCTGTTGGGGACAGAGAGGGATGCGCCGGTTTGGGCCACTGTGACGCTGCGGCCGCAGGATCTTAGGGCCTGGCTGGGAATCCTGCCTCTCGCTGGCCCCTGGGCACCTCGGTTGGAGCCCGAAAAGTCGCTCTTCCTTGGGGCGCCCTCAATGACTCCAACGTCCTACCTAGTGCTGTCGGGAGGGTCACGCGGGGAGGAAAAACTCTTGGCTGCAAGTCAGGACTGAGGAATCCCGGAAGAAATAAAAATTTACACTTTTTTTAAAAAATTAAAGAGTGTGAACTCCGTCCTCGGCACAGTGATTGAGTTTAAATAACTATGATTATTGTATAGCCTTTCTTTATTGTAGAGTTAAAAAAAATCTTAAGGGACCCCTGCTAACCGGGAGATTTAAGAGAAAGCAATGGGTACCTTTGCTTAAAAGTGAGTCTGACCCTCTGTCCTGCCCAGGAGTGACCTGGGTCCCTGCTCCCCCAGGCCGAGGGGCTGTAACTACAGGTGCTTTCCTGCAGTCTTGTCCTGGCGCTGAGCCCTGCCAAGAGCCCTCCACTAATTAGAGGCATCTTGTCAGTCTTGACTTGAAATTGAAAGAAAATAATGTTTAAATATTTATGACTTTGACATTTACAGTCAGGCCGCCTCCTTCTGTACAGTGGCAGCTCCCACCCCCTGGGAAGTTTGGAGCAGGGGAGGGGTGAGGGGGAAGGTGGAGGAAGCAGCCGTCCCAAGCAGCCTGGTCACACAGGGAGCACGGGGTGTCTGTGTACCCCAGGGTGCAGGCGACACATATACAAGCACTTAATACTAAGTTGCAGAAGCAGGAAAAGTATGATTTTTTATAAGAATCAGGAAGAGTAAGTCAACTTTATATCAGGTTAGATGCATCGAGAGTAAACTGAAGCACATTGCATATTTCTTCCACTCAACCATCTCCACCTGCAGCTCCTTGAACTTAGAATATAAAATATTGCAAAAGCTGTGATTTGAAATGCATATGTGACCACAGAGGCAATCAGTGGAATTGCTCTTAGAATCTGCAGACATTGTCCTGACCTATTTAAACTATTTTGATCTGTGCTTATAAGTGAAGGTGCCTGGGGCTTCCTTTATCTTCTTTGCCATTTATGGCAAAATACCTTCAAAACTTTTTTTTTAAGCTGTCCACGTGGTAAGCCTAAAATAAAAGAAGAAAGAAGAAAAAAGAACATTGTATACCCAAACTTGATTGTGAGGCAGCCACACCAATATATAACTTTATGGTAAAAAATATTTGTTGACGGGTAGAAAATGTAGCATTTTCCCAAGGCTGTGCTACGCAACCAGTTAGCAAGAGCAATTCATTATCGCAATCACTGGCTTCAATTTTAAAACACACTTGTACCCAAAAACTTATGGGCACAGGCATGCAGCAATTTCATTGATACTAAACTTCTAATATTGTTGTTTTCATTTGCATCATTTCTAAAGAATTTGATTTGCAAACCCAGCCGTATCCCGTGTTCCTCTGCACTTTTATGTTACTATAATTGTAAAGATCTTTTTCTCTGTAAAATTTAGAAATTAATTTTAGAGACTACTAATGAATGGTTAAAAACAAGTCTGTCTTTGGTTTCCCAGATGAACCATCTTAGAATTATTTGGAAATTTCATGCTAAGTTTACTAAGATATATTTACTAAGATATAGTAACTATCACTTTAAAGCCGATCAAAATTTTTAACAGCTTTCAGGCCACAGGAATGACCAAACTTAAAAATATTGGGGGGGGCGGTGTCTTAAAATATTTTAAAAGTATTTTTTTAAAGCTGTTAACTGAACTATTTTTAATTTGGAACTGGCCACAGAATTCTAATAAATGAGAGAAGTCAGGCGGAAATAATCATGTATTAATTCTCTGCATTACAAAATCTTTTCAGAAGCTATTATCAGAGCAAGAGGCATTGCGGTCTGAATTCAGGGTGGGAGGAATCCTTTGTGCAGCTGAAGGCTATTGTTCGTTTGTGCAGATGAAATTGTACTTGCAAATCTGCCATTCAAGTAGCCAAAAAAAAAAAAAAAAAAGCTTATACGGGCAAAAGAAAACAATCTCCAAGAAACAATTATTCTTAAATATAAACCTCAATGAAAATAAAGTGGGGATACGCTGTTTTAAAATCGTCTATTTATGAGGTATTGTTCAGGCATAGGCATAAAAGTAAATACACAGATTATAAATTGTCTGTTTGCATCTTTAAGCACTCCTAGAAGATCAGTTTTGGGGAAATACTCTGTTTTCAGGTGTCAGGGAAGATTTACGATATTTATGTTTAAAGTGGGAAAAACACCCCCGTGTGAACTAATTTTTAGCAGAGCTTGATAAGCAGCAAATTGTCTCGGGGGAAACAGAGGGCGATCCTCCGAGAAGGGACCGACGTGGCCCGGCCAGGGAGAAAGCCAGCCCGGCCACCTCGCAGGCTCCGTCGGCATGTTTATAGCATCCAAACTCAAACCCGACCAATAAGCTTGAAGCGCGGCCGGGGGCCCGCGCTGCAGAAGCGTACAGTCGGCCCGCGGCCTGCCCAGGCCCGGGCGCGCGCCCCCGGGGTCAGGCGTCCCCTGGGTCACCCGTGCTCTGGAAGGAGTTTTCCCTCCGCAAGAATCAAGCCCTTCTCAGCACTGGGGTTTCTGCTTCTCTCTTTCGCGGAGGCTTAGAAGCCGCCTCTGGGAGGCTCGCCTGGCGTCGCGGGTCAGGACCCTGCCGCGGCGCCGCTCAGAGCGCGGGTCCCGGGGGCGCACGGCCGTTTTCGGCCCCTCCCCCTCGACAGGCCCCGGCTTTCTCACTTCTCGTTCCCAGTCCCTCCCGCCTTTCTCCTGTAGGCGATCCGCACCGAGGTGGGAAAGATCGGACCGCAGCGCCGGACACAAAGGGTCGAGGGTTCCTGGGAGCCGCGGTATTCACAGAGCGGGTCCCCAGGCGGACCCAGCCCGCTTCCCGCGGGGACAGTGCGGGGGGCCCAGCCCCTCCCGCCACAAAGCGCGCCGGCCGCGGGGCAAGGATCAGTGTGCCCAACGACGCCCGCCCACCCCGGGCCCCGCGGAGCCGCACAGGTCCCCTGCCTCACCTCGCCGCCCGTCTCGGGAGCCAAGCGGGGTGTGCTTAGCTGCGTGCGGGCGGCCCCTCCGAGGCTGATAAAGAGAGGGGAGCTTCCGTGTCCCTCCTGCGCGCAAACCTTCACCGCCTCGCACTTTCGTTCGCATTCATCCAGAGAAGGCCGGTTTGCCGAAGACCATTGGGCCCCGCAGCGCCCTTGACCCCAGGCGGGGAGGCTCCCCGGTGCCGACCAGGGGCCGCTGTCTGCGGACTTAGCGGGGCCACTGGACCCCAGAGCAGGAGGACGCGGGGGCAGGGGCCGGGGGCCGGGCCGGGGAGCTGGGCGGTTGGCGGGGGCACCGTGCCCGCTGCGGCCGATGGCTCCTGGCCACCCTCCGGCTGTGCGTTTGGGGGTGCAGTAGGCACTGGTGACTGTGACAGACACCCCCAGCCGTCCAGCGTGGAGCGACCTCTGAGCACTGATGACACAAAAGGGCGGGAGTCCGGCTCCGGCTCCACAGGGTCTCTTCTGCTGAGGTTTCAACCCCTAGTTCGGGGTCTGCCCGACGGCCCCGACCGAGACCGAGGCTTCTGTAAAACCCCGAGGCAAGTCCCACTTCAGAACCACACAAGCAGTCAATAAATAAAGTCCCTCCTTCAAACAGCTCCGCGTCAGAAGTTTCTCTGGCAAGCGCGCGGCCGCCCCACCGGGGAGGGCGCCGAGACAGCGCAGGTTCCTTTTGGGGGAGGGGAGGTGATCGCTCGGAGGCGTTCTCCACCGGACCCGGGAGATCAGAGAACCCTGCACTCCCACACACGGCCCCACCTGCCCCTGGCACTCTCCTCCCTGGGTGCCCATCCAGCGTCCTCTAACTGGGACGCCTCGACAGCACAGAGGCGCGCTCCGGCCCCGATACGGAGGGCGAAGAGCGCCCCAAAACGGGCTGCGAGGAAAATGCTCCCACGTTGGTTCCCTTCCACGCCGGCTGCTCATCCCGTCCTTCATCTTTTCCCACAACCCTCCCCATCTGCGACCCCCGCCCCCGCCCCCGCCCTCTTGCTGGTCCGAACCGCCCGGAGTGGCTGGCGATGCGGAGTCCGAGAGGCAGTGGCCCCAGCCCAGCCCCGGTGGTCTTCGCGGGGAGCTCTGGGGTGGGACTGCCACCGACCGGGATGCCACCACGGGATGTCCACCCCTGACCCACTTGGGGAATGACCTCAGACGCAGACCTCCCCGGCCAAACAGAGCACTTGACAGGCAGCCTGCTGCGAGTCAGTTAGCCCCAGGACTGGGCTCTCCGACGCCCAGGTCGCCCATCCGAGCCCCTCACCCCGCCCCCGCCCCCGCCCCCCGCCCCGCGCGCACCCTCCACCCTTACCAGGCTGCGGTTCCTCGCCGCGCCACCTACATGCCTTGGCGATGCCCTCGGTGGGTCTCTCCCGCTCCCTCCGGCCCCCAACCCGGCCCCTGTCCCTTCTACGGCCCCACCAGTGCCCACGCCCCGGCCCCGCGCCCCTGGTTACCTGCGGCGGGGCGGGCGCCGGGCGCCCAAGCCGGAGGAGAGGAGGACGTGTGCCCGGCCGAACGGCCTCGGGGCGCGGCGGCCGCGGTCAGCGGCGGCGCCATCACCGCCGTCAGCCTTTTTCCCTGTGCCGGAGCCACAGACGAGCGGGGCCATCCTGCTTCTGACCACAAACTTCTCCGGCAGCCGGCGGAGACAAAGGTGCCGCGCGCCGCAGCTCCACGGGCCGTGGCGGCGGCCGCACCAGCTCGGAGCCCGCAGCTCTGCTCCGCCGCTCAGCCGGGCTCTGTGCGCTCCGCCGGGGCCCGGCCCCAGGGCAAGGCGCTCGGGTCAGGGAGCGGAGAGGGTGAGCGCGGGGCCGGGCGCGGGACGGTCCCCGCAGGGCCACCGGCCGCGCGCGCAGCTCCATCCTGCGCGGCCGCCGCGCCCCGCCTTATATCCGGCCCGGCGCGCACCCGGCCGGCGGCGGCGCGGCTCGCGGCCCAGCCACCGGTTGCTATAGCGATGTCCCCCCCGCACACACACAGGTTGCTGACAGCAATTGGCTAAGGGGCCGCGGCTCTCCAAACACCCTCTCCCGCCCGAGACTATGAATGGACATCGGCTTTGTCAGTCATTTGTACAGCGCGGCAGCCAGGGCCTTCGCCTTTTCTTTCTTTTCAGCCTTTCTCCCTTTCATCGTTCGAGTCGCACTTCAGACTGGGCAAGTTCAGGGTAGCACCCGGGGGAGAGGGGACACGGCAAGAAATGTCAACCTGCACGGCCCTGCTGTGACCTCTGCTATGGGAGGGGTGGCGTCGAAACTCTTTGCAAGAGAAAAACTCAGGATACATCCTTCTTCCGAGTTAGTTTTGACACTTTTGCCCTGGGGGCCTTTTGCTCCCTTTCCAAATTGAAGCTGGCCAATGACGCCGGGCAAATCAGCGAGTAAACGCCCCCGCCCCCCGCCCCTTATAGGAATCCCGCTCGAGTGTTTAGGTCTCGAAGGCGCCTACAAAGCGCCTTGCCGGACGCAGGAACTACTGAGAACTTTGCCGCCGTTTGGTCCAGGCGAAATGCGGGCCGCCAGCCCAAAACGTCGGGACGGGATGGCGGGGAAAGGAAGGAATCGAGCTGCGTCCTCGCTTCCCCAGGTCAAAGGCCCGGCCTGGCCCACTGCCCCGCAGAAGGAGCGGAGCGAGGTCGCAGGCCGCGCTCTCAGTCGCTCACTCCTCCCGAAGCTCCCCGACCCCGGGCGCGGGCCCAGGGCGCGACTCTGAGTCGGGCCGGCGGCGCCCGAGGCCAAGCAGGGGCCTGGGGGGCGACCAGACCGGCTGGGTCTGGTGAGCGGCCTCCCGCGGACTCGCGGCCGCTGCGGGCGCTCCCCCGCCCTTTCACCCCCATTCTCCCCGCTCCCCGCTCTGGACCCCTGGTCGCAGCCACAGGTCGGGGCACCCCCGGTGCGCGGCGCCCCCCGCCGAGCAGCCTAGCGCGAGAGCTGAAACCCAACATCTGTGCGTACAATGCGCTCTCGAGGCCCACAGCTGCAGGCACAAGGGGAAGAAAGAAAGGAGTGGGGGGGGGGAGATCTTGTCACATGCAGATGACAGTCTGTGGAGGGCTCTTTAGTTTCTCCTTTTCTGGAAACCCGGGCGCCCTCCTCCCAGTGCCCCTCTCCCACCGCCTCCCCATTGTTCCCGCGCTCGGGACAGCTGGAGGCGGCGGCCCCTCCTCGCCCGACGCCCCTTCTGCCCACACCCGGCGGCCCCGGAGCCCGGGAGAGCCGCAGCCCCCGCCCCCAGCCCGGTCGGCCCCGCGGGCGAGCTCGCACCGCTTCCGCCCTCCCTTCCCCCGGGCGCTGCCCCCAGACCTGCCCCGCGCCGAGGGTCCCCGCCGTCGCGCTCCCCTCGCGGAAACAGAAGTGCCTAACCGCCCGGCCCGCCCTCCCCGGGCCAGGGCTCCGGGCACGAGTGCCTGCGAAGTGCTTGCCTCTGTCTAAAGTGTCCGAAGGACTCGCTTCCTCTGACCGAAGGCCTAAGCTGAGATCTACTTGCATTTGCTATTTCTAGGGGCCGGGAGTCGAGCGCTTCCGAGAACCCGGGCTCGGTAGGCCTGAGCGGCCCGAGCTCGCGGGGGCTGGAGGCCTGCTGGCCGCTTCGCCGGGCTTCGAGAAGCTCGAGGGGAAACTCAGTTCCGGGGCGGCCAAAGGGGCACCGCGGCTCCACTCCAGCGACCCACCACGGCGCACACCGCCCGCGGACAGCCGGCAGGCCAGAAAGGGGGAGCCACCCCTGCTCTCGCGTCCCCACGCCGGGTCAGGGCCTACAGTCCCCCTGTCCTCTGTCCACCCGCCGGGCCTCCCGCGAGCCGCCGGATCGCTCCCATCCCCGGAGCCCACGCCCCGCGCCACCTGGGGACCAAGACCCGACTGGCTGTTCCTCCCTGCTGCCCTCCGGGGGGCCCGGGTCGGCCCGGTACCTCCTGGAAAGAGGAGGGGGAAGGGGAGGAGGCGGGAGGGGCCCCGTAGAGCCCCGGCCGGGGGAGGGGGTAGGACTGCGGACAGAGGGGCCGGCAGGGAGGGGAGGCATGCGGGAGGGGACCTGCCGCCCTCAGCCTGGCTGGGAACCGGCCTCTCCATAGCAACCGCCTGTGCGCGCGCGCGCTCGCTTGTGTGCGGGGGAGTGGGCTCCCGGGCCGCCTCAGCCCGCGTGGGGGGATCTCAGGACGCTGGGGGCCGGGGACAGGGACGTCCTCTCCGGGACAGGAGGGCCGGCCTTTTCTGAGGTGCTGGGGACTCCGGGCGGTCAGGAGACGCCGCGCCAGGCACAGGGCGGGCAGGGGGGACGGGGGCGGGCAGGGGGGACGTGCCCAGGCCCCATGCTCGGCCGTGGGGGCACCTGGGCGCCCGGCCCTCGCTGTCGGCCCGCCTGCCTTGCTAACAGGGCCCTGGGACTTGGCGGGAGTGAGCGCGGTCGGTGCATCTTCACGGAGACCCAGCGCGGTGCCTCCCGGGGCGCGGCGCGCCGGGCCGGGGCCGGGCGGCCGCGCCTCCCTCCCCGGCTGGCCAGAGGTCCGCCAGGCGCACCTGGGGTTGGCGCGGGGGCAGCGGGGCTCGCGGGGCCGGGACCGCGCCGCCTCGGGGAGCGGCCGGCCTGCTCACCCGCGCTGGAGGGGAACCTGCGCGAGCTCCCAATCCGCGGTGAGGCGCCGAGAGGCTCCGGGAGCCCGCGAGGGGCCCGGCCTCGGCGGCACCCTCCTCGCCGGCCGGCCTCCCGCTGCACGCCCCTCTCACTTTCCTTGTCCTCGATCGCCAGGAGCCACAACCGGCTGTAAGGACCCTGCTCGGATGGCCAGGGGAGCGGACCGAGGGGAGGCCCGACAGACAGCGCGAGGAGGACCCCAGCCGCGTCGTCCAGGGCCCCTGGGGGCGGTCAGAGGGTCGGCGACCCCAGAGAGGGCGTGCATCTCGAAGTCAGATACTGTCCTGCTTTCCATACAAACACGATATGATATGTTACATAAGTAAATAATAAGCAAATACATTCATTTTATTTAGCTAGTTTTTCAGTTGTCCCAAAGGGTTTCACTTCGAACCTCAAAGCAGCACATTCCCGATTTAATCTGAATTTAATGCCCTGTCTTTCTTGTGCGTTCAGGAAGGGTGGGTGGCACGATGGTGGCACAGTTCAAGTTTGCCTGTGGTCACTTTTTAAACAGTTAGAAGGGCCTTAAACTCTTAATGCAGGTTTTTATGAGCAGAAAAGTCTGTTTTCTCACCCACGTCTTGGTGCACACCACACAGTGTATTCTTCATGGGGTAGGGCTTGTCAAGTACTCCCTCACCTTCCTCCCCGCCCCCCCCCCCAGGACGCAGCGTCTGAGTCCGGAGCCCTCACTCCCAGAGCTTAAAGATGAACGGGTTGCCCAGGAAATTCATTAAAAGAATGTATTTGTATTTTAGGTTCTGATCCCTCAAGTCTGTTTCAGAAACTGATCAATTAATCCACCAGGTTTTCACTCTATTTCCCTTTATTTAAAAATGCTTTCTTACATCCAGGGCAGGAAAAATGTATCTATCTTTTAATTCTTAAAAATACTTTAGTAGGAAAGTGTTTTGACAACAATGTAAGACTAGGTTCAGCTAATATGTTGGAGAATGAATGGTGCTGTTAGGATTTTTTTTTTTGTCATGAGAGATTAGACTTCATTTAATAATAAATTTCAATGACATTTTCAGAGAAAACTTCTAAACATGATGCAAAATGTTTTTGAGAGGCGTTGATTGAATCACTTATATCTGATGCGCATATTATTCATGTAGAAATTAGGATTCTTTAGCTGGTGAATAAGAAGTATATGTAAAATTCACCCAAACCTACAAAATATCTAAACAATTTAGTTTAAAATGATATGTTGATCTGGCTAAGACTTCTTTTAAAGTGCAGTTCACATTTGTTATGTGTAAAACCTAATGTTCTGTGTTAGAAATCTCATTTTCAACTTAGGGAGCACCAAACTGTTATAGATCACACATTTAACTGATTAGAATAAATTTCCAATGAACTAAATTATCAGAGAAAATGTATTTTAAAACAAAATAGAGAAAGACTGTCATGGGAAACATCAGGAATTTTCAATATGATGGTAAGATAGAAAGTGGCAAAAAGACCTTCTGGGATACTTGCTTGATTTCAGAAAATCTGAAGCAATTTTGTTTAAAAAATATAATGGTACATGAGTTATATTTAAAATACTTTTGATTTGTAAATCCATTTATAAAAATGATTTTAAGTTATAAAAATGAAATTTGATCCTTTTAATACTGTAGCTATGTGTATACTGTATTTTCATACCGATATAATGTTAAAGAAAATAACATTTTATATCAATGAATGAATTTTGAAAAGCAAGATGTTTTATTGGTCAACCTCCTAGTGAAATAGTAACTGTCACTGAGATAATTTTCTAAAAAGGATGCTTGCACAGGTCAGTACAGATGACTCAATTGAACTGCATTAGTTGTGAAAAGCAATATTTTCAAGGACAATATTTGGAAGAGTTTTAGACACTAATGACAAGTCCTTATTCATGGAGACAGAAGCCAAGTCCATTGCAACAAGAGGGGCTGCATTTGAGTAGATTCCTCACCAGTCTCCCTTGCATATTGGAAGCAGGGCAATCAAATTCACCAGCTGGGGTGACACCTGAGCAACTTTAACATATTGTGATAAAATCTTTAAAATGGAGAGGAATGGAGAAATAATAAAATTATTCGTTCAAATATTTTACTTTATTTCAAGAAAAATGTGAATTCTTTCCTCAAAACAGAAAGAAAATCACCAACGTAATTCAGCTTTTATTATTCTCATCTCGGCTTATATTCAGATTGATCTAGAATTTTCAAAATACAAAAATAGGAACTCTGTTATGAAATAGAGGTGCTACTCCCTCCAATGGCTTAACAGGATCACATGAAACCATTGTATTAAAACCAAAAAATGTATTTCAGCAAGAATTTATGCTTGAAGGATTGGTTAACAAATATGTAGGAATTTGTTTTAGATTTTCTTTTTCAAACTTTGAAATTACAGTTCCTGTAAGGACAAGAAAAGCTTCAAAACCTGATTATTACTATTAATGGTTTGTCCATTAAAAGTAGCATTTTGAAAAACTCTTCATACGGACAGCTGTTTACAAACAGAGCAGTCTCCCTACAGTTTAATTTGTTTTTTATTCTCTAGATTCTAGAGTCTAGAAGATGTATTACTTTCAATTTCCCTCTTTGTAAAGATCTAACCTTTTATTATTTACAAAATAAAGCTATAAAATACATATTTAATAATTGATGTCCAGTATAGTAAATGTATTGTATGTTCATGACTAGATTTTATCCTTCTTCACAAAACTGAGCTAAAATTCCTTAGAGCGAATGTTTGCAAGAAAGACTCATTACCACTTGAACAAGAATCTAACAACTTTTTTGAAAATGGCTAAATCATGCCGTTATCTACAGATGAAACACAATAGTGCTATGAAGAATGTGTGGGTTCTCTCTCTTTTTGGGTTAAAAGTGCTTCCACATACTTTGTCAATTACATAGTACATGTCCGCTATAATTGTTTGGAAACAGTTTTTTTCCTGAAATTACTTTGGAATTAAAAGTAGAACAACAATTCAAGCAAATGTTTATTTCATAATTATGCATTTCAGCTTTCTCCTCTTCACATATACTTTTAAGGAAAACACTGACGTATGCCTTAATGTATGAAAATAGGCTCCCATTAAATGTAAAATTGTCACAGCCTGACAAGTTTGGCTTAGTACCTGAAGCCTACAGAAGATGAATCACTATGAAGTGATATTTTCTGATTTTACATCGCAAACATGTGTACAAGTATTGAGATCTAATGGGGACAAAGTTTCTGGAAAGAGCCAGCGGCTTGTCTTTCTGACACAACATGGAGCAGTCCCAGAAGGTTCAGGGTTAGCTGTCATTCTGAGAAATCCAGTAATGGCCCTTCAGAATTCCGTATGAATTCACCCATAGCTGCCAAATAGCCAACTGAATAAAAAATGGTTGAATCTTCTCTGTGGGTGCAGCATTATGTACATTCACATTTTAGCAAGTAGGGTACAAATTAGCAGATAATCTTACATAGGGTGCTACCATGTACTGAGACAGCTTTAAACATTTTTGCAAAACTAATATATATATATATATATATATATATATATATATATATAGTCTCCTGAGATCTTTCAGTTCAAACACCTTAGGAAGTTACATATTTACTTCGACCTTTCTCTGTCATATTTGAAGTTCTCATTCAGAATTATCTGAAGATATGCTCAAACAAAACTAGAAATCTAGTTTTACGTTTTCTAACCATTTTGTACTTCTGATTCCTCCAAGACCTTATTATTTAACCTGATCACCCCCTATTTCACTGTTCTTATTTCCAAATGGCTCTTGAGTATTTTTAAGAATAAAATAAACATTTAAAGAAAGATCACTTCTGACCATTAAGAATATTTTTTAAAAGGCCATTTACAAAAGCAGTGCCTAAATGTGGCAGCCACACTGGCATGGTGGGGAGAAGGGTGGCTTCCCGAGGTGACAGTCGGGAGAATAAGAGGCCCTGTGGGCTCAGCACGTTCGGAATAGACTCAGTTCCTTCTCTTCCATTGGGTGTCCCGGTTTCCATGACAACGGCCTCTCTGTCCTGAATGTCCTTCTTTGGGTGAGGCTAGAGGCTTTCTTATCCTTCGTCCTCCCGTGATCAGGTCTGTCCCTTCTTTCAGGCCACGATGTACTCTGACCTCACTCCTGGCCCCACCTGCACCAGTGCAGGCTCGTCCTGTGCCCCGTGTCCTCGGGATCCTCACCTCAATCCATTTGACCCCCTTCTCTTCTCACTATGACCTGCACCAACCCTTCCTCAGATCCATCGAAGGTTGGCTCCCTTTCCTCCAACCAACCAAGCTGGTGCGTTCAGAGCACCCTGCTTCCTGGCTGCCCACACCAGGCCCCTGTGTCGGCTGCCAGTACTGGCTCCGCATCTAAGAACCCCTGCCCCTGACACTGCTCCCCCAGCCCCTGTGCTTTGAGCTCAAAGTTTCTTATTTGAAACCCTACGTTGAATCCCTTGCCTTCAGAATAACTGGGTGCTCCAGATTAGTCAACCTCTCACAAACATGTGCACACATCACCTCACCTACACGCACACACGCAGTCTCACCTACAGGAACACACACACTCTCACCTACAGGCACACAACACTCTCACCTACAGGCACACACACCATCTCACCTACAGGCACACACACCATCTCGCCTACAGGCAGACACACCGTCTCACACAGCCACACACCGTCTACAACACGTGTCAGCCATGTCACATGCATGCAGTCCTCTCACATACATGTACACACATCACCTCCCATGTGAACACACATCCTCTCTCACATCATCTCACACACGTACACATATCTTGTACACAAGTGCATACAGCATCTGACACACGCCATCTCACATACACGTGCATACTTGTGCACATGGAGAAGAGAACACCATGATGAGCAGGGCTGAACGACCTGAGCCCTGTTTGCTGCCTTTCCACGCGGGGCTCATGGAGCCCCTGGAGGCCCCCCAGAAGCCCCAGATTTGTGCGTTGCTATTTCTATTTTCACAGATGAGAAAACCAACATTTTGAGAGGTAAACTAAGTGTCCCAAGCTGGTCAAGGCTAGAACATCAGTAAACGCACACACACACACACACACACACACACACACACGTGTGCGCGTGCACGCACAGACTTGTGCACACGCCGTTTTACAGGGAGAACTCGGTTTCTCAACACGGACCCTGCGAGCTCCGGGCGAGCAGTGAGGGCGCCATCGGCTCCTCCCAAACTCCCCGTAATAGTAATAACTGTTCATTCAATAATAATAATTGTCTTTGGAAAAGACAGCTGGCACTGTCTCAGTCTTCTATGAAACGAGATTGCGGGCATCTTACGGGCTTTACCGTTGCTGTCACTCTGGCACCCATCACCGAAGGATCGGCACCACAGATGCCACTTCACGTGCCCGTCCTCGCTCCCTCTGACGCGGCCCCCCGGCCTCCGCCACCGCATCCGGGGCCCCAGCAGCGCCGACGGTCCCGCGCGGCCCCTCTCCCGGGAGGGCAGGGGTTTTGGGCAGGATGGGCTCTGGTGCCGGGCGGCACGGGCCCTGCGCTCACCACACAGGAAGGTCCACGGTGGGCAGAGGCGCCGTGTCCTCTTACCCAACTGCCCTGCGTGCAAAGCCCCCTGCCCCCAGTTGGGGCCGTCGACCCCCGCAGACGCCAGGCGCGGCCCAGCTGTGGCGAGGGCCCCAGGCCGCTGGCTCCCCCTGCGACTTCCAGCAAACCCGGGATGGCCCGTTCTGACAGTGTGAAGGGCACACTCGCTCAGGTCACGGTGTCCTCTCTTGATCACATCTACATAGTTGTGGCTTTAAAAAACTGATTTTTGTCAAATGACTACTACAACAATGCACACAACCAGGAAAGAACAGCTGCGCCACTTCAGAAACATCTGCCCTCCGCTCTTTGCCTGCTGGAGGGGATGGGCGCCCACGGGACGTCAGGGGCCCTACACGCCATGTGGCCGGAATCCCTGGCCTCCAGCCGCTGCTACTGTGAAACGGACAGGTCCTAGGAGAGGACTGGCCCTGGACTAAAATTTAAAAAGATAAGCATATAACTGCACTCCAGAAAGTTTGGGAAATGGGGAAACTAAAACTCCTCGTGAGCCTCTACCTGTGGAAAGTAACTGGAGTCCCGCTAGGTCTGCCTATCCTGAGCTGCTGGCGCCGCGGGGGCCGCCCGAGGGGGCTGGACCCGGGGACTCGACGCCGGCGGATGAAATCCGGCACAGTGATGGGAGCTGCTCCAAGGAGGAGGTGACGCACCTTCCCGGCCCCCGGGAAGCCGGCCTCCCTGTGACAGGAACGGCCTCCTTAGGCGGGGGGCCAGCGCTCTGGACCCCCAGAGCCGTGAGTCGGGCCGGGCCCACAGCCGCGGTCTTCAGATGCCGAGTTCGGGCACTGCTGTGCCGCAAAGGACAGCGACGGCGTCAGGAGGCTCTGGAGGCAAAGTCCAGCCGCTCCCGGAGTCTGGAAGAGGCCGACTGGGCGCGTCCCCAGATGGACCTCCCTCCAAGGCCCGTGTGCGGGTCCCAGCTGAGAAAGCTGCCTCTCTGCAAGTCCTGGCCCACGCAGGCTGGCTGTCCCCGTAGGTCAAGCCCTGTCACTGCCCAACTCCCAGCAGCTGTCCCCTGCCCGCCCATCACCCTGGATGCCGGGGGCCGACGTGGAGGGGGCCGGACCCTCCACATCCTGCCCCCTCGACGTCAGGTGCCCGGAGAGCCGCTGGCTGGAATGGCCTCTCGCGAATCACCTTTGCTCTCTCCGTGATGCTGGTGCAGCCGAGTGCAGCAACCGTTCCAAGCCCCTCATCACGACGGGCTCCGGGGTCCTCTGAAGAGCTCAGCTGGTGTCTAGCTAAATGGCTGCTCTTACTTTCGAACTGGAATTTCTGTTGCCGTCTTGCGTGGGGTGAAGGTGACCATGACGGTCATTTCTCTTACATTTCAGTGCTGCCTGCTGAGAAACTCCTGATCACATCATGGGGCCCGGGGGCAACCCCGTGTGGTGCTTTAGAGAAAGGATTCCAACCCCATTTCTGACACTTCCTGACTCTGACCTGAGCGAGGGGCTCAGTTTCTCGCTGCCTCGGAAACGATGATGAGGTGGGACTCGCCTCGTGGGCTTGTGAGAAGGGTCAGAAGAGAGGTCCAGCCGTGGAGGAGGGCGGAGGTCAGCGCCGGGCCTGTCTCGCTACTTGTTATTATCATTTTCTCCACTGTGTGGGCTCCACCTTCATTTCCACGGAGGCAAACGGAAATTCTGTGTTCAGACAAATGCTGAAGCCGTAGTTTAAGGAGATACAATTCAGTAATAAAAATACAAAGAGGAAAAATCATCTGACATAAAGGGGGTGCGCCAGCCCAACGGCATGCAGACACCGAATGTCTGCACTGGGAAGGAGGTGTCGCCCCAGCTTCGGGGACCCCCCTGCTCCCCTGCACCGCCTGGTCTGGCAGCTTCTCCTGGGGCCCTTCGGAGGAAGGAGGAGAGATCTCAGGTCAGTGCACTAGTTCCTCTTGGGTAAGCACATGGACGGGCAGGTCTTGGAGCCTAGGGCCCTGGTGATGGCTGCATTTATTGGGGTTTACCGTGTCCATTCCATCGCTCTTGTCACTGTCAAAGTTAAATACCTGCCGTCTAAGAACAGCCCTTTCCCGACCGGAACCTGCCCTGACCACGCTTGTGAGCCATGAACTCTGTGCCAACGTCCCAGCCCACAGGCACTGCACGAGGCGTCTTCCTTAAAACAGACAACGATCCTTTGTGGTCAGATCTGGTCTCACCTCTGTTTTCCAGACAAGGACACGGAAGCGCAGTGCGGCCGTGTGTCTCGCTCGCGGAAGCACTGTGGGCAGGATCCACTCGAGGGTGTGGGCACTAGTGCTTCTTGCCACCTGTGCTTGTGCATCTGGTGGGTGATGGGACCCTGAGCGGTAACTCGTGTCTCCCCAGATCCAGGGACAGGCCAGAGGCACAGAGCGAGGCTCCACCGCACGGTGCAGGTCATTGTGGGGAGCGTGTCCAAATCACACCCCCTGGACACCATGCGGTGGCGGCGACAGCAAACAGCTGCGTTTGGACAGGATCCCTGAGGCTCCCGGGCCCTCTGCATTGGTTACGGCAGCAGATAACTCTTCCTCCCAACAGCATCAGACCCAGAGCTCCTCATGCAACTTCAGAGACAAAGTACCCGTGAGAGATCTAAGACCTTTGGGTTTTATTCTCAAAGATAAAATCCTCGTGGTTATATCCAATTTCTGCAAATGTCGCTGAAAAGGTGGGGAAACCACAGTCCCTAGGACGCTGACATTGACTCTGTAGAAGCCGAGGGGAGTGGCCGGTGCCCGTCCTCGGGCTCTGCGGCCGTCTTCCCCTGAAAGCCAGGCCTTCCCCGCTGTGGTCGTGCCCCCTGATTGCACCACGGCTTCCCTTCCCTCCACGCCTGGTTTCCCCATCCAGTGAGACTTCCTGCCCTTCCCCTCGAGAGAGCGCCGTCTGTGATCCACCCTCGCCCACGTCCCTCCTGCGTGTCTGCCAGGATCACTGCAGGAGCTCATCAGGGTCGCCCCGCGGGCCCCCGGGAGACCGTGTGTAGAGCCCGTGGGAGGGGCTCTGAGAGGGGCCTGGGACAGTCGTCGTCCCTGGTTCCACCTGAAATGCCCGTCGCCGGGCGTGCCTTCCGTGTGTGACCACAGAAGCGCTGTCGGAAGTGAGCGCTCGGCCATTACACGTTCTCGAGCAATTTAGGATTCGACACTTAACGTCAGCCACGAAGGTGCCTTGTGACGGATAATCCTCTCTGTGGGACTTAGAGGTTCATAAACCAAAGAGTGCAATGTAATCACCCGTAGGTATATAACATCTTTATCCTTTCTTTCAGACATACTATGGGTCATAGTCACAATTTAACAACAAACCAAGTGGGGCTCAATAAAAATTATCATCAAGAGCTGGAAGTGTTCTTCCATTAAATTTCTCTGCCAGGGTCTGGCTCTCACACAGGGTCCTGGATAGAGATCGATTGTCACCTGAGAACTGGCACCCGTCTCAGGGTGATGAGAGGCCACCCACGGCCGGATGCTGAGTGAGCCTGGGAGGGTCACCTGCGATCCCACCTCCTCTGACGGAGGGAGGCCACGTGCCAGAGGGAGATGCTGCCCTGAGCCGAGTCCCCCTCCGGACGGAGCCAGGCCTGTTTGCTGGGGCTGCACGAGACGCTCCCCGCGCTCCGCGTGGCAGAAGTGATCACAGAAGTCATGGACATTCTGTATCAACGCTCCTAACCTGATAGGTGTGGAAGGAGCTGCTTAATTTTATTTCCCAGCAAATTACAGAGACGATTTTGACCTCTGACTACTCTTTTAGCCCCTCTCCTCCTGCAAGGAACTAAAAGCACCCGTGAGGCATGGAAGGCAGTGTGCTGGGTTAGAAAATCCTCTCTAACAGACACGACAGCTGGATTTCTCAGAGATCTAGGAGACGCAGTGGTGGGAGGGCCAGCGACCCTCTCTCCCCGCCACAGAGGGCATCTCTCTGGTAGCATCCAGCGTCTGCTTCCTCAGGGGTCTCACCCATGGCAGTGCGGCCACGGGGGTTAGAGCTAGGATTTCACACACCTGCTCCCGGAGCTAAATGTCACCTCCTTCTGTTCAGATCCCCCCTGACTGTGCGGGCTTTAGAAGTCCCAGGGGGCAGAACACAGCCCTGTCCCTAATTGGGCTGGGGCATCCTGGGACGCTAGAATTCAAGGAGGAACAATGAAAACCCAGAGGGGAAAATCACCAGAAGTGAACAAAGAAGACATCCGGCAGGGTCTGCTCACCTGGGAGGCGAGGCCACGGGGCCAGGGCTCCGGGCAACCTCTCCAGCTGCGGAGTCAGGGCTGGCCGAGTCAGGAGAGTCAGGAGAGGGGCTGGCTCGGGGGACAGAGGAGGGGGCCGCCGGGGCAGAGGAGAAGGGAGGGAGGGGGGCTACGTGGGAAGCAAGCTCCAGGCTCCCAAAGGAAACCGGGAAAGGGAAGGAGCTGCGATGCCGGGTTGGCAGCGACAGGCACCGGGCCAGAGGGTGCTGGACTCTGTGGACCGGGAGACACTGAGCATCCACACGCTGGGGGAGCCAGGCAGCTTTTGGGCCCAAATGTGAGCTCCCTCCACTTCCCCCGGCCGGTTCTAGCTGTGCTTTCTGTAACGTTCGGAACAAACGTAATCCCCATCTCTCCTTGTCTGGCCTTTCAAACACGTGAAGGTATGATTAGGTGCTCCTCAAAACTTATTTCTCCCAATAATTCCGATGCAGGATTATTAGGACCTGAATTAAGGCAGTGGCAAGAGGGACAGTGAGAAAGAGAAGAAATATATTTAGGTACTAAAATAGACATATTATTAAAGTGATACGTAAGAGGTGAGAGAGTAGAAACTTGAGACTAATTTCCAGTTTTCTACTTGAGGGAGAGAGTAGTCAAAGTAGACTAACTGCTACAGCAACTTCAAAATCTCAGGGCACTTGACCCACTAAAGACTTCTTTCCTCCCTGTGCCGTCCAGTGCACGTCAGTCGTGGTGCGACTGTCCCTGCTCATTCACCCAGGGGACCAAACTCCTTCTGTTTCTTGGCTGCACAGCCCCACGGGGCCTCAGCACCCTCCTTGGTTCCCCCTCCAAACGGCTGACCCAGAAAGAGACAGAATGCCAACGACCGTGGGGAGACCGTTAGAGTCCATCACGGGAATCGTGAAGGTCGCTTCTGCCACGTCCCGCGGGTCTGAGTGGATGCGCGTGGGCACACATAGCTGCAAGGGAGCCTGGGAGATATGGGATCTCTGGGCATCCAAGAGGAGGAGAAAATAGGCTCTGCTTAAGAGACACACACACATACTTATTTTTCCAGCACTGTCCCCAAGAGTTTCCAGTCCTGTCGCGAGGGGCACTGTCCCCTGAGGCAAGGAGGGCTGGCGGTGAGCATGGAGGCCTAGTCCCACGAGGAGCACAGAGCCTGAGCCTCCGGAAGACACCCAGGACCCCTGGGAAGCCAAGTTCCCAGAAAAGAGGAGACGGCCGCCAACCCCACTCATGGGAACAAAGCTGACGCTCTGTTGCTAAGCTTCTAAACGGGTCGGGGGGGCCGGGAATGAGCCTCCCATTTTTAGCAAGATGACAGAATTGGGGAGATGGATCTCTTTACCAGCCCATAAGGAGTAAACCCTGGTCTTCCACGTCCCCTGGAAGATGAAACTGGGCGTGTTTTTATCCTACCAGACTTCTCCTCCTGTCGATGCTGTGCGCTGACAATTTCTTCAGCATTTCTCTTGGGTGAGAAAAATACCTAGTTGTCTTGGACACAACCCAGCAGCGACAGTGCTCTGCACTTTCCGTTTCTGTCTCCAACCCGATGGAAGGCAGGTGCATCAGGATGGAGACCCTGTGTGAGGCCACGTCGCCGGCGGGGCTTGGGGTCTGAGCACGGCCCAGCCTGACCCTGACATCCCCGAGTCCACTGGTCCAGGACCCAGTGCTGGACTCATGTGGGAGGGCCGGGTCCTTGTGGTCCCGCACGGGCAGAGCAGCGGGTCTCGTGTGCGTGTGTGCGTGTGTGTGCACATGTGTGCTCATGTGTGTGATTTACCCCTCCCCCCCATCTGGGGGGCCTCCGCCACGTCTGGGGACAGCTTTGGCTGCACAGCGGGAGGGGAGGTGCTCCTGGCACCTGCTGGGCGGAGGCAGGGACACAGCAGGACGCCCCACCGTGCGAGAGGCACCTGAGTGTCCTCGTGTCACAGTCGGGAGTCCCGTGTCATGGAACAGCGGGCTCGGAGCTTGTTTGGCGCTGTGCCACCCTGTGCCCGTCACCACAGGTCTCCCAGGACCCCCGTCCCATGACCTCACGGCCCCTCTGAACCCTGTCACCTAGGAAACAGCCTCATCGGCATGGCCCTCCCCTGTGGCCGGGTCCCTTGCCTCACCACATCCGGGGCAGGTTGTCCCAAGGCAGCGGCTCAGTGGAGCGGCCCTGATGCCAGGAAGCCTGTGCCTGTGGCTGAAATAAGGCTATTAGTCCACACGCTGTGACGTTCCTGCCCTCAGGAGCAGCTGCCACGCTGCCAACCTGTGACCTGAAGGCGCTAACCCACCCCCTTCCTTCCGTCCTTTCCTTTGCCCCCGGCCGTGCAGTCCCTTCCAGTCTGTTCCCTTTGGTTCTCCTGACTCTCACGCGGCCGCTTGAAGGCAGAGGTGAGAAATGAGGGCCCCCCTCGGAGGCAGCCAGGCCAGCGAGTCCTGGGGCCGTGGACCCCTCTGCAGGACACCGCGGTTTTGCCCGAGGACGTTCAGGGTGTGCTAGCATGTTTCTCTCTCTACTTCTTTTTTAATTCCATCATTATTTCAGGGCACATATTCCTTTGACGAGATGCCTAAAGGCCTCCTGGGGCATGGCGCGGTGGAAATCAGGGGCTGTGACCGCCACGCGCTTGGGGGCCAAGCCGGTCCTGTAGGTGGAGTGGCCGGTGTAGCAGCAAGGCGGGGTAGAGCCTGCCCTGCGAATCCCCCAACCCCCACCCTGCTCGGCAGACGCGCCAGGAGGCAAGGTGGGCCTGGTGGTAAAAGTCAGACATCTGAACTATCTAAGTAAAATTTCTCAGTTTTGGAAACACTAAGTGGGCTGTTATGGGCCAAACTGTGTCCCCAAATTCACGCGCTGAAGTCCTCACCCTCGGTACCGCAGAATGCGACTTTGTTTGGAGACAGGGTGTTCGTGGAGGCGATCAAGTGAGGTCATTAGGGTGGCCCTGCTCCAGGTGGGTGGTGTCCTTATAAGAAGGGGAGTTTGGACACAGATGCACGCAGAGAGCAGGCAATGGGGAAGCACAGGGGGTTGGATGCAGCTGCAAGCCGGGAGCGTCCAGGGCCGGCAGAGGCAGGGAGGCTCCCCGAGCGCACTGCCTGTGCGCACTTGGCTTACACTCTGGCCCGAGACCATGAGACAGTCCCCTTCTGTTGTCTGGGGCTGTGGTTTGTGGTTCCGTTACTGCAGCCCTGGAGACTGACACCGGGCACGCGAGGCACACGTGTGGGTAGCATCAGCCATGGGGCCAGCGTGTGTCCTCTGGTGTGGGTAACCGGTACGGCGGCCTCAGGGAGCTGCAGAATCCCATGGTCCTTCTTGCTGACCTGTGAACTCAGGGTGGGCGGGTCCTCACCTTAGAACTCCAACGTGAGACGGACTTTCATCCCACCTTCTCTGTTCCTACTGCCCTCCTAGCCCGAACCATTCAAACCTTTACTAAATCCAATTAGATGTCCTTAACTAAGTCCCTGGCAAAGATGTTGAACAGAACAGAACTCAGGTGATACACCCCATGGCCCGATATCAGGGGGCCCCCTCTAGAGAGTCTAGCTTTCCTCATTGGTTGTTACTTAATTAATCACCTGTCAGAACAGGCTGGTTTGCCGCTATCGTTCTACTGCTCTATCTTTGCTTTTGGAGATTTTGTAAAAAAAAAAAAAAAAAAAGAAATCCCCGGAATCCATATTCTTGGTCAGCAGCAGTTCCTTGACCCCCACCCCCACCCCCAGCGAGTCACAGCCTCAAGGAAGAGGCCAGCAACCCCTGATACCCACCCTGGAGTGCTGGGAGCCACCTGTTCAGTGACGGGTCTAGAGTTTTACAGAATCACAGTGAGCACATTGGCGGGTGTTCCCCGAACCTGCCCTTAACCCTGGGCGAACACTTGCCTGACTCTGCCATCTGCCGCCCCCCTGCTCTCTGATGCTCTGTCATGGGTGACACGGGCCCCAACCCAGCTGCCTCCGAATCCTACCTGAGACAGGATTCACTTGGCGAGACTTAGACCCAGGACGGAGCGAATCACCCAGGCCGCGTGGGCTCCGTCCACCTAGTGAAGGAGCCGTAACGACGTGGAAGCGGCCGAGCTGCGATCACTGTTAGGACGCATCCCGCCCCCAGCTACAGGTTTGGTGATTAGTCTTAAAGAAAAGAATGACATAAGGGCTAAAGATCCTCAGCCTGAGGTGTGCAAGTACCAGTCGGGACTAAGGCATCCCTTCCGCGTCTCATCCTCGACCGGAAGGTGGTGGTTGGTCTTAGGTGAGCTCGACTGCTTGCGTGATTTCACGAGTGACATTTAACACTGTGGAAGCTTAAATCAGATTACTTCGAAAACTTATGTTCATGATCGAGTCTGACGGAGACCCTACAGGTGCAGGTTAGTTATTGTCGCTGCCAGTGTAGTAGGTCGGTTAAACACGGGTGTGTTTTCATTGATTGTTGGCTCAGGCTCGTCTCACGACTCAGGCCGGGATGATCAGAGTGGTCCCTCCTCTTCCCGCAGGGCGGGCTGTGACCACCCCGGGAATCCTTGCTGGTGGTCCCAAGAGAGAGGTGACCCCTTCCGCAGGGAGAACCAGCTGTGGCATGATGCAGGCTTGGGGACATGAGAAGGACACCCAACAAGGCTTAAAATAAGTGGAAAAAATCATGAATTTAGAAATTGTGGTACGTAATTGCCATTGAGCACAACGTTCACACTATTTTCTCCCTCAGAAAATCAGCACCCTGAAGCCCTAGGAAAGCCGGCGTGGGCTCTCACGGGAGCATTCAGACGGGCGACCGCGCGGAACCCGCCTCCCAGGGAAACACGTCACCCAGCCTGGCGAGCTCCTCCTGGAAGCTCTGCGCGTCCACTTCCATATCTGCATCTGGGGCCTTTCGTGGCTCCTTTGTCCTGACGAGTGAGCCTGCTCACGATAGCTGTCTCCCCGCAGGTTGGGAGACGCACCCCGTGAAGCCAGAGGCCGGGTGGTGGGTCCACGACGGGACTGCCTCGGGGACAGCGGACACCCACGCGGGCGCCGGGGGGCGTCAGGGTCTGGAGCCTGGAGAGGACAGGGCCGCCTGGGGTCTGTGCGTGGGTCCCAGCCGCCAGGTCGTTGGGACACGTGTTCTCCTCCTGCGAAGGCCCCGAAGGAAGCAGGATAGGAGAAGGGGCAGGGCAGGCGGGGAGCACAGACCTAAGGCTGCTGGCGTAGCTCCGAGGAGCGGGCCGGGCCCTACGGGTTCTGCACGGCGCACAGCCTTCTTCTAGCTGGTTCCGGGTTCTGCTGACCCCAGCTGCGACCTGAACAGGGACAGGCCTGAACAGTACAGGCCCTGCCTCGGTATCAGGTCCTTCCTCTCGGATATCCTGACTCTCAGCCACTCCAGGAACCATCGGCCCCGCATGCTGATGACAGCAACTCCCAGCAAATCCACCAGGAGCCGGCAATGCCGAGGGGTGTGCGGGCTCGGAGGACGTGGCCCTGCCATCCACGGGGCTCCTACCAACTGCCCCCAGAACAAGGGATGAAGGCCACACAACCCCAAGAGCCTGTGGGGACCCAACAACCCTGGCAGAGGCAGAGCCCACGGGCTGGGGTGCCCGGCAGAGACCCCGTCGGGGGACCCCGAGGTCCCATACAAGAAAGCAGGTGATGGAGGGACACACTGGCCACACTGCCCACGTGTAAACGCCGCGCTTCCACGGGACTGGAGATCAGGGCCTTCTCGGTGTCGGCAGAAGTGATGCCTGTGTGTGTCTGTGAGCACAGCGGGCTGGCCGGTCAGTGTCACCTGCCCGCGGTGCTGAGCTGCTCTGCGTGGACGCGGGAGGGTCCAGTCACCAGCGCTGGCACAGCCCGCACCCTGTCCTGGCCTCACGGCTGTGCTGGACCTGCACCCGTGGCCTGACATCACCGTCTTGGGGGATGCCGCGCAGGAGGCTGCCTGTTCCGGGTCCTCGGCCTGTGAGTTCCATGGGGATGAGTGCCTGGACCTCTCCGCTCAGCCCCTGGAGGACCCCGGTCACTTCCCGCGGGTGGACGGCGCAGCCCGGCCTCCCAGTGGGTGTGGCCCCGTCCACTCAGCCTCATCCGTATGTCTCGCTGTGACGCCTGCTTGGCCTGCTCGGGGCCTCCAGGTGCCAAAGCACCGCACGTGGCTTTAAGGTGCTGACGCGAAGCCATTCGTCAGCGACCATGACACACATGTCACCCACTTCTGTCTCCCACTGGCGGCCACCAGGACCCCACGCACCTCCCCCAAATCCACTCCTGACCTCGGGCGAGAGGCTGCTTT
This sequence comes from Monodon monoceros, assembly GCF_005190385.1. NCBI lineage: Eukaryota > Metazoa > Chordata > Mammalia > Artiodactyla > Monodontidae > Monodon > Monodon monoceros. The sequence continues at coordinate 104,164,770 of NW_021703776.1, forward strand.
GCCTGATTTTGTGGGGTGACTGCTCTTTTCTAACCTCTTATAAATGACCTTTTGTAATCTCTCCCCACCACACAGAGGGAGGCGGCAGCAAAAAATAAACAAATCTGCAATAAATGTGGGATTTGGGAAGAATGATAAAATGAGAATAATCTGAACGAACGTGTCCAATGCATGCAGCGTGTGTGAACTACCAGCTAATTCGACAAATAATCACTTGTAGAAAGGGAGGCTATTTTTAGAAACAACTCATCGCCCCTGCCTTTACGTGTGCTACATACAACGGGCATTCTGAAGGCATCTTCCCGCGCTGAGCTTCCCTGAGAGATGGGTACAGACGCGGCTAGAAACACACGGTCACTCAAGGCACTGCACAGGGCAAGGGCTTTCCTCTGCGGTGCCGGGGCCTCCCCGCAGGTTCTGGGTCTCTGCTCTGGGTGGCTCCTGCGTGGTACACAACCACTGTGGTCCTCGGGGACAGTGCAGAGCCGTCTGTCCTCCCGTAGTCTGGCCAGCGGCCCCCGACGTGTGATCCCTGTGCACTCAGGCCTCCACACCCACCTGAGCTCCTGGCTTCCTTCCTCCCCCAGGCAGGCACCCCTCCTTCTTGTCCTGGCCTCTGACCCACTGGGTGGTGCTCTCTGGGCCTCGCCCTCCTGCAGGATGTCCCGAGCCGCAGGGGTCCCAAGGAGGTATCCCCAACACGCATATATGGTGCCTCTCCCCTGGCCTGGCTGCCCACGACTGCCCTGCCCACACGGTTCTGCGGCCAAAACCAGAGTCCCCAGTTCTTTCTGATGGAGGTTCTCCCCCGAGCAGAAACCCTCCTGACCTGGGTCCTGGGCCCCCTGAGGTCATGGGAGCCCCCTGCCTCCTTGCCCACTGGCAGCCAGGGTTCCAGCTTTTCAGTCCAGTTCTCTGTAAGCCTGTGTCCCCCCAGTCTCCACTCCAGCTAGGGGGTCAGGCTCTCCAGGGGACCCCAGGGCCCCTGTGGAGTGGGAGGAAAGCGCTGGCCACGCTCTTCCTGGGCCCCAAAGAGGTGCTTCCCCATATTCTGCAGTCCTGACCAGCCCCCAGCAACTACACTGGGGCCTACCGGCCCCTTCTCTTGGAATGTGGGACCACTTCCCCCTTCCTGTCTGCTTCTCAGCGTTTAGGAGCTTCAGAGAAACAGAGGCAGAACCCAGACCACACCGACAGGCCTGGAAGCTGCAGGAACAAGTTTCCCCCTAAGATAGCAGGGGGGAGACCTCGGGAAGGGCCACGCAAAGAGGGGGCTGATGGTTTGAGCAGGTCGACGGAAGAAAAATTTTTGGAGGGTTAACGAGAATTTTTGCAGAATGAGAATTCAGGACACTTATCAAGTATTGAGGCAGGACCTCTGGCATGAACCCCTCCTCTATTTTGAGAGGCAAACACACCGAGGTGTTAGTGCGTGATGACATGTGAGTCAACTTCCTCCAAATCCCTCCAGCGACGGGGCTTCACGTGTTGGTGGTGTGGGCAGGGAGGCTGGGAGGCTGCTACAGAACCTCCTCTCCCAAGAAAATCTTCTTCAATATCTTGTCTTCTGGAATCCCCCATTTATTTCCCCCATTTCTCAGAGGCTTCGTTAATCTACAGTCTAACTGGACCAAGAGATACATTAGACCCATTACCGAGAAGGTTGCACATTAGCTAACTAATCCGTTAGTGTCTGTTCATCAGGAATTTTTGAGTCCTTGTAAGTGCAAGGTGCTCCATTGTGCCACGAGGGCCGTAAACACAAGAGAGACGTAGTTCCCTTTCTGAGGGTCTTTTCACCCAGGGAGGTAGGTAGACTGCCGTCAACATAAATGACCCCGACATGTGGAACAGGTGATAAATGCTATAACAGGTAAACTATTGACAGACTCTTTTGGATCTTCGAGGAGACAGTAATGCCTTTGGCTGGGGGTCAGGTATTCATTTATAGGACTGATTTCTCATCAGCCACCCAGTACCGCAGGGGTCATTCCCAAAGTGGCTGGTTCCAGACACGGTCACTGTCCAGCAGGCCAGGCAGTCCACCCCGACTGCATCCTTGGCTATTACCCAGCTGGGTGTCCCTGGGTCCAGAGTGAGGTTCGGGCTGTGGGGAGGGCAGTGGCTGGTAAGCAGCTGGGACCTACCCTTCCCGCCCACCTGAGAACAATACAAAACTCTCAGAATACGTGAGTGAAGGTCTCTCTCTCATGCGAAAGTAAACAGCACCCTCAGGTAGTGTTATGGGTTCAACTGTGTCATCTCCGGAAAGAGAAATGCTGAAGTCCCAGCTCCCAAGTTATGGACTGAGTTTGTATCACCCCCAAAATCCATCTGTTGAGATCCTAACCCCCAGTGTGATGGTATTCGGAGGTGGTGCCTCTGGGAGGTGTTTAGGTCAGGAGGGTGGAGCCCCTGTGACGGGGTCAGTGCCCTTAAGGAAGAGATCCCAGAGAGTTCTCTCATTTCTTCCTCCGCGTGAGAACACGGCGAGAAGACGGCCGTCTATGAACCAGGAAGCTGGCCCCCACCAGACACCCAATCTGCTGGCAAATTCGTCTCAGACTCTGGCCTTCAGAATTGTAAGAAATAAATGTTCGATGTTTAAACCACTTAGTCTATTTTTTCATTACAGCAGCCTGGATGGACCAAGACATGCCAGCACTTTAGACTGTAACCTTTTTTGGAAACAAGATTGTTGCACACGTAGTTAGGCCAAGTCAAAGGGTGGCCCCTAATTCAATATGACTGGTGTCCTTATAAGAAGAAGGTCAGACACACAGGGAGAGCACCACATGTTGATGGAGGTGAGACGGGAGGGATGCACTGTCAGGCCAGGGAGCGCCACGGATGGCCAGAAGCACCTAAAACTAGAGGGACAAGGAAGGAGCCTTCTGAACAGACATTTCTCCAAAGGAGATATACAGACGGCCAACAGGCACGTGAAAAGATGCTGAACGTCGCTAATCATCAGGGAAATGCAAATCAAAACCACAGTGAGAGATCACCTCACGTTTACTGCCATCAAAAAGACAACAAATACCAAGTGCTGGTGAGGGTGTGGAGAAAAGGGAGCCCTCCTGCACTGCTGGTGGGAATGTAAATTGGTGCGGTCACTATGGAGAACAGTATGGAGGTTCCTCAAGAAAGTAAAAATAGAGCCACCATAGGATCCAGCAATCCCACTCCTGGGCATACATCTGAAGAAAACAAAAACACTAATTTGAAAAGACACATGCACCCCAATGTTCACTGCAGCACTGTTTACAATAGCCAAGACATGGAAACAACCTACGTGTCCATCGACAGACGAGTGGATAAAGAAGATGTGGTACGTATATACAATGCAATATTACTCAGCCATAAAAAAGAATGAGATAATGCCATTTGCAACAACATAGATAGACTTTGAGGGCATTATGCTTAAGTGAAATAACTCAGACAAAGACAAATACCATATGATCGCCTTAATATGTGGAATCAAAAAAAAATCAAACTCACAGAAACAGAGAGTAGAATGGTTGTTTAGGGTATGGGTGGGGAAATGGGAGCTGCCTGTCAATAGGTACAAAGTTTAGTTATAAGTGATTAAGGTCTGAGGATCTAATGTACAGCATGGTATAGTTAATAAAACTGTATTAAATACTTGAAATTTGCCAAGAGAGTAGATCTGAAGCATTCTCACCACAAAAACAAACAAAAAATCCCACATGATCATCTTCTAGAGCTTTCCGAGAGCCTGGCCCTGCTGACACTTTGATTGCAAACTTAGCCTCCAGGACTGGAAGAGAATCGATCTCTGTCTTTTTAAGTCACCCAGTTTGTGGCACTTTGTTACAGCAGCTCCAGGATAAAGATACAGGCAGAGAAAAAAATCTCTCTAGCACGTGCCTATTTGTTGAGTAATTTTGCGATGCGTACAGCCAGCTGAAAATCCACAGTAATAGTCAACTGAAATTCTTCAAGTGGTTTAGTGCTGGAATTCCTAAATGAAAACGGTTTATTTAGTTATTTAAAATTTAAGCCGGGGCTTCCCTGCTGGCACAGTGGTTGAGAACGGCCTGCCAGTGCAGGAGACACGGGTTCGAGCCCTGGTCCGGGAAGACCCCACATGCCGTGGAACAACTAAGCCCGTGTGCCACAACGACTGAGCCTGTGCTCTAGAGCCCACGAGCCACAACTACTGAAGCCCATGTGCCACAACTACTGAGCCTGCGCTCTAGAGCCCATGAGCCACAACTACTGAAACCTGCGCACCTAGAGCCCGCGCTCCACAACAAGAGAAGCCACAGCAATGAGAAGCCTGCGCACTGCAACGAAGGGTAGCCCCCGCTAGCTGCAACTAGAGAAAGCCCGTGCTCAGCAATGAAGACCCAACGCAGAAAAAAATAAATAAATAAATTTATATAAATAAGTAAATAAATAAAATTTAAACCTTTTAATATGTAACCTCCCCCCAGCCCCCAGAAGTTTCCTTGGTTTGAAAAACCCATAGAAGAAAACTAAAGTAAGAAAGAGTGACCAAAACCAGGAAATATTCGGTTACACATTTTTTCAGAACGTTGACTCATGAATCATGGTGTATGATTTTTACAGGTGGGACCCAGTGTGACCCCCAGGTTGAGAGAACGTGAGTTGAAGGTACCTGAGCCTCAGCTTCTCGGGATGATGTGCCAGGGATCCTGCCCCGAGGCCCCAGGGGCTCAGCTGTCCATGTGGGATCCTGGTCCCCCCGTCAATGCCACCCTCCCTGGGGCCGCGTCACAGGCGAGGGCAAGGTTCACGGAGCAGAGGCCCAGGGACCAGGGCCAGCCCGCACTGTCCCATGAGTATGGGCCTGTCCCTCTTGGCCTCACGTGCTGGTTTCCTCCTATTCGTCAGTGGACGTGCGGCCTGTCTCACCCTCGGGGTCTCCTAGAGGGACTTGGTGGGCTGTCCTCCCCGCCCTGAAATGCGAGCAGAGGTGACCCGTGCCTCTTGGGCAAGTCTCCCCTGCCCCTGTCCCTTCGTCTGCAAGCTGCCCAGCTCCAGGCCGAGGCCGCGCTGACCCCCGAGGTGGGGACCCTAGACGGGCACGCAGCCCAGGAAGAAACCCCTCCACACCTGCCCCGGTGTCTGTGACCGCAGCGGTCACTACCCTCAGGTTAGACAGGGACAGACGCATTTTCCTGTCCAAATAACATGCACGTTTTTTTGCCTCCCCAAATATGCAGGTCAAAGGTCGCTGGACCGCCCAAAACGCGCATCTCCGGGGGCAGCCGTGGGGCGGGTGGTGACTCCGCCCTCCCGAGGCCCCTCTGGCGTCTTCCAAGAGGCCGGCCCGTGTCAGGGGCTCTCATCACAGGCCCCCACTGCCATCAGGGCCCCTCCGTGGGCTGGTCTCCACTGGCACCCCGAACCCCATGTCTGCAAGGAAGGTTGCCCTCGTTCCCGTCAGGTCCACACATGTGGAAAAGCTCGGCCCCGCGGCCCAGAACTGCGGGGAGACCCCCGGGCAGGGGCGCCGCCGCCCACGAGGTGAGCCTTGTCCCCAGCTCTCCTCCAGCCGAGGGGGGTGGTGCTGTCCTGCTCCGAGGCCCGTGGGCTCTGGAGGACCCAGCCTGCGGCCACCCCTGCTGTCCCCGCTGTGGCACACAAACCCCCTTTATTGCAAAAGTTCGGGGGGTGAGCAAGGTTAGTGAGGCCGAGAGACGTGAGGTGCCAGGGACAGCAGGCACCCCCCAAGGGGGACCCCGTCCGGTTTGGCAGCCCGGGGTCCTTGAGCAATGCTGTGACGAGGCACGGGCTGTGCCCTGCGAGCTCGGCAGTCACCCGTCGGCCAGGTCCTCAGCAGGAGGGCGTCCCTCACCTCCTGGGGCGTCAGGGAGAGGCTGTGTGCGAGTGCCCGTGGCCACGGGTGTCTGGGGGCTCAGGACGCAGCCGTGTGGAGGGACGGGTCAGGCAGGATGAGCGGAAGCGCAGGAGGGGCTCCTCTGCTTTGGGTGTGGGTGTGACGTGGGCTGGACCAGCTTCACCAACTTGAAAGGCCCCTGGAGGATGCTTGGGGAACAGCTGTGGGATCAAGACACTGGCCACACACACACACGCCGTCCTCACCCCCACCCGTCAGACACGTTGCCAGACGCGGGTCACATACTCTGTCTACACTGCAGCGAGTGCTTCCTTGAGCTCTGCAGAGACCCTCCTGGTCTGTGAGGCGGGGCTCAGAGGTCCTCTCTCAAGCACGAGTCACTGGATCAAGCTGAAAGCTATGCGCTGGGGCGGGGACCACAGCGCTGTGCCTGGACTGGGGGCCCCTGTTAGCGGACAGCCCCCCTGGTCTCTGTCCCTGGCTTCCGGTACCTGAGCGCCCCAAGTTCACTCTCTGGTTCCAGCCTTGGGCCGGGCTGGCCCGACATCTCCCCTGGCGTCCCAGGCTCGTCCTCACAGGGCTCAGGTGCCCCCTGCTCAGCCCCTCATGGTCAGTGGCATGAGTCCCAAACCAGCACCTTGACCTCTGCTCTCCTAACCCACCCACATCCAGCCCGTCGTCCCGTCCTGCTGCTTTCATTCCCAGACTGCTTTGTCCGTCCCGTGTTCCTGCCTGGCCCACCAGCTCCGTCCCCTTCAGATACCATCCTCCCGCAGAGCACCCTCCCTCAGATGGCCCGTCTCGGCCTTTACACTGCCGGCCAGCGTGGAAGGTTCACACATTTACAAGCTCTAAACTTTCCGCTTTTCTACTGAGGGGCAGGCAGTGAAGTCGGCCCCCAGGATGCAGAACTGGCAGCAGGCAGGACCTGGAAGGATGGGCTCCAAGCGCATCTGCGAGTCGCCCGCTGGTGGTGCCCGCTCCCAAGGCCCCTCCCGCCATCCTGGCCCCCCCAACTCCAGGGACACGCTCAGAGCTGAAACTCCAGGCGACTATGTCCAACCTGGCTTTTACTTTATTAAGAATTCAGACCACCCACAACTGAAATGTGTTTATTTGCAAAGGCTTCCTTACAAATAGTGGCCTGAAACTTTTCATTTTATCTTGTAATTCATAAATAAAACATAGAAATTATGAAAATATACCATTTTTTAATTGAAAAAGAAAGAATTTTCAAACATCAGGTCATTAAAGCATTTTTTGTCTAATTTGGAGTCATAACACCTAGTTAAATTTCAATTTACATTTTAATATGTATTCAGTTCCTAAACATGACATATTATTGTCAAGTTGACTTTTCATGACTTATACTTTTTCTTACATAATTAATTTAAAGCCAATTGAATAGCATGCGATGTGTTAGGCGGGGCAGTCAAAATTCAGCTTTATATATTATCAATATTTATAAGATGATATTAAATTAATTTTATAATATCGTTTTTAAAAAATATACCAGCATGAAATAAAACTCTTTTACTTAAAAAGTACCTGTTTTTTTCCATATATTATACAGAAACAAACTGACTTTTAAAAAACCTTTGAGGGGAAGGATAGTCTTCTCAAGAAATTGTGTCGGGAAAACTGGACACCCACATGCAAAAGAACCAAGCTGGACCCTCACCTCACACCCGATACAACAATTAACTCAAAATGGATCAAATACCTAAAGGTAAGAGGAAAAACTACAAGACCGTCAGAAGAAAACGTGGGGGAAAATACTAATAATGGTGGATTTGGTCATGATTTCTTGCATACGACACCAAAAGCACAGGCAACCAAAGGAAAAAATAGATACACTTGACGTCATCAAACTTAAAAACTTTTATGCATCCGTCAAAGGATGCCATTGAGAGAGTGAAAAGGCACCCACAGAACAAGTAAGAATAATTGCAAATCACGTATCTAATAGGGGATTCACATCCAGAACAAAGAACTCCTACAACTCGACTACCAAACAACTAAACAGCCCAGCTGAAAAGTAGACAGAGTTGAAAGGTACACAAACGGCCAATCAGCACATGCAAAGCTGCTCTGCTGTCGGCAGTCATCAGGAAAATGCAAACCAAAACCACAAGGAGACTCCACCTCACGCCCGTCAGAATGGCTACTATAAAATAAAACAGAAAATAATACAATTTGGGGAGGATGCACTGCTGACGGGAACGTAAACTGGTGCAGCCACTATGGAAAACAGCTTGGTGATTCTCCAAAAACTTAAACATAGAATTACCATACCATCTAGCGATTCCACCACTCACTATATACTGAAAATAACTGAAAACAGGGACCCGAACAGATCCTAGTACACCCTTGTTCACAGCAGCATTATTCACAATAACCAAACGATGGAAGCAGCTCGAGGGTCCATCTACAGATGATGGATACAGAAAATGCAATACACAGACAATGGAACAGGATTCAGCCTTAAAAAGGAGGTCAATTCTGCCACCTGCTGCACTGTGGATGAACCTTGAGGACGCTGTGCTCGGTGAAATGAGCCGGTCACAAGAGGACAGATATCGCATGACTCTACTCATATGAGGTCCTTAGAGACAGAAAGGAGAAGGGGGACTGGGGGCAGGGAGTCTGTGTTTAATGGGGACAGAGTTTCAGTTTTGTAAAATGAAGAATTCTGGATGTGATGGTGGCAATGGTTGCCCAACAACGTGAGTGTACTTGACGCCACTGAGCTGTGGCTGAAAATGGTTAAAATGGTAAATTTTAGGTTATGTATATTTTATCGCAACTTAAAAAAAAAGGATGTAATAGTGGGAAAGAAATCTAACCTACAGAGCTTCTAGGCATGATCTACTCGGGGCAAAGTCTTGAGAGGCCCATGAACATGAGTGAAGTTGCGGGTGGTGAGCTGGGAGGCCCTTGTGGCAGACCCGCTGCCCGGCCTCTGCCCACATCCAGTCCAGCGAACCCCCTGGGTCAGACCCCTGTGCTGCAGGGCTGCTTCCTGGGTATCTGGGTGTCTCCTGCACCTGGTGGGCCACCCTCTCGCCAGTGCCGGGGCCTCCGCCCAGCCCAGCTCTGGCCTTGTCCTGCCCCGTGGGCCTCACTCTGTCCACGTCTGAGGCTCACACAGGCTCCCGCGTGGCGCCTGGGACCCCATGGGCACCCAGGGAGTGTCCCGAAGTCCTGCGACGGGCGGCTACTGCCCCCAAGTGGAGGCGCCCTCTCTCTGCCCTGCCAGGGGCCCAGGCAAGGACGGGCAGAGCGGACTACGTGAGGAGCAGTGGGCGCAGGGCCTGTGCCAGCCCGTCAGTGCCCAGTGACCTTCTGATGGTGCCAAGGTGGGCCCGGGTGTGTCTGAGAGCGGAGCAGCTATCACGCTGTCAGACTCCTCAAGGCCACGGGGAGGGAAGCTTAGCAAAGTCTTTGTTGAAAAGAGACAAGCGCTGTAGCTTCCTGAAGTTGTGACACTTGCCTCTGGACGGCTTTCCTGGAGTGTCCTCGTGGGGGTCAGGAGGGGGGAAGGAGGCCGTACAATGCTGTCCATTATACGTGTCACATGATGCCTTTTGGTTCAGCCGACAAAACAGCTTTAAAGTTCAAGGCTAATTCAAATTGGATTTTTAGAAACACAAAGTCTTAAAACATTTGTACCAAACTAAGGGATTACACTCTTATCTTATCCTCAGAGAAGCTTTTGAAGAAGTGGGGAAAAAAAAAAGGGAGCTCAAATTTTAAACTGGTCTCACAATTTGCCTGTCTGCGGCTCCCCCCTCAGGCAGGCTGCCTGTTATCAAAAGGTGAACGTCTTAACACGATTGAAAAAAGGATTTGTATAAATTGCTTTCACCTGCTTCTTATATGAGGTTAATGAAATTGGAACAAAAAGGGATGAATCCCCCAGCCTGGCCCGGACCCCCAAAGCCCCCGATCCCAGCCTGGAGACCTCCCTCCCAGTAAGTCTGGAGTGGTGACACCTTGGTCACGCTCTGCCCCCATGAACTTCCCCAGGAGACCAGGAGGGCCCAGCCTGGCAGAGGTCCCGTCTGTCAGGGGTGGGCGTCCAGCACAGCAATGATGAGGTCTGAGCCTCACGCGCCAGCGCTACACAGAGAGGCTGCCCCAGAGTGCGGATGGCAGATTCCGGGCGGCTCCCTGGTCTCTGGAATCCAGGCGATAACATCGGGAAATGAAAATAAACAGGGAGGAGACTATAAAAGGTGGAAGGTCACTAATTACTTTGACGGGGTAGAAGCTTCGTTAACTGTAATATAGAGTATTTTATTTTTCCCTCCGCCCAATTTTAAATTGCCATGTATGTGAAGGAAGAAGAAATTGAAGATGCTAATCTTTTGGTGCAGATTTGTTTAGGTGCACGTGGGAGCCCAGCGCAGTGTTTTCCAGAACCGTGACTGGAGTTTGCACACTAGCCCAGGGCTCGGGGGCTGGACGCCTGCCTGGACCCCAGCTGCGCCTTGAACTCTGTTGTGTATTGGAATTCCTAGAAAGCTGCTTTTTGCAGAAAGGTTTCCGCTGCTAAAACTTGTGTAAACACTGCCGTTGGTTTAAAGGGCAGACTCACGAGGTTCGAGAGTAGACGGGACCTTTACACCCAGTGACCTTGTAAGCCAGGCGCTGAGCTGGCCCCGGGACTGTGACGGGTGAGAACAGACATGGTACCTTCAGCCTGTGGGCTGGAACAGTGGGGTGCGGGGCCCCTGCGCCCGACCAGCCCCACGGCGGGTCCAGGTGCCTCGGGGGTGCGCCGGAAGAGCAGGGGTGCAGGGTCCCAGGGCTCTCCCTCTCTCTGTCTCTGCCTCTCCCCCTCTGTCTTTCTTTCAGAAGAAAACAAAAGACTCGTATTAAAGAGCCTGTCTGTCTCCCAGAGGTGTTCGGAGCTTCAAGATAAACGTGTCATTCTTCCTCGAAGGTCAGTTTTATTGGAAGATTTGGGGAAGTTATTTTTACGTTAAAACCCAAAATGGCCCTGTCGTGTAGTGAATGCCCAGTGCACACAGCATTCTGAGCAGGCAGGGGACAGAGCCCCACAGGTCTGGGTTCTAGTCTGCAACCTCAGGGCCTGAGCCCAGCCCTCTCTCCCACACCCACCACCGAGGTCCAGGGGCTGCGGCCACAGTGGACACCTCACCCCGGACCCAGGGTCACCCGTGCTACCACTGCAGCAGTTTGAGCTCACCTTACAGACCAAGCTCAGAACAACTCCTGTGACGTGTGACGACTGTCTGGGAGGCCTCCTCTTCTGGGGAGCGGGGATGGGGAGCTGAATTGACCCCGTGGTAAACGTGATGGGGCCCCGCTGAGCCCGGCAGAGCCCCCAGCCGTGTCCTGGGGGCCGTGAGGTCACAGGCTGTTCCCTGCCGAGCGCTGAAGCCAAGGCCACGCCTTCCGCAGTGATCCCCTTGCCGAGGTTTCAACCCTGTTTACCTTCCCTGGGGTGCCGAGGTCACTCCAGGGTGAAGGGTGTGACCGTGCGGGGTTGAGATGTGGTCTAGGGGAGGCCATCGCCTTTACGGAGGGTCCTGGGCTCCTCTGAGTCCATGTGTGCATGTGCCGCCTCGGCCTGGAAGCTGTCCAGGTGACGTGGTGATGCCCCGTCCACCACGCCCAGCGTGGTGCCTCAAGGGTGCAGCCCTGACCTCACTGGTCCCCACCTACGGCAGCCTGATCACACTGGGCTGCGCCCGTTCGTCCACACTGTGGGTTGCGCAGCTGCTGGGGCAGCGTCTGGCATGTAACAGATGCTCAGTGAAAACTTACTGAAGGAAGGAGTAAGTTAGCGGGATGTCCTCGGGCACAGAGACTGTCACCCTCCTTTTTGTCCCCGGCATTCGGCACGGCAGAGGATGTACAGGGAGCACGCCGTGACTGTTTATTCCAGGAAGACACTACACAGTCCTTAAAGGAGAGTTATAACCAGCTTCGGTAACACACGTACTTTAAGGAGAGCGGTACCCTTCATAGCGAATCTCGGCTCCGCGGGTTTGCAGCAGAGACAAACTTTCGGCATCTTCAGGCCCAGAGACGTACAAACATTTTAACAACATCCCAGTGACTGACTGAACGGTGACTCAGCCCACACGCCCTGAGCAAACAGCTTTCCATCCTTAACTCTGCTCCCGTCTCACCGAGTGTCCCAGGGCTATACTTACATCTGGGATACGAACGTTTCATCTGGCTTTGAAATGATACCGCGAAACCATCGTGATAATCTGGACCTACCAGGGCCGTCCCTGCCGGCCACTCAGCCCCACCCACATCACGGCTGGATGTGCAGGACGTGGGGCTGGCCAGCCGGAGGCAGGGACAAGCTGGGACCCACGGGCGTCCCCACCCCGGCCGTTCCGGCTGCTCTTAGGAGGTGAGTGTGTGAGACCCTGCGATCAGCCACTTACTGCCCCTGTGGGGGATCGTATCCGCCCACCAGCCGTGGTTCTGACACACGGTGCAGGGGGGACCCGCTGCGTCTCAGGTGCATCCACCTCGGTGGGCCTTGGTCGGAGCCATGTGCACAGGGTGGCCCCGGGGGGCAGGCTGGCAGCCTCCGACCCTGTGATGGGAGCCTTGTTTGCGGCATTCTCAAGTGGCCTCGGCGGAACAGTCACGAGTTTCATGTATCTTGCCGAGTGCCGTTCACCCACGCACCTGGATGGGCAGGCAGACGAGCTGGACCAGCCTTGACTGGGTTTGGCCAGGAACCCCCCAGAGCTGTGGCTACTGGGTGGCCGAGTCGGTGGGTGAGAGCATCCCTTTGGCCGTGGGGGCCCAGGCAGGCTCTCTGTGCCATCTGTCCAGCGCCCCGGGCAACGGAGAGGTCGGAGGGGATTCACCTTTCCCGGCAACGTGCCTCCTGCCTGGGCCCCCGCTCACCCGAGCGGGAGCCCGAGGCGCAGAGCGCGTGTGGACCGGTTTCGAGAATAAGGCTTTGAGTTTGCCCCTCAGAAACGATGCGGGAGTTCAAAACACAGGACCAGCTGGGGCTGACTGAATGAAAGTCTAGTTAAAAAAATATTTTGAAGAAATATGAAGGGGTCGAGTGACCTCATAACACTTGAATTTACAGAACACGATTTAACTTCTCAGGGCAGAGATGTGTGTTCTGGTGCCCCATCTTGATGTCTTTTACGTGGAAGACGCACAGCAAGTGCTGGGAATGAAGGATCCCTTTGTTCCTCTGTTTGTCCAAGAAGCATCTGCTGAGTTAATTCCCGGCCAACACGTGGATCGTCCTGACTCCGGGAGGCGCTTGGATCGAGGACGGTGTTGATAACGACCAGCTGCTCATCAAAGCTGTCTCAGGAGGAGGATGCTGTGCGCTCGCCCATGCAGCTCAGAGTGGGAGGTGAGGACGCCATTCTTCAGAGAGCTCACCGGAGGGGTCTCCCGGGAGAGTCCGAGACGGCCTCGTTCCCCTGCTCTTGGATCCTGAGCTGCGCGAGAAACGGGTGGAGACCAGGCTGTGACCTGGGTCTGCAGGGTCGGGAGCCCCTTGCACTGCCAGGAGGGCCTCTTAGGTGGTAAATCTCATGGACTCCAGGCCTCCCCTCGCTTTCCCTTGCAAGGGGATGGGATACCAGCTAGATGGCCTGCATGCTGCAGGCTTAAACCTGCACAGGACTGAGGGTGTAGCTCTGGCCTTGCTGTTTCAGAAGGTGCTACAGACTGAACTGTGTCCCCCAAGTCCACGGGTTGATCCCCATTGTGGTTGTGTTTACAGATAAGGCCTCTAAGAAGATAATTACGGTTAAATGAGGTGACCAGGGTGGGTCCTGATCTGATAGGACTGGGGTCATTGTAAGAAGAGGAAAAGGGGCTTCCTTGGTGGTGCAGTGGTTGAGAATCTGCCTGCTGATGCAGGGGACACGGGTTCGAGCCCTGGTCTGGGAGGATCCCACATGCTGCAGAGCAACTAGGCCCGTGGGCCACAACTACTGAGCCCGCGTGTCTAGAGCCTGTGCTCCGCAACAAGAGAGGCCGCGATAGCGAGAGGCCCGCACACCACGATGAAGAGTGGCTCCCGCTTGCCGCAACTAGAGAAGGCCCTCGCACAGAAACGAAGACACAATACAGCAAAAATAAATTAATTAATAAACTCCTACCCCCAACATCTTCTTTAAAAAAAAAGAAGAGGAAGAGATACACCAGAGATCTCCCCCTGTCTCTGCATGTGCCCAGAGGGACAACCACGTGAGAACAAGCGAGAAGGTGGCCATCTGCAAGTCAAGGAGAGAGGCCCCAGGAGAAACCAACCCAGCCCACACCTGGATCTGGGACTTCCAGCCTCAGGGCTGTGAGACAATACACGTCTGTGGTATTTGTTACACGGCAGCCCGAGCTGACGGAGACAAAGGGTGCACTGGGCATTGGGCAGCTCTAGGAATGCAGTGTCCACCTTTGGGTGAAAGAGTGTCTGGCATCTCCTTGGGACCATTAGAGCCACGTTTTGCAACATCTTCCGTTCTCTGCTTCACGTACAGTGCGCTGCTCGCCTACTTTATGTGCAGTTCCCTCCACTTTGAGAGAAAAAAATCAAGAAGAACATAATTCTACCCATGCCAGGCTGGCCGCATACTGCTCTCGGGGCCGAGGGGCAGCTCTTTCTCTCCACAAACAAAGGCTGCTCTCTGTCCTGGTGAAACAGGGACGTGACATTTTTCAAGGGTAGAATAAATTTGCTTTGGCTTTGGTTGCCCTTTCCGGAGGCCACAGGAGCCCCCAGGGTGACACATCCCCTCAGTGAGAGGAAAAGCCTGGCAGACAGTCACACAGGTGCGTGGACAAACACAAGCGGGCTGAGGCCCTGGGTCCAGCTATGCGCGCACCACGTGTTCATTACAAAGTTAATTTGACAAGTATTTCATGAAGCCTCAGTACACGCTTAAGTGGCTCGCGGTTTATTTTTTTTAGAGGGAAGGGTTATTTATTTATTTATTTATTTTTGGCTGTGTTGGGTCTTCGTTTCTGTGCGAGGGCTTTCTCTAGTTGCGGCAAGCCGGGGCCACTCTTCATCGCGGTGCGCGGGCCTCTCACTATCACGGCCTCTCTTGTTGCCGGGCACAGGCTCCAGACGCACAGGCTCAGTAGTTGTGGCTCACAGGCCTAGTTGCTCCGCGGCACGTGGGATCTTCCCAGACCAGGGCTCGAACCCGTGTCCCCTGCACTGGCAGGTGGATTCTCAACCACTGCGCCACCAGGGAAGCCCTGGCTCGCGGTTTTTATCTTGGTACATTTTTCCTTCGCTGGATAGCCTGGCAAGGCTTCTCCCAATTACAGCTGGGCCGGGGTCCCCGCAGGGTTACCCCACAGCCTGGTGGCTGTCAGTGTCCTGCACTCAGAGAGAGTGAGCCCTGGCACCTGCCCACGGAGGGGGCGTGGGGAGCATGCAGCCGCTGCCCTGTCCCTGTGATGCTCCAGCTCTAGAGGGGGCCCCCCCGGGCTGTTGGCTCCTGTGACGCGGAAGCCCCGCGGGCAGGTTCCAGGGCCCCTTGACTCCCACTCGGGGTCGGCGTTCACGTTCTGGTTCCGTGGTCCCAAGTTAGAGCTGACGGAAAGGACCCCGTGTTTCCCTGTATGGCGGTGTGGTAAGCACGGGACCCGGGCATTAGTCTTTAGGCACACTCAGTGTCCGGGCTGAACAGCTGCCCATGATTTCCAGGGCAAAATACACCGAGTGCCGCATCGCCGGCTGGAATGTCTGGAGTAGACCTGCCTGTGAACCAGGACATCGTGTGTTAAACTACACACACCCCCACCAGCAGGGAGCAGCCGCGTCTGAGGCCAGTGACGGGGGCTCCAGGAGACTCTCGGTGGCCCAGATGGCTCAGGGCCACAGGCCAGAAAGGGGAAGGCCCTGCCACCAGCCCTTCTTCACCCAGGGCCCCCCCGGCCCTCGGTTGGGGCCCTGCTCACATGTGCCTTCTGGGAGGCAGCTGTCAAGGGCCGTGTCTCTGACTCATTCACACCCGAGGCCCCAAAGGGCCTCACTTGTCTGGACTGTCCTTTAAAATTTTTATTTTGTCAGGAGTGCTTTCACTTTTAAACAATATTAAGCCCTCTTGGTACTGTATTTCTTTAAAAAATCTGTTTATTAATCGTTTATTGCACTGATTAGAATAAGGCTGTCATAGCCAGCTAACCACAAGCCAGTGACGCACATGTCAACCACAGATGGCACCCGCAGGGCCTTGGGAAGGCGGACGTCACACAGTCAGCGCACGTGGACCCTAACGTGGCAGACGAACCACCTGGAGAGAAGAGAGGTACCAGGGGCACGGCTGAGGGCTGCTGTTGGCATGAGGTTTGCCAGCCTGGGCAACACAGAAGCAGGTCCGGGGTGCCCGGATGTTCCGTGGTCTGTGGAAGTCCTCGGGCCCCCGGGGAGCATCTCCCCTGCTCTGAATCCGACACAAGAGGACAAGCAGAGCGGCGGGTGGTGGACGGGGCTCTGTCTGCAGCCGCCAGGGGTGTTTCCAGCGTGACCAGCGCCGCCTCCCACGAGGCAGCCCCAGCGTACGCTTAGGACCCAATCACCTGGTATCTGATGCGTTGAGCATCTAAGTCATCGTCATCACAGGGACGATCAGAGCACTGTGCTGTTTCAAGACTTGTTTTATGGTTTCGTGCTGTCATTTTAATTACACGAAGCGGGAAGGCAACCAGAGTTTTAGGACGTTACCAGGTCAAAAGAGGGCCGTTCTGCCAGACGTCTGCCCTGGCCCTGGTCAACTTCGGCTTGGAGGAAGGGTGCAAGGAGTTAAGAGCAGAGAGAGGGAAGCAGAGGAAAGGGACGGCCCCCAATGTCTGAATTTAAGGTTAATTTTGCATTAGGTTATTGTTTTTATCGGCGCCTCCAACTTAGACCGCGTCCTCATTCCAGGGAGCTCTGAGCACTTTGTGCACAAGGGTTCACTTCTTGTCCCCAAGTCCCCGTGACATGGGGACACATATCACTTTGTAAAATACGGTGGAGAAGAAGCAGCAAAGCCCAGCGGGAGACTCGACTTGCCGAGGTCACACGTGGCTGAGATGTGCCTGGGCTTAGAGCCCGATCCTGGGTTCTCAGCCGGGTCTGAAGCTTCCTTTCCTGAAATCACAGCAGCTCAAAGCAAACAGAAGCAGCAGCGGCTGTAACGCTGCCTGGCCCTGCCCCAGGGAAACTTACAAAACGTGTGCACGTTCGTCGGTGGCCTGGCCTCCTGTCCCCGGTCATCCCTGACTTCCTACATCCACTTCCCGAGCGCTGGACGTCTCTGGGGAGGGATCCACGCTGAGTCCTTCACCCCGAGGAGGGCGGTTCTCAGAATACCCCCAGAGCACCTGCATCCCATCCTACTTTTTCCTTAGGGGAGGAAACATAGGCTCCCGTAAAAAGCCTAATGTGGGGATTAGAAGCCGCGCGGAGCGTTTGGATGTCGTGACAGCCCTTCTGCGGCCTGCGGTCACTGAAGTGGCCCTGGCCTCGCGGCCCAGGGCCGACTCAGAACCCTGAGCTCTCCTCCACATGCCAACCCTCAAAGCTGTCATTGAATCAGATAATGGATAAGGAAGATGATAATTTCAGTCACTGTGCAAGCAACTCTTCCCTAGAGTCACCATGTTGGTTTTTGTGGGATGTGCTCTGGTGTTGCTGGACAGCTCAGAAGTGATGACACGAGGTCTGAGCACCTTCACATACACACCAAGTCTCTACACACGGCCTCGTGGGGGATGCCCACCGGTGGCCTCCGGCCACAGACAACATCATTCCCACCAACATCTTTCCCATCTAGAAGTGAGGGCTCAGCAGGTTCCAGGTGCAGCTGGACCACTGGGCCCACCCGCGCACTCACACTTTGCACAGCCACGGTTTCCTTTACTGACTTCTCATCTCTGTGTTTGTTCAAACACGTATTTTAAGGGTGCTTTTCTGCCAGCCCACAGGCCCCCTTCCTCCACAGGCTTTCTACTCCTTTAGTTTAACCATATTGTACACACAGACACGCTTTTCTTTTAATGGTGAGCTACCTTCACTCCTTTTCCTGGAAGTAGGTATACTATAACTTACAAATTTCTCCGTTTAACATTTTCTCCGAGATGGTAGGTCCTCATAGTGCATGAGACACGAATCTACCCAATCACTGTCGGGGACTCAGCCACAGACAGGCCACTAGACAACCATCGAAGCATATTCCTCAGCCGTGGCGCTAGAAACCCCTCACTTCCCACGACATGGTGGGGTTCTCGGCTCAGCAGAGCGGGCCCATGGCCACCTGGTGGGGGCAAATGAAAAACGCCAGTCCACTAAAATATCCTCCTCATTCTGTTTTGCTGGGAAGGTGTTGCCTCTGGAGGGGCTCCAGCCCAGAGCCTGATTGAGAACAATACCGCCTACCCGCCCAGTGGCTTCGGGAGGGATGGTTCCCACTGCCCTGCTTCCATCACCCACCCTCCTCACACTTAGGTGAGATGACTATTTCCTGGCTGACCGAGTTAGGTTCCGGCAAGGCCCCGGCAAGGATGCTAAGGAGATGCTAACCTGCCTTCCCCACTGGCCCCAGTGGGAACCGTGAGCTCCTGCCACGCTGTGTGTCCACGTGCATCGAGAGGACCACTCGACGTCAAGTCAGGCACCAGCTCCGTTTGGCTGTTTTCTGGGCTGCATCTCTGACCACGGGGGAGAGCTAACGTTTGATGCTGTGGGGATACTTTCTGTTTTCTGTTTTTGTGCCGAGTCCTTAATTCGACAAATACTTACTGCACGTGTTAGTGAAGTCTGGTGGAGACACGAGCACACACGACTGACTGAGAAGCAGTTCAGGCTGATGGGACAGACAGAGGCCATTGAGACGGAGGATGGAGTGGGACATCTCAGGGTGGGGGCGGGCGCTCAGAAAAGCGTTCCTAGATGCCGATTTGGATTTAAAGAGTTTGGAATCCAAAGAAATGGAAGATATTGGAATATCCACCTAAGTGCAGCTGACTGGGGCCCCCAGGCTAGTTTTTAGCGAACCTGACCCCCATTCTTACCATCCAGGCCATATGTGGATGTCGTGGCAACAACGGGATCCACTCTGGGGATAATAAATGGCTCTTCTGTAAACATGCCCAGAATCCCATTTAATATTGAAATGTTACAACGAATTCTATATTTAACACATAAGTAGAGCTATGATACTGCAGCCACCTACAGCCTCAATTTAAGATAGGAGATGGGTCTGCTTTCGAACTTCAGAAAACCATGAAAGTCTGCTCTTTGCACGTGTGAAGCACCTCAGAACGTCCAGGAAAGAGGAGACGTGGCAGGCAGTGCGCGCGGCCGGTTCACGTGGAATCCGGCGGGGCTGGGAAGCCAGTCCATTGCCCTCACGCAGACGAGCGGGCAGGACCAACGGACTAAACGCCTCTGACTGAACGTCTGGGGCTCGCTCCCGGCCCCTCGCTGTGTCGCGCAGCCCCTTCCCCTCCCAGGGTTTCTGGGGGGCCCGGGCTGAGCGCCCCCCTCCTCGGGCCACACGGTCCTCGTGCGCACCCCCGTGCTTCTGGGCCCCCGACACTACGTGTGAGGGGGCGGACCGAGTGCTGTCCCGCGTCCCCGAGAACGTACCACGGGCCATGCGGCCTAGCGTCGCGCGGGGAAGAGGCGGGGCCCGATGGGGGCCCCCTCCCCCCACCTGCTTCTGCCCCTGGACACCCAGGTGGGCACAGCAGCTCACATGATTGGAGAGGAATTTCTCCCGTGAAGCTGCCCCTCCAGACCCCAGACACCTGCTCTCTTCCCGAGGAGCGGAGGGGCGGCTGGGGAAGGGGACGGACTGCGACCGGGCAGAGCTCGCGACCCCCACCCCTTGTTTCCCCCGCACGGATGGCCTGGCAGAAGAGGCGAGGTGGCGTGGCTCTCTGTGGGCGCCCTCGGGGGCTCCCCAGGTAGCGAGGGCCCCTCTGTTCCTGCTCCCACAGGGCAGCAAGCAGGGCCCGGCGGTCTACCCTGACCCCTGGTCCGCGGGGTCGTAATCAGCGATCTTTACGCACGAAGCCGCCAACGGCTGCTCCCCTGGCTGGCGGGGGAGACGGAGAGGAAGTGAGAAGCCCTACCCTGGCGAGAGGAAAGGCCCCCTTTTAACCTGCTGGAAACGAGCCCCCAGGAACCATTCAAACCCTCCCCCCTCGCCCCCGCCACGTCTGCAAGGACTCTGCGACCAGGATCCAGAGCTTGGAGGAATCACGTGTTTCCAGCCAGGGCCCGTCCCTGTCTTGGGGGGGTTGGCTGTGATGTGAGGGAGGGGCCCCTCCAGCGACGGGTGAGCCTGGGGGGGCTGCCGTGGTGGCCGGAGTCTCAGGGAACGAAGGTGCGTGGGGCTGGGCTTCCACGGTGGCTCAGGTGGTGCCCGACCAGGTAACTCGCTGAAAACCGCTACACCCATGGGTCCCTGAGGACCCCAGACTCCCCAGACTCTGCCCAGGACTTGGTGGAGGAAGTGCAGCACTGAGGCTCCCCGCACAGAGAGGGTCTGGGGGCTGCAAGGCCCAAAGTGTCGCAGGTAAAACTCCAGTGTCACAAAAGGGTTACAGAATCCAGCAAATCTATTAACTGCTTAAAGAGACACTTTCTCTGGGCTCACTGACAACGGACTCCCCAGGCTGGGTGTGGGCGCCGGCACAAGGGCTCCATGTGCCTGGTGGCAGAGGGACATTAACGGGACGACGAGGGAGTTACCAGGGTTTCAGGGCCACGCTGCTGTGCTGGGAGGAGAGGGGCTCGGTGTGGGCCTCCGAGAGGAGCAGAGACCCTGAACTACAGACATGACGGCTCCTCCCAGCAGCTGGGGGGTCCATGATGCACCTGCTATGGGCCAAGGCTTACGTCTCCCCAAGTTCACGTGTGGAAGCCCAGACCCCAGCGTGCTGGGCTCGGAGACGAGGCCTCTAATTGCAGCCGAGTGAGGGCTTGAGGGCAGCCTGGCCCGATGGGATTAGTGTCCTTCAAGGAGAGACTCCGGGAGCTGCACCCAGCAAAGGCCACCTGTAAGCCTGGGGCCCCCATCAGACTTGCAAGCCACCAGGCCGTGGTGTTTCGCTGTGGCCACCTAAGCAGACCACCTGCTTCCCGGGGAGGTGCCAACACCGTTGTAAGATGACGGCCTCCCCCACGTGGCCCGCGGGACCTGCCCAGAGAGGTGTGGGAGGCCCAGGTGCCCCCCACTCCCCCCGCCAAATGCCTCTGTTGCTAATTCGTCTGTGGCCTCGGCTGAGCCGTCTACCCTTGGGTCTTGGCTTCTCCACGGTGCCCACGATCCGCACGTTCCAGGGCTGGGGGCCCCAGTGGTTGTCAGTGCAACGCTAAGAGTGCCCCCGGGGCCTGCTGAGCCCTGAGCTGGGGGATGAGTGAGAAGGGCTTCTGCTCCTCGGAGAGTGTCCTCCCCCCTCACCTCCTCCCCGAGGCCGTCACTGGCGTCGAGAAGAGGGACATCGCTCAGCCACCAACAGGTGACCTGCCCCAGGAGACCAGCTTCAGGGTGCGGGCACCTCACGGCTGCTGACGGCTCTTTCCTCCCGCCCCGGGGGCTCCGGCACAGCAAGGGGAGGAGGAGAGCCGGGGGGGCCCTAGACGCCCTCCCCTTCCCTGGAACGCACCCCAGTTCATCTGGAATTGATCGGGGTACGTCTCCATTTCTTCTGAAAACAGGTTCTGGCAGCTAAACAAACGCCTATGACTCCCAGCGCATCCTCCCCCCTGGCTCCGCGGCCAAGAACCTTACCACCTCCTAAGAGGGGTCTGCTTAAATATGCCGGGGGCTGGAATCCTCAGTCGACTGGTTTAGAAGCAGCAGGAACGCGAGTGTTCTGAGACAAGCAGACCAACCAGGATCCAACCTGCAGAGATGCTGTCTGCCCGTGACGTGGGAGGGGGGCGGGGGGCAGGGGGTGCAGGCATCGGCCCATCCTGCTGGATGGGAGCGCTCCGGACCACGTCTCACGTCTGCATGGAAAGGGTTCCTGGATGGAGACTCCCTAAATAAACGACTCGCCGACAAGTACCCCACTCCCGGGTAAATCCCCCCAAGCTGGAGCTCCCCTGATTCTGAAGGCGCCAGAGCAGACAGCCTTCCCAACGCCCGCTAATGGCGCGGGGGCTGCGCGCAGCAGCCCTCCGGGGAACTGGTTTCTTTCTCGGTTACAGACTGCAAATGGAGACATTCTGCCAGGCGCAGGGAAGCCCTGGGCGCCCAGAGTAAAGAGACAGCTGCATGCGCCGGGGAAGGTGAGGCCGGGTCAGCGAGGAGAGCGGGAGGAGAGAAAGAAATCTACACCGGCAGCACCCCGGCCTCAGCGGCTGCCTTTACTTTTGAATGAAAGCTCCGTGCATTTAAATTAAATGTCAGATATAATTTCGCATGGAGGCATCACGCGGCTGAGGGTGTGCGCGCGAGGCCGACAGCTCTTCTGAGTGGTTAATTGCTGCACCTCCTCTCGCGCCCTTTCCGACACCTCGGATGGGGGGCGGGGGGGGGCTTTCCATCTACTTTCAGGGGAGGGTCTCTGCAAAGGTGCAGACCAGACACGGCTGCTGGAATAGATGAGATCTCAGTGCAGAAGATTCTTCCCTGTTTCTGCTCCACCGCCGACGCGGGCGTCAGTAAATGCAGGTGGAGGAGAGCCACGCAGTAACCGCCCTTTGGTTTCCGTACCCCCCAAGGAGAGGGGACCATTTCCTGTGGGAAAAAGTGGCTTGAACACATTCCTGCCCTGGAAAGAGGCCTGAGGAGGAAGGAGGGAGAAAGAACAGAAGAGAGAAGCAGGAAGGATTGGGGGTGAGATGGGGGTAGGTGAAGGGGGCCCCCAACCTGCACACAGCTCAGCTCCTTGACGTGGATGGACGAGCGCCGTGCGCCCACGGGGACCTGAAATCGCCCCGGAGAACGAGGCCTTGAGAGCTATCCTGACCCACGTGGGCCAGATGAGCTGCAACCAAGCCCAGCCTCCAGGCTCTGAGCTTCAGACGCTGGTGCGCTGGGCCTGCGTCTCCTCCCTGCTTCCGAATCCCGTGGCCACTCCCTCTGCAGCTCCGCTCCGTGGGGCTGCCTTGTTTCCCAGGCAGAGACACCAAAGCGGCCAGTCCAGCGGGATGGGGAGAGGTTGGGCGTCCCCAGCAAGGCGGGGGCGGTGCTGGGGGGACGCCCAGGCGCTGCTCCAGCAGCACGGGGGCTCCTGCACATCTAACCCTGCCGCGCAGCCGCTTCCAGCCCCTCCCAGTTCCAGAGGCCAGGCCCGGGTTGCCTGAGCCTCAGCCTGCCCGCCGGGCCCCTCCTGGGGCAGCCGCCCCGCCCTCGGCCTGCGAAAGCCCTGCCGACCGCGCTCTGCCCCTTTAGCCTCGCTGTTTTCCAGATGCTTCTCATCCAGACTTCGGCTCCTGCCTCATCGAGTGCTACCTTTGACCGACTGCAGACCCCGCTTGGTCTAAACCCCAGTTCAGGCGCAGTCACACTGCTCTTGTTGCTGGAGTCCAGACCTTTCCTCTCCTGCCTGGACTGCCGGCTCTGATGGTTTCTACAGTATTTTAGGACAAAAGAACTACAGTCAAAGGCAGCGACTCGTCGGCACTGGAAACACGGTGACCAGAGACGAGATGGCTCCTCCTCAGGGCCGGGGACGAGGCCCAGCCATCGCTCAGAAGGCCCTGGGCCTCAGCTCACACCCTTGTCATCGTGGAAGTCCTGCTAGGGACACGGTCCCAGACGGCTTCTGCCGAGGCCAATGGTGTTGGCACGCAGGGTGGTCCTCCGTTTCCGGGTCAGGGCGAGGCGGACCGACCCCCCGTGGGTGGCCGTGCCAGGCCTGTGGGGACGTGTGGAGCCCCCGGAGCACGCGGCCTCCCTGTGGTGCCACCAAGGGAACTGCAGGGTCATCTTCGAGTAGCTGATGTGCAACACAGACCCTCAGTGATAAAATCACTGCCGACTGTGCCTTAAAGGACCCTTTGCTCTGGACTATTACAACATATAAACACAAAGTACCATTTACTGCACGTCAGCTCATCTTCCTGCCAGCCTGTTCCCCCCCTCGTGCCATCAGAAGAAGGCCCTAGGAAAAGCCCATATAATGGGGGCTTTTCTGTTCCATCAGAATCCAGGTGGACGTCCCAGCTCCTGGCCGTCCTGTTTCGGGAGTGTCCACCTTTCCGGTCTGGCCAGGCAATTCTTCGGCTGGCCCGTCTCCTGCTTTGCGACCGCTGATGTGGACGTTCACCTCCGTCCTGTCACCACCCTGCTCGCCTCCAGCTCACACCGTGGGCTCCTTGGAGGCCAGGAGCAGCTCCAGCCAGCGGTCAGGCCTTGACTCAGCATCCTGCATGCACATGTCCGCTGTGGCTGAGCGCTCACTCCAGCCGGCTGCCTCCCCCCGACGACCCCCATCCTTGGAAAGCCTCGCCCTCCAGCCTCCTGACGCCCACTGGGTCTGTGAGTGGGCGCTGGGAGAGGCCAGGCTGATGGGGCCACGAGGTCAGGAGCCGACAAACCCGGGGGTCAGGGCAGACGGTGAGGGCAGTACAGGCCCCCTCGGCCCACACCCTCCAGGTATAGGAAGAACGGTGCTTGGTGGGCAGCCTGTTCTCTCGGGTCCCCCGAGCTCAGGCTGGTCCGGGAAACGCTGCTCGCTCTGGACAAGGTCCTCTGGACGAGGACCCTGGTGCCTGTCCAGGCCTGGAAACAGGCAACTCGGGCTATACAAAGTTGACCGTTTCAGAGAAAAATTGGAACAGACATTTAAGTTGCGCTGAAATTAAGGTCTGTGATGGAAAGTCTGCGGTGGGGTCTGCTTCAACGGAAATAAGGTCTAACATTATGAAATGTTACTTTAAAAAATTCTTTGTGGAAAACACAAACACGGAAATTTTAGATTATGCGAGCTGGAAAGACACTTACCCAGGAAGCCGATACCTTCCAAACGTTGAGGAAACTAGAAAGAATGTAGTTCAAATGACTTCTGATGGGTTTTGTTACTTTTACATTATCATTTAGCGCTAGGGTGCCGATGAGGGTACCAAGGGCCTTACTTTGAGAAGCTCCTCAAACTTCAGAGCTTCATACTTACAGCTTTCGGTTTGTGGGTGAGTTTCTAAAGCTGAATCATCTCCATTCGACCACCAGAAAAATGGGAGAATTTTCTATTTTCAAGACTGCTTCCCATGGTCGTGTCTTATGCCCAAGCCCCCAGGCAGCATCAGGGGTGAGCATCGCGGACATAAAACAGCGTGGCACTTAGTGACTGACCGTTCTGACAGTTTATGGGCAGGATTTGTGCAAACACACGAGGATAGTTTTTTTTTTTTTTTTTTTTTGCGGTACGCGGGCCTCTCGCTGCTGTGGCCTCTCCCGTTGCGGAGCACAGGCTCCGGACGCGCAGGCTCAGCGGCCACGGCTCACGGGCCCAGTCGCTCCGCGGCGTGTGGGATCCTCCCAGACCGGGGCACGAACCCGCGTCCCCTGCATCGGCAGGCGGACTCTCAACCACTGCACCACCAGGGAAGCCCCCTGCACGAGAATAGTTTTAAGCAAAATTAAGTGGAATTCTCTGGAAAAGTGGTATTTCCGAAAAGAAGTTTCCATAAACGAGTAAACTTTGGCCACCATGGCTGGCTCCGGGTCAGGGTCCTGGCTCTGTCCTGCTCGTGGGGGGCTTGTAATCGTAACAACGTCACTGCCACCGCGTGAGGACCACAGAGCTGCCACAGCGATCGGACCAGAAAAGGCCTGGAAAGCTGGGAGCACAGCGACTCAACAAACACTGGCCAAGGCTATAGTTTACAGGAGTCACGAGAAGCAATGTGTCGGGAGAAGGGAGGCAAAAAAAAAGAGAAAAATCAGCCTGCTCCTGATGGATGAGAACGCGCTCAAGAGAAAGAAGAAACAGCTTCTCCACTCCATCATTCTCCGGCCAATGCGGAACGGACCGAGTGGCTGGTCAACAGTTCAGACACGGGACGTGGTTTCCGCGAGAGCCCAGGAGCCTGCGTGTGCAGAGCTCTCCAAGGACGGGCCACGTGGAGGAGTCCATCGTGGTCCAGGGCCAGGGAGGGGGCAGGACTCCAGTGGGCAGGCGGGCACGGGGCTCCCGGCAGGAAACTGGGAGACGCCAGCAGGGCAAGGGTGAGAGACCCCAAGGGCGCGGGGTGTGAACCTTCCAGGCGGGACACGCAGGTGCCCACAACAGAAGCAGCCTCTTTGTGGGGACGGCGCTCACCCAACTAGACACAGGGAGGCCAGGCCCTGAAGGAAGTTTCACGGAGGGACCCCGCATCCCCCAGGCCCCAGGCAAGCCCACTCGGCATCCCCAGGGTGACTGATGGCAGCAAGGAGGGGCAGGCAGGCGTGGGGGCCAGGCTGAGCTCTGCACGAGCCCCTGGCCACCTGGGAAGGGGGAGGAGGACGGACCGGTGTGAAGTTGCGGCACTCGGAACGTTGACTGTTTCTGGGGCGTGACCTACTTCAGAGCAGGTGTAGTTCACTTCTTATTAGGGCGCTTATCACGTCGCCCATGGAGGAGAGTAGAGACACTGGACATTTCACTCATGGATTAGATTGTTTTCTAAATAATGTGGCTTTGTTTTTTTTTTAAGAATCCCCCTCATCACTATATTATTAAAAGAAAATCTAAACTTGCAAAACGTATTTCAAGGAATAAGAGAAATAATTACCTGAAGACCCCTTTGCTCTATGAGCAGATTGCTGCAGAGACCTTCAAATAGAGGCCGCGTGACTGGGCTTGAAACAGGGTCTCAAGGGACCTGGCTCCGCCCCCGTATCCAAGACCCTGGAGCCCAGGCAGCAGGGTTCCCAGGTGGCCCTAAGGGACCTCTCTGGTCCAGTCTTTCAGGCAACCACCTGCTGGACGTTGCCTGAACTCAGCCCCTGGAGTCAAGCGGGCATGGCCTGTAGGGCCGATACCCTGAGGTGAAGAGACACGGGTGCGGAACCACGGCGGGTCTGGGGGAGGGGCGGGGAGAGGTCTCCTCCACTGGCCGCTGAATACAGACCAGTGAAAACTGGATCTGAACACGGACGCTCGCGAGTCCTCACAACAGCTCAGGCCACCTGCCCTCGGGAGCCCTGGGTGCCCTCCCTGTGCGTCTCCCTGGATCCCAGCTGCCGGGAGGGCCAGGGTAACCCGTCTCCACAAAGGATGCGGCCACAGGGAGGCTAAGCGGATGGCCCGAAGTCACATGGTGGGCGGCGCCCCGGCTCGGCCGGGATGAGGCCCCAGACATCGTCCCTGCGGTGACCCTGCACAGGTCCAAAGGGAACCAGCGAGACGAAGTGGCCCCTTTGTGCTGGGAGGGCCGGCGGGGACGGGCAACCCCACGCACGGGCACAGCGCAGACGCCCTCCTTTGGCCCGCTGAGTCCTGTCTCTCCTGCACGCCCACGTCATTGTCATTGTCATCAGCTCAGACGCAGGGAGAGGAGGCCGGGGCCGCTCCGGCCTCTAGCGCTTCCTGCTGGCCGCCTGCCCTGCAGGGGCTCAGGACCCACCAGACGCAGAGCCGCAGCTGCCACGCTCCGCCCCTCCCTGAACCTGGTCCCCGAAGGCGGATCCCTGTTTCCTATCCCGTCCCGTGGTTCTGCTCCAGCTGGGCGGCCCGAGCTGGGCCCCTGCTTCCGGCCAGGCTCCCCTTCACTCATGTCGTGAGGTCCTTGTGGAACAACTGAAGGAAGGAACCATTCTGGAATTTTTGCGCTTAGAATTGATGTCGCACGTTCAAAGTTACACAAGTCACGAGGACAAGTTTTGATGTCCTCCTTGGGTCTAAAAATCCGGTAACTAGAAGCCTTTGGAACTGACGGGGCTCCCCCTCTCTGGCCGCTTGGCCTCCTTGCGCTCTGGGGACGGGACGCGGGGTCTCGGGTCGGGTGTGGGCTGCTGTATCTTCTCTGCTCGACTAGCATAGGCTCCTGCAGAAAGGCCGAGTGGTGTTGACAGCCAGACACTCCCTGGTGTTGCCAACGTTCCCGGCAGAAACGCACATTTGGGGAAACGCGGGGAGGTCTGTGGTTTCACCCCAGATGCGGCAGCTCTGCACCTCCAGGACGAGCCTGGTCTTTACCCAGCTTCCGTCAGCACCTCGTCGGAACATAACAGCCTCACTCATCACGCAGAGCTGAAAGCCGGACCTTAAGGAACACGGTGCTCCCCTTTCAAACGCCCCCTTCCGGTGGAAGCCAGGACAGCGACGGCTCTCCCAATGGGTGGGCCCGGCTCTGCCTGGACACCCTTCATTTGCAAGGCTGTGCTTTACCGGTCGATGACTTTCACACTCAGATCTGCAAGCTCTAGGCTTGTGACTAGGAGGTTTTAAAAAATGCTGTTTCAAATGACGGGCACCTGGGCAGCCATCCTAGCCGAGGGTGCTCGTGTGCTTTGGAACGAGGCCACTGCGTGTGGGCAGGCTCACCCCGCAGGGGGCACCCGTCCTGGTCCAGCCTCCCCGCGCCCCTTGTGGTCTGGGCGGACCTCGGTCGGACGGCTGTGCAGGCCTCCTATGTGTCTGCATTGGCAGCGCAGGTGGGAACCATCATTTCTTGAGGCCAGGTTGGCAAACTGGGTCGCTCTCAGCCCCCCCCCGCCCCCCCCGCACCCGGGTGGTCCTCGTCGTCCCTTCATCGTTGGACAAGCATCAGTCATTCTGCTGTGGAGCCGCCTTGGGGACGTAAGACACGGCCCGCCAGAACCCTGGGCGTAGGGAGTGGACACACGGCCGTGCCAGGAGCCACCGCTTTCTGACCCAGGTACCCCTACATGTGCACTGAATTCCCACAACCTCCCTACCAGTCGTGGTCATTTCCCGTCTGCCGGGGGCTCAGGACCTCGCCCCCACCCCCTACTGACGTGGAGCGGACGTCTGACGCGGAGCATGGCCCTGGTGAGGCTGTGACCCGGGCTCCCACAGAGAAAGGAACTCTGCGTGGTCAGGGTGCAGCATCACCAGCCACGTTCCCTCGACCTTAAATCCTACTGAGCACACGTGGCCCCTGCTTCCTAGGTGCTCATAATGCAAATAAAACCACAGCCAGCCTGGCTCTTGAACTGACCGTTATCCGGACCCGGGGCCGACTCACAAGAAAACCGTGAGGCAGGAAACCAGTGGCGGCTCCCCTGCCCCGTCCAATCTGGGCCCGCGGCCTGGCCTCACCACCTGCGTCCGGCAGTTGGGCTCCCCCCCAACCCCCGACGTACGTCCTGGGATACCTGCCTGTTACCAGGGCACCAGGAGGCAGGCAGTGGGGCAGCAGAGCCCCGCTCCCGGGGCGGCCCCTCAACGTCCTGCTGCCCTGGAGCCCGGCTCTCCCCCAGCCCATGGGCACAGGGCACACTGGACGGGGTGCCGGGCAGTCGGAGCCGGCGGGGGCCCTGCCCTCCTCATGCCTCCTTCCCTCCTGTTTCCCAACAAAGGAGCACCTCCTACGTGCACGAAGGCGCCGTGACGCCCAGAGGCTTGGCTCTCGCGGCTGGAGAGGAGGTGGCCAGCGGCCAGTCGCCGTAACTGTGACCCGCCTGTCGCCCGGAGCACAGCTGGCCGGCCGGCCGGGCTGGAGCGGGTCTGGTGGCCGGGGCGGCCGCCCTCCCCACGGCTCCCAGGCCCCCCTCCCGACCTGCTGGGCCGCACTGAACGGGAGCCGCGGCCTCCGCGGCCCAGCCCGCAGGTCAGCACCCAACCCGCCGAGAGGGCTCTTTGCTGCCGACGAAAGTCCGCTTAAGGGCTTAGCGCTTGGTCGGCTGATTTCTCTTCATCAGGAATTAATTTTTCACTCGGCTGGCCAGGGCTGGTGGCAAGTCCTCACTCCTGCCACGTGGAGTCGCCAAGGGCAGGAAGGCGGGGAGCCCCGCGGGGGACGGATTTGTGCCGGGGAGGGAGGGCCGGCCCCCGCTGTCCCCACTTCTCGCCCCGGGGGAGAAGCTGGCCGGGGGCAGAAGGCCCGTGTGGGCGCGCAGGTCTCCTCGGGGCGGGAAGCGGGCCCCGGTCGGTGCGGATCTGTGGTGGGCTGCACCCCGGCTCACGGCTCTGCCTGGGGCTCTCCCCCCTCAGCTGTGCTCGCAGGGAGCTGATTCCACCTGGCGCAGCCCCGGCTCACACCAGCCCGCCCGCACCTCAAAGAAACCACAACACCTACCATCTAATCTGACCCGTGACCTGCCCCCGAGCTCTTTCATGCTCGGCTGAACCCCGCGTTGCCCCGAGCGTGGGGTGACCTTAGTCGCAACCACTCAAGATGAAGCAGCAGTGGTCAAGACAGGCTGCGTGCTCACCCACCAGCGAGGCGGTAATTTTAAAAAACAACAGGAAATACCAAGTGCTGGCGAGGGTGCGGAGAAACTGGAGCCTTGTGCAGTGCTGGTGGGACTGTAAATTGGTGCAGACACAGTGGAGAACGGAGTGGAGCCGCCTCAGGCAGACCCAGCGGCCACAGGTCCAGGTATTTACCCAGAAGGGCCGAAGTCGGGGACTCCGAGGTCTGCGTACACCATGGTCTTAGCAGCATTATTCGCAAGAATGAGGGAGAAACAACCCAAATGTCCACTGAGGGATAAGCGGATAAACAGTGTGGCCCAGCCATGATTCAGTCTTAAAAAGGAAGGACACCCCTGACACCTGCTACAACATGGAGGAACCATAAGGACGTTATGCTGAGTGAAATACGCCATTCACGAACGGAGAAGACCTGTGTGACCCCACTTCTGTGAGGGCCTCGGAGGGCTCAGAGTCACAGACACGGAAAGTGGAGGGCGGAGAACGGGGCGGGGGGAGGGGCTGGGGAGTCAGTGTTTAATGGGGACAGAGCTACAATCTGGGAAGATGAGAAAGCTGTGCAGGTGGGCGGTGCGGATGCACCCAATGCCCCTCTCCGGAGGGGCCGAGAGGTCGGGTGTCTGCAGGTGGGGACTCTCCCCTCCACGTGGGACGCCCGCACACCCGGGCACCAGGCACCTGACCCAGCTGCCTCCCCTCCCCTGGTGTGGAGCCTGCTGTGGAGCCTCAGCGAGACCAGCGCGTCTCCCCCGGCCGTGGTTGCTCCCCACTCACTATTATCCAACACGAGATGAGGGCCGTTCCCACGCCCATGCATGAGGGCTTTGGGGAGCGCCAGAGGACCAGCCTCTGGGATCCCTGTGCCCTTGCCTCCCCGCCTGTCACCGCCACCCCAGCCAGACCCCAGTCAAGGGGACAGACTCACCGGCCCTCCCCCAGAGTCACGGCTGTGGGCGTCTTCTCGGGGCCCAGGGCACCTGGCCCGGCCCAGCCCCGGGTGTCTTCCTGTGTCTGAAAGCATCGGCCGAGGGGCGATGCTCTCCGATCCCGGGCGCGGGGAGTTTCTGTCCCTGCCCCCAGGAAGCTGCATCCGGCCCTGATGCTGAACGCAGCGGGGCTGGTCTTGGGGCCCTGGCTCCCTGCCCCGCCGGGCACGCAGGCCCCTCAGCACCCAGGCTGCACCCGGGCCTGCCCGCCCTCAGGACACGGTCTGACTGCCCCTTCTCACCGAGGGGTGGACACAAGTCCCCAGGGTTCCCTCAGCCACTGGGGGCAGAAGGCGGGTTGTTCTGAACCAGGGACGGGGATGGAGAGGCTGTCCACGTGCTCCCGGCCTCGGAAAGCCCACAGCAGGCTCGTGGGTCTGGTCCAGACAGACCGGCAACGTCCCAGAGAGGCAGCACCGTCCCACCTGGTACAGGATGGTTACTTAGCCTCCGTCTAGTCAGCCAGCCAGCCCGTCAACAAACATCCCACTGCAGAGACAACAGCGGAGCAGAAGCTGGGCTCTGCGGGAGCTTCTCCTCCAGGGCACTTGCTGTCACTTCCACTTACAGCGTGTGTCCCAGGCTGTGTCCCGAGGGCTCGTGTGGGACCTGGGGTCCCTCACCAAGACCCTGTGTTGTGGGCCCTGTTCTCACCCCAGTTCACAGGGGAGGCGTAGCTGAGTCGAGGGCGCTTGGAGCTCAGTGACTCAGATTTGCCGCTGGCCCTGCGAGGTTCCCCGACCACCGCCCCGCAGTCCCAGGCTTCTCAGCCTCTTCACCAATGACCCTCCCCTGCTGCCGCCACGGTGACACAGGAGTGAGCCCTGTGGCTCCGACTCGCCCTGGAATCTGTTCATGGGGTCCATGGCACCAGAATGCCCCTCCCTGGTCCACGCCCGGCTCCCCCCACGCTGGAGCCTGGACGCTGGTGCAGACCTGTGGCCCCGGGGGATGCGGCGAGGAGCAGGTCGATGTGCGATGTGAGTCCCCGCTGCCACTTCCCGTCAGAGACGAGGCGCTTTGGGTCGGGGATGCCCCTCCCGTGTTTACAGCGGGGGCACGACGGGCACCGTCTGCTCAGCTGTTCAAAGGTCGCGAGCCTGAGGTGGCATCGCTGCCAGGGTCAGCTTACAGATCGCTGTCACACACATCCACCCTCCGACCTCACACCCACAGTGGGAACGCTGAGGCCTGAGCAACGAGGGAGGGGCTCCATTCTCTTCCTAGCGTTTGATTTTTAATCATTAGACTGACCGTCCACGCACCTGCTTCCTCGGAGTGACCGCCTTCCCTCTCCCACCGTGACCTGCCCTGAATCTATGCGTTTTGGAGTGCTTGCATAGAAATGTTTGGGAAGCCCTCACACGAGCCGCCTGACGGGACACCCGAGCTGGGGATCATTCATGCCCATACTTACAAGTTAGGAAACCCAGTTCCACGAAACAGTGCCATTTGCAGAGGCGGATGGACCTAGAGACTGTCATACAGAGTGAAGTAAGTCAGACAGAGAAAAATACCGTATTATATCGCATATATGTGGAATCTAGAAAAATGGTACAGAAGAACTTATTGGCAAAGCAGAAATAGAGTCACAGATGTAGAGAACAAACGTATGGACACCAAGGGGGAAAAGGGGTGTGGGATGAACTGGGAGATTGGGACTGACATATATACACTATTGATACCATGTATAAAACAGATAACTAATGAGAACCTACTGTATAGCACAGGGAACTCTACTCAATGCTCTGTGGTGACCTAAATGGGAAGGAAATCCAAAGAAGAGGGGATGTATGTGTATGTATAACTGATGTACTTTCCTGTACAGCAGAAACTAACACAACCTTGTAAGACAGCTATACTCCAATAAAAATGGATCAGAAAGGGAAACCCAGTTCCAGGGGCTGGTGACTGTCACGGGCACCCACTTAATGACGGAGCCGGGCTCAGCCAGGCCTTCAGATTCAGGCTCAGCTTTGTTTTCAATCATCAGACGTCAGTTCCTGACCTGGGGTGCAGCGCTGGCGTCACTGGTTCTTGCATATTTAGAAATTCGGACGGGAAGGGACCGCACAGGAAGCAGCAACTTGCAGCACCGTGGAAAGGCAGGTAGGACCTGATGGGGGCTCAGCTGGGGCATCAAGGACCCTCGGGCACGGTGACGGGAGTGTGTCCTCCTGCCACTTCTGCTGCTGAAGACGAGCAATGGACAGAGAGGTGCTCTCCTGAGGCACAGACGCCAGCATGGCCCCGGCGCCGTCCTCCCAGACACACCCAACCCAGGCGCTGGGAGGGCAGACGCCACCCGAGAGCCCAACTATTATACTAACTGTGAGCAAAGGATTTGGTGAACGAGGCACAGCCTCTCTTTGTGCATCTCTGTGAAATCCCTAAATGGCCAGAACTTCAAGTTCAGGCCACAGGAGATGCTCAGAGGACGGTCCAGCAAGTTCATTTTACAGTAAGTGAATGGCTGTTTGCCCCTCCGAGTGGCTCATTTGCACACGTCTGTGCCACCTGAGCGTCCACGGCAGCTCGGCGCCCACGTGCAGAGCACCCACTATGTCCACACGCCAAGAAGTGACTACAGCGCAGTGGCAGAGCATGGCCACGGCCTGGAGGCCCACCGAGCCCGGCCACGCAGACGTGTGCCCCAGCCTCAGGGCTCATTTTCACAAGGTGCCGTGACGGTGACAAGTACGAGGCGCTTGGGAGGTGCTGGCGGGGGGGGGGGGGGCGGTGATGACGTGCCAGGGACGGTGACAACCCCGCCCCAGCCCAGCCCAGCCCAAATGTTTCAGTCCAGACAGAAAAGCAGCTAAAAAGAAAAAACTAAAAACATTACCCCACAGGAAAAATAATTTGAAAATGATACTGATTTCCTTAAAGATTAAAAAAACATTTTCATTTATCTTGATCTCATCGGTTCTGCTGACGGGAGCAGTTTGCACTTTAATTACAGCGTCTCTTCTTTAGTAAACAGTGAAAAGTGATCAGAGATGTTTCTGGTACCCACAGGCCAAGACCACCTACCGAGGGTTCGGAGAACAAAGCAGGGTGTCATCGCAGAGATTACTCAGCGGACTCAGTCCTGCCTGAGTCAGGCGTTCCCCGGCATCGCGGCCCCGTTTGTCAAGGCACAATTACTGTCACACTGTGCAGTGCCGTTGGGCGTGAGGCTGCGTGTGCCCGTCGGCACACAGCGTGGCCTGGTGTTGGCACGACTTTTCACGGTCGTCTTCATTAAGCACCGAGAGCGGGCGGAAGCGCTTGCCGGCGCCCCGTCATCGTCATGACAACGCCTGGCGAGCTGGCTGCCCGCGTCCACTCTGGAGGAGATGCTGAATGTCCTCATTATCTCGGCTCCCGCCTGCCCTGCCCGTGCCAAGGGGCGTGCAGCGCACGGGCCGGTGATTTATCCCCCGCGGTTGCTCTCGACAGCCTGGTGTGGTGTCTGGGCTTACGGCCCTGGTCTGATTTCACAGTTTAATTACTGCTAATCCGGCCGGGGGTGGGGGGGCGTGCTAGTGAGCCGCCAGGAGCCCCGCAACAAAGGCCTCCGCAGCCTCCCTGCGCCCGCCCGCCAGCCCCGCTGTGCTCCCCGGAGCTGTCGGCCTCCAGGTGGGACAGGAGACTGAGCAGTCGTGCAACCATGAAGCCTGCAAACCTGCAATTTCGAACACGCATCCCAACCACAGCAAGGGGTGAACATCAGTAAACTGCAAACGTCCGGGGGTTTTGCTCCCACAGGCCCCACTGGGTCCCTGACAGACCCCAGGCCTTGGCGGACGTGGGCACGGAAGCCCACGTGGGTTCAGCCACGTCATGGGTTCCTGGGGTCCGTGTACTCAGCTCCACGCTCGACACCTTCCCTCGGATCCCAGCCGGCAAAACAGAGGCGTGAGCACCTCCTGCACGTGGCGCCCCCTCCAGGGTCTCCCTGACTCCCGCCTCCCCCGCTCCTCCCCAGGGCCTGCCGACTGCGTCTTAAACATGGAGCCTCCGCACCAACCCACCCGCCCCCACTCTGCTCCCGCCCCTTTGTTCTTCCCAAGACCGGGGACAGTCTGAAAACTCGTATCAGATCGTGTTGCCTGACCTCCATTAAACTTGCAATGGTTTACCGCTGCTTTTAGGGTGAAGACCCTGAATCCCCAGCACGGCCTGAGAAGTCCCACTCTGACCTGCGAGGACTCTCCACGGTTTCCGGGCTTCGCCTCCTGCCCATTCTTTTGGGAAGGGCTGCGTTTCCCGCTGCCGCAGCCTCCGCGGTGGCCGTTTCTCCTTCTAGAGCCCCGTCCCGCACCCCTCC
Source organism: Monodon monoceros (assembly GCF_005190385.1). Classification (NCBI taxonomy): domain Eukaryota; kingdom Metazoa; phylum Chordata; class Mammalia; order Artiodactyla; family Monodontidae; genus Monodon; species Monodon monoceros. The sequence continues at coordinate 104,200,234 of NW_021703776.1, forward strand.
TCCACCCCCTTGCTACCTTCCTGGCCTCCGTGCGTCTGGGCAAGGGCACCTCGTTCCACAGTGAAGACTGCCCCTTCCACTAGATGCTAAGGGCCAGGAATGGAGTCGACACACAGTAGTTATTTGTTGAATGAATAAACACAAAGTATGCTCTTCACACAGCATTAATTTCACACCCATGTCACAAAATATTAAAGGTATAATGTGTACCTGATCCTCCAAAGTCCTCATACAATGAAAGCCAACATTTTATATGTTTACTTATTTATCCATTTATGTGTGCACTAAAATTTATTTGTATCTTTTCCTAGTCTACAAAAAAACAAGAGAATACAGACGATGAAATGGAAAAATATCTAAAAAAAAAAAAAAACAAGTCCAGGGAAAATATTGATTAAAAACAAGACAGGAAAAAATCCTGGCGGGAGATCAGAGTGCAGACCTGCAGGCGGTACGTCCCCTCTGGCTGCTGAACCTGACCTGCGGACTTGAGCCCGAGCTTCCCGGAGGCCAGAGTGAAACCCAGAAATAATCAGCCACGTGAGTCACAGCATCCGTGTGGACGACGCACGTCAGCTGATGCGACTCCATGGAGAAAGTCGCCAGTGGTGGCCCACGTAGGTGCTGCAGGTCCCTCAAAAAAAGTCAAGGAAGTAAGATGCCACGATGGTTTGGGGAGAGGCTCATGTGCTGTCTGACCCAGGGACCCCAAGTCTAGAGGGATGACGCAGAGGCCTGATCCACTTCAGAGCTTTCGCAGAGACTCTGCAGCCACGAACTGTGCGACTGTAGGTCACGGCTTCTTTTCGGGGGAAGTGTATAGACACTCAGCGTGTCAATTAGATGTGCAATCCTGTACCCTAATTCTATCTGTTTAATCCAGTAATTTAATTTCAGAAGTGTGTTAGGACGAAGCTTAGCTCCAGAGCAGGGTTTACAGAGATAGAACTGGTTTAAACGCATCGGTCACAGACACATGATGTCATTGTGACAAGCGATTATTGCTTAATGATAATGCTAATTAAGTATTCTTAACCACGACACATGGAGGAACCACATCTTCAGTTAAGAACTTCTGGGTGGAAGAGCTGAGCAGCTTCCCTGTCTTCAGGTTCCACCGCGAGGGTCACAGTGGCTGCCAGGCTGGTGGCTTCTCATTCCCTGCAGTGGTCTGTGGGTTTTTGCAGACACTTGCTCCAGGGAGACACTGGGCAGAGACACTCCGCAGCACCGTGGGGGCCGAGCAGATCTGAGAGAGAGTCCCCTACATTCTTCCTGTGACACGTCACCCCGAGCAGCCTTGTCAGGGCAGAGATGCTTGGCCGGCACAGCCTGCACACAGCGGCAGGGCACTCGGGGGTTATTCCACCATCAGGGAGACTGAAGGGTGACTCATCTCCTGACACCCCTGACCCAGACATGAGGCCTCTGTGTCCCCAGTAGATGCAGCAGGAGTGACAGCCGCAGTGCCTGGCGTCAGGGCCCAGGCTCAAGGGGCTCGAGGTCCGTCACCTGGGACTCTCCCCTCCATTCTGTGAGGAAGCTCAGGCCACCCTGGGGAGGCAGCCCCTTGGGTAAGAGCTGAGGCTCTTGGTCAGCAGCTGGGCATCGCACCCAACTGACCGCCAGCCCCACCTGCCAGCTGTGTGAACCCGCCATCTTGGGAGTGACCCCTCCAGCCCTGGTTGGGGGGCCCACCTCACGCCCACCCCCACCATCTCTGCCAAAACTACAGATCTGTGAGCGACTCAAGGGATCATGCAGCCCCCGGGCTTTGGGAGAACTTGTTTGCAGTGTAGGAAGACGGCCAATCATGACCGTGAGTTCCGGGAGGGCCCGAGCTCCCAAACCCATGACTCCGGGGGCCCCGGGGATGGGGAGCGCTTCCTCTAGGGTCAGGAGCCATCGGGTCCCAGGGACTTGCCCCTCTGGATGTTCACCCAGATCCAGCCTTCTAATGGAGGCGCCACCATGGGACGTGGGCTCCTGGAGGGGTGGGCAGGGGCCTCGTCACATCTTCTCCCCCCCCAGTGGCAGCATGACCCTCAGCTTTGAGTTGGGGGGATGGAGGAGGGGGAGGAGGGATGGATGGAGGGGGCCTGGAGGAGGGGGAGGGGGATAGAGGGGGAGAAAGAGGGGGAAGATGGGGGAGAAAGAGGGGGAGGATGGAGGAGGGGGAGGGGGATGGAGGGGGAGGGGGATGGAGGAGGGGGATGGAGGAGGGGGATGGAGGAGGGGGAGGGGGGGATGGAGGGGGAGGAGAGGGAGGGGTCATGTGGCCTCCAGGAGGTGTCCCCACAGTGCCTGGTGTCACATAGCAGGCGAGGCTGCAGCTGGAGAACAGAGGCCATGGGTCCTTGGCTGGGCCATCTCCTGAGTGGGTTTCAGGACCCAGGCCAGGCCAGGCCTGCTGTCTCACCTGGCGGGGCCCCCAGGCCGGAGCACCTGCCCTTCCAGGCTGTGATTCCCGACGGCATTCTGCTCACTGACAAGATCTGAGGTTACTGAAGCTGTATTTCTTGGATTGTGCAAGGAGTTTCAATTTATAACCTATAACAGAGCTGCCACCTTCCATGCTCCTGCCCCACGGAGGTCAGGCCGGGGTGAGGGGCGTGATGCTAACCGTTAAGCATGAGAGACAGTCCCCAGAGCTGGCCTCCGGCCGCCCCACCCAGACCTCCGCCTGCTGCCCAGAGGGAGCGAGTGAGACGCAGAGTCTGGACCAGAGGAGGAGAGGGCTGCAGTGTCTTTGGCGTCTGGGAAGCCAGGAGCCGAGCACCAGGTGCAGTGGAGGGTCCCAGGGCTGATCCCAGGGAGGGTGGCAGTTCTGGGAGCTGTGGGTGGGGTTGGAGGGGCCCTGACCAGGTTTCTCCACCTCTGTGCACCCAGCTCCTGCGGGCCTGCACCCCAGCCCATTTCCTGACCGTCCGCTTCTCCTCCCTCTCCGTTAGGACCCATCACCACTTGGAGCTGCTACGCTTTGCGTGAGTCACATGTCAGGAATTCTGAATTGAAAAGGGGATTGTGCAGAAGAGACCCAGAGGGCTAGGAGCTTCTGCCGGGCCACAGCCTGCTTGCTTTGTCTCTCTACCGCCCTCCCCTGGGCCTGCTGTACTTTGCTGGCTGCATAGTAAGTATTTTCCCTACTGTGTGTCCACCGTCAGAGACGCATTCATTGGGGGGTTCCTCTCATAACATCCCTGAGAGGTTGAACACGTTGCGCCATTGAGTTTTTAGGCTATGACACGGACGACCTTTTGCCATTCATTTAAACTGCACACTCACAAAAACTCCCTACAGACAAAGGCAGCAGAAGTGGGGAGCGGGGAGGGCAGGTTCAGAGGCCGGAGAACACCGAGGCCTGCTTTTGCGCAGTCTGTCCACAACCGCGGCTCGCTCTGCGGGCTCTAAAGTGCTTTGGGAAATGGCCACACCACACTGAGTGACCTGCCTGCTCTCTGCCTCACAGTCTGGGAGGGAGCGCCCGGGGGCCAGGCCGCCTCCGTTACCTGTGTCCCCAGGCAGGGCCACCATCCCTGGCATGCACGCCATGAAGGCTGAGCATGGGGCGGGGATGAAATGCAGCATCTCCGAGGCCCCCGGAACCCGGCCCCTGAGCAGATGCTCCTGCACACGCGGGTCCGGCGGCAGGATGGCCTCGAGGCCCAGACTCGTGAGTCCCTGCACATTAGCTTCCGACACCCTTTACTGAAACGAGACGGGGGCTGCCCTCCTCCCAGGGTCTAAGTCACAGGCATGGCGCGCAGGAGGCCGGCAGCCACTGGCCTTCCCGCAGCACCGCCCTAGTCTCAGCGCTTCTCTAGCACAGCGTCAACCCTGCCCTCTGCAAACCGGGGCCGGGGAGAGCGAGTACAATCGGTGGGGGAATAGGGGTTTGGTTTTACTAGCGTTTCTTCAGACCCTGGACGCACTGGTGGCAAGGAGCCTTCGAGCAGCTCCTGGGGCCGTAGCCTGGGCTCGGCGGACACACGGTGTCCCGTCTTCCTGGCGTCCGTCCCCTGAGAGCCCAGCTCCCGGCACGGGGACAGACCCGTGTGCAGGGGTGCTGGGTGGAGGCTCTTGGAGCTGAGAGCAGGAGACAGTGTGGAGACCCAGGCAAGTCAGGGTCAAAGGTTAGCAGGCATCCATGCACTTGGCTTGAGCTTTATTTATTTCAGCAAAAGCCCCGTTTCCTTCACCTCCCACCACAGAGCAAACACTTTCCCCTCAAGGTTAGCTGAGCTACCATTGAAAAACCACCACGGTGCATTTTAACATCATTGGACACCATCTCCTGCCCCTCTTCTGCCTTCTCCACGAAGGGGGTCCCCAGCTTGATAAATGCTTAGAACATGTCACGTTTGCTCAGCGTAAGGGTCTGATACCTGAACATAATTGCTCCTCCGTGAGGCACCTGCTCAGATTACTTGCTGGCACTTGAGAGAGATGGAGGGTCTGGGGAAGGTTTTGCTGGAAGAAGCTGAATAGAGGCAGAACTTTCAGAGGAAGATGCAACCACGAGGGGAGGAGGGGGGACGCAGGTGGACCTGAGCTCAGCCACCCACTCCAGGCACGGACCACAGGCGCGTCCTGGGGGCACCTTGAGCTCTCCAGTTCCACAACCTGGGGTCACCATGACACGCTGTCCAGGAGCTTCCAGCTCACGTTTTGTAAGAGGCAGGCGCTTCTCTTTGGATGTGTGTGCAGACTCACTGGGCGGAGCTCTGGGCTCCAGCGGCCGGCAGCCCCAAGCCACCCGCCCTCCTGGGGGAAGGGTGGTCTCGCCCCCGGCCGCTGGTATCTGCACACAAGTGCAGCACAGCTGCCAAGTAAGCGTACTGAACATGGCTTTCAAAATAAGCTATTTCTTTTTGATTGAAAAAGAAAAACTGAAAACTACAGAAAGGTATAATGAAAATAAGCTACTTATCACTAGGGATATTCTTGTACATTTTTTCTCTAGGTTTTTTCCCTATTTACACACATACACACCCCTCCTCATTTCTAAACACGAATGGAGAGGAACCACCTCAGGGTGCTTGTGAAGATTTTTAAAGGTCATTTGGAGTCCTCACTCTGGAACCTTCTATGAGCGTTCATGAGCTGGCCCTTCTCTGCTGGTGCCTGGGAAATTCCTGCCCTGGGAAAGGGAAGGAAAGGACCCAGGGACAGCCCCCTCCCCCGACCCTGGGGGCACTTAGGAGTGTCTAGTGCGGAAACAGTCATTTGGGTTTGTCTGCCTGTTTCCTCATTCCTGGGTTCAGGTTAAACATCAGCCAGACTATTACACACGGGGGTCCCGCGCCCCCCACTGCACCAGCTTAGGGGGCTGGGTGCTGCCCATCGGACCCCGCTGTCAAGGGCCCCTCCTCCACCTGTGACGAATAAGCGCCTGTTGGTGGTCCTGAGAGGCGGCGACCCCCTTCCCCAGAGACCTCCCCGCGGGGGCAGCTCCCGGCTGACCCCGACCCCCTTCCCCAGAGACCTCCCCGCGGGGGCAGCTCCCGCTGACCCGCCTCACCCGCTGCGGTCAACGCACTCGTTGGAAGCCCCCCATCACGCACCTGAAAGAATTCTTTAAAGATGGAAGGGAAGAGCCTGAAGAAATAAAAACGTTCAAGATAAAGGAAAGACAGGCTGTGTAGTCTGACTCCACCTTTGAGAAGAAGCCCAGGCCCAGAGCGGAAGCAACGGGAGGGCGTGGGGCTTCCTAGAGGAGAACCCGATGGCCTGCTCTTTGGAAACGAGAGCAAGGCTGCGAGGGCCACCCACCCCCTGGAGCACCCAGAGGACAGTTCTGCCGGAGGAAAAGGTCCGGCACTCGAGGCCTGCATGACGCCCCTCCCCCCCTTCTCGTCCCAGTATTTTCCCCTCAATCTCTCTCCACACACAGCGCACCAGAGGGGATGGCTGCCTTCCCTCAAGAGCAAACAGATCCACGAATCCTTGTTGGAAACAGCAGAGTCACAAACACGCTGGGGGGCGTCATGGAATTTCCCGGCAGGGGCCGCTGCCCCTCTGCAGGCTCCCCATGTCCCAGGTGAGTCACGCCCCAAACTGGCGAATGGGGCAGCAAAGCGGGGCCTGCCCAGCTGGTCCTGCCTCTTGGGAAGCCCTGGCAGGAAGCTCCCTTAGTGGCCAGGCCCATGGCCCACAGGTTCAGACCGAAAACGGCATCCCGACCTGCGTTTCGGGCCTGGACAGCCCTTCTCTTCCTGGACACGACTGCCCGCGCTTGCATCCCAGTGTGAAACGCAGCTTCGCCTACAAGGGACAGTAATGTCTGATAATCCATTCATATGCGATACCCAAAATTAGATCTTGAAACAAGTGGAAATTTGCTGACTGTTCTTTACTCTTCCCTTTAGCTTTGGATGTAAAGGAAAAGCAGAATGCAGCGTCTACCTGAAAGTTAGTTCTTTTCAACCACCACCAAGGAAAATGTTTTGATCAATAATATTGATACACAATTGACTTTTACAGTGTTAAAGTACCTCTAGACAAATCATCACAGCACGGTACAGAACACCCAAATTCAAGCCAAATTAGAGGAAAAATCAACTCCGACAAGGACCACCTAAGGAATTAAAAGTCACGGAACAAAAGCTTAAAGGGAACGAAGCAAACTCGGGTGAAAACCGCAGCATCCAGGGGTGACCCATGTTCTGATGACCTCATGAAGGACAGACGAGGAAAACAACCACAATGTCAAAACCAAACCTCCCCATTCGGCTCCAGATGGCAGGTTAGAACCTACCCTGGAACGTGGGTCTCGGAGTCCCTCCGGGAACCAACAACTCAGTGCTTTTAAGCTGCTCTTCCTTCTGTGAACCGTCATCACGCCAGCAATAGCCCGTCCACTGGACCAGCTTCTGGTCAGTCTGCTGCACTCAACTCGCCCGGAAACGGACCGAATCGCTCATGCAAAGCCCCAGCTTGAAGCGATGCTGTGTTTGAGGAAAGTGTCCATCTGCCTCGTCAGGGCCTCGGAAGGCCCCTCCCCGGGTCTTGGGCCCCTCAAACAAATGCCACTTGAACGCAAAACTTTCTTTTTTTGGTCACCAGGACGCAAGCCTTAAATATAACCGTGGCGCCAACTTGACCAGGACACCTCTTGAGTTCAGGTAGCAGTGCTACGTCGAAAGTGCCAGATAGTGGCTGATGGTCCTGGAGGGTCAGTGACCCCTTGATATGGGGAGTCGAGCCCTGGGGGCCCAGCTCCTGCTGACGAGGGTCTGCCCGGCATTCAGTGGGTCCCGTGCCCCTCGGGGGCGGCCCGGGACAGAAGGGTGCGGGCTGGTGTCCACACAAAGCACTGTTCCTCAGCTGACCAGTCAGGGAGGGCTGGGTTTATTTGGGGGCCTGCAGGCGGCTAGAATAACCCTCCTCGTGGGCCCCCCACGTGACGTGGCACGTTCCCGTCCTGCTAGGGCAGGGGGGCCACCCCCAGCGAGGACCCGCCATCACTGCCCCGGGAGCCTGCCCCTCCAGCGACCCTCACGGCCAAGGGGCGAGAACCTGCTGCCGGCGCTACTCCTGGGGCCTCAGAAAGCCAAAGACAAGCCCTCGACTCTGAACAGCAAGATGTGTGGGGCTAGGAAGCCGGCCAGATGTACGTTCTGAGGCGCAGGCCACCTGGAGTGGCCTGACGCACAGTATTTCCTGGGTCACAGCGGATGAAGACTTCGGCCTAATTGACCGACCAGCTGGGCCCCCCGCCCCCCCAAATTCACACCTGAAGATCAACCAGCCTGTGGGTCATTAACCTGCTGATTTAATTCCCCGTGGTTGTTAAAAATGAGCGACGTGTGTCGCTTAAGCAAGACGCTCGAACGTGAACAGTAAACAGCTTGAAATCGTCACCCTGATCCACACCCATCAAAGCGTCCACGGGTACCGGCGGCAGACGGCCAGGCTCGTGTGACTTTTGGATCTTCCCCACCTGGCGTTGCCGCCACAGGTGCTGCGTCGGGGGCTGGGCTCCGCGTCTGTGTCGGCGTCGGACAGGAGGCTTCCTGGGCTCTGCAGCGAGGGAGAGGCGTGCGGCAGAGGGGAATGGGCGGGTCTGGGCTCCGTATCCCCAGAAGTTCTCCTCAGACAAATGTATTGATGGTCACTGGTTCTCTTGCCCGTCGAGAACAGAGGGAGGTTGGGTTATAAGTGAGGAGCAGCTTTGTTGAAATTACTATTAATTAAAATGATCAATATTATGTCTAAAAAGGATAGCTTTCAGGGAACAAAGTCGTCCTCTAGCTGCCGTGTCCACAGGAGGTCAGCAGGCTCACGGTGCCCTCGGGGGCGGGATTTGCAGACTTATCGGTGACCTGCTAAGAGCAGGAGGCATCCCTCAGCCATGTTTGGAGGCGGCATTTGAAAAGAGGGAGGGAGTCAGCACGAAGAGGAAAGAGCCATAGCTCCTACCCCGCAGGAACACGGTCATCCAGGCACGGGAGCTGCTGGGGCCGCCCTGCAAAGTCAAACATCCGGGTGTGCTCTCTACAACCTCAACAGAGACAGCAGAGACTCATATGTGTGCAAGGTCCCCACTGGTCCCAGCTGTCCCTCAAAGAGGGAAACCAGCGTCCGCTCTCAAAGAAGGGATTCGGAAAATGACGATCGCACAAATTCTCATCAATGTCCAGCACTTCCTTCTGGCACACACAAACGTCACGTGCAGAGAGAGGCGTCAGGAAAGCGGGCGATAAAAGCTTCGTTTCCTTTCCTTAAAGAGAAGAGGTGTTGGGTGGTGGAATAACCTGGCTCCTTCGCTAAGGGACCCCAGTGCACCCCGTGCTGTTCGCCTGGGATGGGGCCGCCGGAGCTCTCGCTTTGCTGTGATTTACGGGATTATGTTACTAGGACGCGTTACGGTAGGAACTTCCAAAAGGACACATGAAACCCTCCCGGCACCCTCGACAAGAAGGGTTCATCACGCGTATCTGAGCTGGTGTTACGACTCTGAGTACCACACCGTGTTTATTTAATTGAGTGTAAAATAATCTTATTAATAGGAACTCCACTAATTCAGAGCTTATGGTATCCACCAGATCCACACTAAAGCTGAAAAGTCACTGTCAAAAGTAAGGTTCCAGAGGCTTCCCTGGTGGCGCAGTGGTTGGGGGTCTGCCTGCCGATGCAGGGGACACGGGTTCGTGCCCCGGTCCGGGAAGATCCCACATGCCGCGGCGTGGCTGGGCCCGTGAGCCATGGCCGCTGAGCCTGCGTGTCTGGAGCCTGTGCTCCGCAGCGGGGGAGGCCACAACAGTGAGAGGCCCGCGTACCGCGAAAAAAAAAAAAAAAGAAAAGAAAAAAGTAAGGTTCCGGGATGAGCTGAACGACCTCATGGATCGCGGCTCACGCTATCACGTGCAACCTCGGTTCAGACCTTGGCTTCTCTTCCGACGGCCGACCTGGACCAGCTTTCCTGTGTGATTCTTGGAAGACGCCGTAAGATTCTGCTTTCGGACCACAGCCTTTGGAGTCTGTTCACATCTTGTCTCGGCTCCAGGCCCCTGAGGCACTGCCCTGTTTTTGTCCAAGTAGGAAGTGAAGCCGAGGAGAGGCACGTCTCCTGGAGCGGCCGGGAGGGCAGGTGTGTGGTCGGGCCGCTCGGAACGGCTGCTCTCTCACTCTCTGTACGTCCCCGCCTCACCGACGCCCCATTCGTGACCGTGCCTGGCCGGCCCCTGGCCCAGCGACTGTTCTGGTCCTCAGGCCAGAGCAGCTCCACCTGCTAGTTTATTAAAGGGAAACATCTGCCCTCAGGCGATGGCTAACCTGAGGGTGGGGAGGGACCTACCCAGCTGCTGGTTTCCCTGGTAATGGACATCACCTCCCCTGTAAGCGGCCTCCTTCTCCCCGGAGTAGCTGAGACTGCCGCCCTGTCCCGCCTGCTGTCCACGGTGGCGGGGGGTGTTATTCCGGAACCCTTTGCCTCTAACGCGTAAGATCCCCCGTCCAACAAACCACTGTTTTCCCTGCCGCTGCCCCCGGGCTCTGTCTTGCGTCTCGAGGTGACGGCAGGGCCCGCAGGCCTGCGGGGTGCAGCCCAACGGGGCTTGAGCTGCAGGACTGTCCCTCCCACCCCTGCCTGGGGCGCCTCCTCCGTCAGCGTGGGAGCCCTTCTGGGGGAGAGGCTGAGTGTCAGCTCCTCCGTGGTGGTGAGGAGTCCAGCCTCTGAAGGTAAAGATAATCATATAAACATTGCCGCCATGGTCCTGGTGTCCTGTTGCTGGCCGAGCGTGAGGTCGGCTTCCCCGGGGGCACGGACAGAGCGGCCTGAGCCCGAGAGCTGCATGGCTCGGGTGCCTACTGGGGTTTCTTTTTTAATAGGAAAATATAACTTTAATAAGGAAACTCAAGTAGGGTAGGAGTGATCTGGGGACAACGGCGATCCCCACGTGATGGTCTGCTTTTCCTGGAGCAAAACACTGCAACCAGGAGACGGAAAAAGGGTCCAAGAGCCCAGTAACCTTCACCTTCCAAGGAAGAGAAGGAGGGATTGGTGAGTCTCTCAGAGAAGAAATCAAGCGTCTTCCTTCCCCTGGAGCTTGCAGTGGGCGCAGGGCTTGTGGGGTTCTGGCATCGGGGGAGGGCTGCACCCCATTCCAGTGACCAGTGAGGGTGGGGCCCCTAGTGCCAACCCACCTCCCCCAGGCCTGGCTCGAGCCCGTGAGGCCACAACCGAGCCGCCAGGGCCTGACGGCCAAGACCAGGCGAGGCACTGGCGCGCACCTGCCCTTGGGGGCTGGTACGGGAGCCCCAGGGGCACAGCCCGGAGCGCGGGCGTACTTGGCCGCATTGCGGTTAAAGTGACTTGACGCACAGAGCCCACGGTCGGAGAGGCTGTGACAGCAGCTACCTCTGACGCCCTGCCTGCTCCACGTCCCGACATTTTAGCGTCTCCTCTGGACTCAGGTATCTGATCACTCAGAAATCTGACTGAATTGTCAAGGAGCTCTTTCCTAATCTATCCATTTTTAAATTATCTGCACCTGGAACCCTGACCTGACTGGTTCCATCATGCTTGACCCACAGGAGGTGCTGGACACACAGCAGAGGGACAACACACCCCGTGGTGACCTTATTTCAACAGTGTCACATGGCCAGCAGTGGCCTGAGGGAGCTGCGCCGGGGTCCAGAGGTCCTGGGGGGGCAGCCCCCACCCCCGTCCTGGCACCGGCTCAGGAGGACGCCCAGGTCCCTCTGGTGGTCCCGGCAACAGATCCCATCTTGTGTGCCCTGGACCCCCTTCCTCTCTGTCCCACCTCAGTCTCCAAACTCAAACCCAGTTCCGGCAGGAGGAGAAAGGCAGGAGCGGCAGGAGGAACAGCGCTAACCTCCCAGCAGCCGGGCTGGATGAAGGTACCATCCACTCTGCCCTCCAGAGCTGGCTCTGCTTCAGAAAGGAAACCAGCACGTGCCTGGCACTGCAGTTGCCAAAGCTCTGAAGGTCCCGCCTGCGGAACCCTAAGTAGCCACGTGCAGGGAAGACGCCCTAGTGCAGTTTCAACCACGGGAAGCCCGGCCGGTGGGACACAGGCCCCTCCAGGTGGAGGGCGGGGACGCAGCCTCACTGGCCCTGTTACCTGTCAGCACACGGTCACACAGGAGCTGCTGTGGCACCTGCCCTCACTCAAGAGAGAAGAACCCTCTTCCTTCTTCCACAGATGCACAGACAGCCTCATCCCGTCCCACACGAGGCCTGCTTTGTTCCTGCCTCTGTTTCCCCAGCTTTCTCACCCAAAGGAGTCACGGCAGGAGCTAACACATGTGTGAAAATTGTGGGATTTAGGAAAATTGTTGAACCTGGAAAGTGTGACAGAAATTCTAGGGCAGCATCTTCTAAGTAATGCTTACATTTGGTGGGGGGAAAATCACCATTTTCTGCTAACTGACCCTCTTTGGTGACATCACAAAGTCAGATGGTCCTGGAACTAATTTTATTACCTCTGAATGACCCCTTTACAGCAACAGAAACGACCGCCAGGCCTAGTTCTCCACAGCCTTCAGATGTGGCCCCTCTCCTGGGGGGGGGGGGAGCCATGAAAGTTCTTCTGAGGAGCAAGTGCACGGCCACCAACGGGATGGAGGGGGGCTGACCGCTCCCCGGACGGCACTGAGATGGAGGGTCTGTTTCCCAGGCCCCTCCTTGGCCCGAGGAGGCTGGACTAGGGGATTTTAGCATTTGGGTTGCCTTCTACCCTCAGGACAGCCGGCACGCTGGTGGCAGAATTCAGGACCCAAAGCCTCTGGGGTCAGATTGAAACCGAAGCCATGGTGACCAGAGGGTCGGGTCAGCGGGGACGAAGTTTCAGAGGAATCAATGGCCCGAGTGCCATGGCCCGTGTCCCCGTGTCCCTGGTCCCATGTCCCTGCATGTAGGCTGCGCGTCCGGGTCACCAGCCTGGGCTGCTCTGAGCAGAGCCTGACCTCGCCTCCTGCCACCTCCTGGAGGTCCTTCCCTACCTCCTTCCTTTCTGACGCTCCCAGGCCTGTCACCCACCTTCCACCAACCTCCCCTGGCTCTCCGGGCAGGTGACTGTGCCACCCCCCATGCTCAGACCCAGGTGCCCTGAGCCCCATGTGGACGACCAGCTGGACCTGGTCCACAGCGGGCACATCAGCCCCCCGCCAGCCCCTCCCTCAGGGTCCCCTGTCCTCCCGTCCCGCCTTGACCTCACCCCACACTCTGACCCCCTTCTGAGTCCTACTGGGTCCCCTGAGGACCCTCAAGTCCGGCCCCTCCTCCTCTCCCGCCGCCTCGCCCTCAGTCCACCCTGGACGTCTGCCACGCTGGCCCCACGGCCGCCGGAACAGGCTGAGCTCACGACATGGGTGCCTACAGAGTCTGGGTTCAGCCAACACCACCACACTCCACGGGCAGCCTCGAGGGTCCAGGGGTTCACGCAGTTTCCAGGCTTTCTGGCAGTTGTAATCTTACCTATGACGCTCAGAAATCACACGGCTATCACCGCTCTCAGGCGCTTAGAACCAGACGGCACCGCACAGAGTTGGGGTGGAGGCGCGGGGAAGCAGTTCCTTCCTCCCGTGACTTGGGGTGTAACCGGGAAGCTGGCGCGGGGCTGTGGGGCCTCGGGGGCCACAAGTGGGCATCACAAGTGGGCACTGCACGTGCCACTCACAGGTTCAAGCCATTGCCGTATGATGACGCTCACATGAACATTGAAAACTACGAAGTGACTATTTGGGGAGATACAACTGGGCACACGGAGAGCACCAAAGGCCCCACCAGACATGCTGGTGCTGACGGGAATCAGCGTGACCAGTGGACGAGGTGACGTCCAGTCAAGGGCGTCCCTTTGCTGCTCTGGTCAGGAAGAAACCGAACTGGGGAAAAATCCCACCCGCAGCAACAGCAACCAGAGAAACCCAGGCAAGGTGGGTTGTCTATGAGGGAAACACAAAGCTTTGCTGAAACACTTGAAGCGAATCCTTCAAAAATGGAAAAATTAATTACACTGCTGGACTGGAAGACTCAGTGGTGAAAAGCCACTCATTACAGAGAACATATAATTTTAGTACGTTCGTGATGAGAATCCTGATCGGGTGAGTCTCGATAAGCTGGTTCTGAGAGATCATTGGGGTTCAGGTCTTAGAAGAATAAATGTTTAGGAACAGCCAAGAAATTGAGGGGAAGAACGAACAACTTGCTCTGCAGATATTAAAATACATAATCAAATACCGAGGTGGCATCATGCCGGCGTAAGAACCAGCATCTGGATCGGTGGAATAAAATAGATTGTCCAGAAACAGAGCTGATCACACCAGGGAATTTAGTAATAAAGGTGGCATTTCACACCAATGGGTAATGAAGGAATGATCCAATAAATACAATTGGGAAAATGAAGTATGCTTCTGTAAGAAAATAAAGTGACATTCCTACCACATTCCACGTGAAAAATTAGATGGCTCAAAATCTAAATGTAAAAAACAATGAACTACAAAGCAATTAGCAAGGAGTGTAAAATACTTATCTTGGAGCTAGACTGTCACAAAACCTAAGCTATTCTTACAAATCTGTAAGTCTTAAAAGTACTATTTCCAATGTGCAAATGGCTTCTACAAATCAGCAAAGAAAATAAAAGAAAAATGAGCATCGATTATGATCGAGTAAAGAGTAGAAGACACGAAGGGGAAATTAGTGTGTGAAAAGACGCTCAACTTTGTAATAATTACAAAATAAACACTAAACAATATTTTGCCCACCGCACTGGCAAAAGTTAAAAAGCTTGATAATATCTTTTTTTCCCGCATACTTCTATTATGTGTATAAATTGGTAAAGCCCTTTTGGAGGGTAATTTGGCAATAAAAATGCACATACTCTATGAGCAAAAAAATCCCATTTCTTGTAATCTAATTTACAAAAGTTATAGCACAAATGCCTATATTTGTACAAGAATAGTAACTCCAGCATTGCCTGCAACGGCAAATAAACAAATAGGAAACAAGCCATCACTGAGGGTATTTCAATGTTTCGTTCTTAAAAAGGAGATGTGTCTCTAGGTCCTCACTGGGAAAGATCCATACGTGATTGCTTGTTGGTAAGTCTCTCAAGTGAATCGTGGAACAATAGCTAACGCCCAATCTCACTTTTGAAAACAAAACAACAAAATCTAACAAGAAACAATGACCCAAACCCATGTATCTGAGCACTGTATGCATGGAGGGAACCCAGACACACATCCCAGTGTGTGCTTCTGGGGGCTGCAGTGCGCAGGGGTCACGGGGTGAGACCCTCAGAGCCTCACGCACTCCGTGGAGTCTGACCGTGAGGGAGGGTGAAAGGCTCGTTTTCTCCTTCTGTTTGTGTTTTTGATAGTTTTTGAGCCACAGAGAAGCCGAAAAGGACAAGTGCTCAGCTGGCTCAGGTAAACGAGTGGTGTGAGCGGTGTGGATGCAGGTCCCGCTCGGGGGAGGCGGCCGGTGTGCAGAGACACTGCCTGCCTTCGTGGAACAGCGGAGGTGGCACCGAGTGTGGCTTCAAGGCCAGGACGCGCGTGGACGTCGTAGCCTGGGGGGTGCTGGCCCCAAGGGTGCGTCGGGTCTGGCGCGGGGCAGGCGGCACCTCCCTCGGGTCCCAGGCGTCTGCCTGCTGGGCTCAGGGGCCGAGATTCCGCGAACACTTTCTCCTGCTCCCTCGAAACCTGAGTTTCACACTGAGCCCAGCTCACAGGGACAAGAAGAGCTAGAGCCACCCCTCGGGCTTTCTTTATTTTCAGATAAACAGCCTTTCAGCCAAGATCTTCTTGGCTTTTAAGTTAATTTGGCAACAAAAAGAGTATTAGCTGTAACCTTGCTCAGAACTTCAACAATTCTTGGTTTTGCTGGAAACCCAGATTATTATTCTAGGAGCTTTCTGTTGCCAGATCACCTTTCTCGGAGACCTGACCTTTGAAACAGGCCTTACACCCAAGCGTGCCCTCACCTGCCACCCGCCTGCCCACACTTCCCTTGTTCCACGTCCCACAGTCAAAGTGGGCAAGGGCACCCCCCCGGGCGCCCTCCCCGTCCGGGGCTCCTGCAGGCTACCTGCTCTGCACCGTGGCCTCACCTCCCACCCGCCCCCAGGCAGGCAGCCGAGCACGGCCCACATTCTCTGCTTTCCTAAGGCTCAGAGCGGAGCCCACGCGCCGAGGGAGAGGCTCAGAGGTACCGCGGGGTAGGGGTGGACTGAGTTGCCATCCCAGGCCAGCCCCCGGCCAGGGCCTTAACCTCCCCCTACAGAGGCACTCCCTCTCCCGGGCTGTCTGTGGGGGGAGAGGAGAGGGGGCTGCGTGTGGATCAGGAACAGACCACGGGCCCGTGCCAGGCCAGGTCTGAACTTCAGCACAGCGGGGGATCCTGGGGGCTGGAGAAGGCGTCCGGCCAAGGCACGGCTCCCCGAGCAGCCAGGGCGGCTGTGACATCCCTGTGCTCCCCCAAGCCCACCAGGAGGATCTGGGGAATTCCAGGTGCTCACAGAGCAGCCCTGAAGTGAATGAATGAAGCTCGCCCCTCAGCCTGCCAAGCCCCCCGGAGCCCCCTCTGCTCCCGCATCCGGATGTGCAGCCTCAGGTGTGAGGGGCCCTGGGAGGTGTGACTTCCCACGAGGAGAGCAGCAGGGCAGGGAGCCTGTGCTTTTCAATGACTGCAGGAGCTTGGGCACTTCTTACCCGTGAGCTTTACGTTTTAAAGCATTGCTGGTGATTTAACATAAGAAATCAATGAACACCCCGTTTTAACCGCAGAGGATCAATTTCCCTGTCATGCTCACACGGCCACTGATGCAGTTTTAAAACCCATCACTTCTTTCTAAAGCAGAGCCAGGGACTTCGGTTTGAGATTAATCAACAGTGATGAGCTTAAATAAATGAGATGAATTTTCTGTATATCTTGTAGGGTGAGTTTTGGCTCAAATTAATGGAAGCCCTTTGTGCTGTGCTGGGTGGAGGTGGGGTGTGCCTGTGAGCTGCTCTCTGGGGCCTTGGGGACAGCGCCCAGCTGCACGTCTGCAGTTTCATTTGCACAGCCAAGCACTGTGTTTACTGAAAGTGAATGTCATATATTAATAAAAACTGCAAGGTTTTCTGGAGAAGTTTAACTGGTACTTTATGTGAGACTGCAGACCTCGGTCTCCAGCTCAGTGATGACGGTGGTGGTGTTTCCATTTGGGGGCTCCCCGGGCTCCCCTTTTGTGCTAGCGCTGCAGGTACTTGTGTTTCTGTGGGTAGAATTTTCACTCTTGAGTCGTTCACGCGTATGAAAATCACAGCATCAAATTCGGGGCAGGCAGGGCTCCGAGGGTCCTACGTGTGACACCTCGCCGTTTCGGTTTCTCTTGGGGAGGTGATGGGAGGGGCACGTGTAGTTGGATCCGCGTGAGATTCCATCAAGACCCCCTGAGCTAGGAGAAGCAAGAGACCACTGTCCTGCTCGGAGACCGAGCCGTGGCTTCCGTGGGGTCACACGTGCTGTCAGCAGCCCCAGCCTCGAGGACACACCGTCACTGCAGGGTCGCTGGGCCCTGGCGTCTGAGCCCAGGAGCACGTCCACGGCCCCGTCTTGGCCGGCAGGCCTCCCGCCGTCCCACGGAGGCCATGCACTCGCCTGCCCCCCAAGGTGGCCTTTGCGCGGATGCCCAGCCTGAACCCACCAGGGTGTCTGAGAACGCACGTGACCACAGACGCTGTCCTTATACCCCGCCCCGCGCCGGGCTGCTTGGCCTCTGTTGGCTTGTTTCTTTCTCTTTCTTGCTCTTTGTGAATTTGCTTGTCGTTTATTCTAGAGCCTTTAAGACCGCCCACCATGGGCCAGGAGCATCGCGAGGGGCGCAGAGAGATAAAGCACCTTCCCACATCCACCCGGGGCTGGCTGTGGAGGGCAGTGCTTGGGGAACGGCTTGGCCTCCGAAGGCCCCTTGGAGGCCGCGGGTCGACGTCAGAGGTGGACAGGCCTGGGCTCCAGCCCTGGTGTCAGTGCTTCCAGCCGCTTAATCCTCAGAAATGTACCCAGTCTCTCGGGGCCTCGGCGTCCTCACCTGTGCCTGGGGCTGACGGAACCTATCTGGCAGCACGGCTTGGAGGGCACCCCTGTGCAGCCCGGGCCACGGTGCGTGTGGGGGTCCACCCCCTCGTCCCCCTCCTTCCAGCCGGGGTGGAAGCGGGGCCCCTCCCACTGGAGATGGGGAAGCTCATCTGCCTCTCCTGGCTCCACGGCCACCGCCTTGCTGCCTGGCAACCAGGCCCAAGGTCAAGGCTCTGGGAGTTTCTGAGCCGCCCCGGGTGCCCCGACATCCTCCAGGCCTGTGGCGCCCACAACTAGCGGGACAGAGCCAGGCAGAGGAGGGGGCCCCAGACGCAGCTCCCCCATCTTCGGGGCCGGCATGTGTCTGCGGCACAGTCTGTGCGGAGGGTGCTGTCGGGCAGCGTCTCGGGGCTATTCTGGGCTTCCTGGCCCCGGGTCTCATGACCAAGGGAGCTTGCACCTCCCTGCGCTAGAGCCCCCTCCCCTCCCGTCCCAGCTCCACCGCGGGGTCCCTGCCACCCCACCCAGAGCCAGCTGCTCAAGCTGCCTGTGGGTGCTGGGGCACCAGGGGGACGGATTACACGCCTGCGGTGGCGGTGAGCTGTCTCCCCCGAGAAGCCGTTGTGTCGTTCTTTGAAGCCGCGCTGCTTTGGGGTGAGTATGATGGTAGCAACCCCTCCTGGCCCTGTGAGTGACAGGGGGCAGCGAACCTCAGGACTGCTGCTCAGCTCCGTGTCTGCTCCGTCCGCGTGTGGGGTGTCACTTCTTCACCGCTCATGTGAAGGCACAGGAAAACCAGGAAAGGAGTCAGCTCCTGATGCATTTTGTATATATTTTTATCACGTTATTTATTCCAAAGTAGCCCAAGCAGCATGAAAGACTCAGCCCGAAAAAAAAAGAAACCTGCTGTGGGTTGTGGGACCCCCTCACCAGCAGAGTGGTGTTACCTTTCTCCTCAGGCACCTTTCCCAGCTGAAACCTCTTTGAAACAACACAAGTAGAATCACAAAGCACTTGACAACCCTGCCTGTGGTTGTCCTGCCAAAGCTCAGCCCCACCGTCTCCCTAGAAAGGTTTCCAGGCCCGAGACACCAGTGTGTCCGTGACTGAGGTGGTGAGACACACCTGGCCACATCCGGCCACACCTGGCCGCACGGGTCCCAGAGCCAGGGAGGGGCTGGGCTCTGGCTAAACTTCCCAGGTAGCCGCACTGGAGCCGAGCTGGAAGCAGCGCTCCCCTCTCACTTCTTCCCCAGCTGCTCTCGGTGGACCACAGGCCACTCCTCCCGCATCCCCAGCACAGGGGCCCAGGTGGGAGGAGGTTCCAAAAGAAGTGTGGTGGCGTCCCTTGGGGGAGGGGTGTTCCCACCGGTGTGGTGCGGGGGTCCCCTGGTTCACGTGATGACAGCTGCCTGGCTCCTCCGTGGAGCCGTGTCCCACCTGCTGCCCCAGCCCCTCGGCCTCGTGGGAGGGGCCGGCCCACGTGCAGACCCCCGCTGGGTGGTGCGAGGGGCCCACCGCCCGGCTCCCAACACGGAGCACAGGAAGCGGGGGCCGGGAGCACAGCTGCAGTGGGAAGCAGAGGCTCTGGAGGGCGTCCGCAGAGCCCTGGGAGAGCTCTTTCCAGGGGGACTGGGTGCCTCTCGGGTGCCACGGGTGACCGGACAGGAGGACGGGTTCCCGGGTCTGCGCTGATGGGTGTTTCTCCACCGCACAGCCGGCTTCCCTGGGTTCTCAGCAGGTGCTCAGCCACCCACCCGGGTGTCCCCCGCCCGCAGGTGTGCCCCCTCCCCCCAGCCCCTCCCTGAGGCGGCCGGTGCACAAGCGCCCGAGTGGCAGGCAGAGCCCGGTGGCCTCAGCCCCCGGGGAGCACCAGGCAGGCCTGTGATCCCTGCGCTGCGTTCTGAGTCCCCACCGCTGGGAGCCGGGGGGCCGGGGGCAGTGCAGCCCTCTCACTCTGTGCGGTGAGCTCAGAACCGCGGGAAACTAAACCCCCATCCCACTCTGGGCCCGAGGGGCTTCATCTGGGGGACAGGAGGGTGTCACGACTCCCCAGGAGACTCACGGGTGAACTTCAGGGATTCCTGTAACTCCTAAGACTGTATGCAGAGTTTTGTTTGTGCATTTTCCTACGAGAGACCATAGCTTTCATCAAAGGGACCTACGGCTCTCCTTCCCCCCAGATTAAGACTCAGAGCCACTCCCTACAACAAACAATACTCTATCCAGCTCTCATTCAGATCTGACAAAATCAAAAGCTTTACAGACAAGCGAAAGCCAAGAGAATTCAGCACCAGCAAACCAGCTTTGCGACAAACGCTAAAGTAACTTCTCTAGGCAAGAAACACAAGAGAAGCAAACAAAAGAGGAAGGGAAGAAAAAAGACCTACAAAAACAAGCCCAAAACGATTAAGAAAATGGCAATAGGAACATACATACGTATCGATGATTACCTTAAATGTAAATGGATTAAATGCTACAGCCAAAAGACACAGACTGGCTGAATGGACATGAGAACAAGACCTGTATGTATGCTGTATCTACAAGAGGCCCACTGCAGACCTAGGGACACGTACAGACTCACAGCCACTCAATCAACCAGTAAGTCAGCACTCACTCTGCACAGCCCAGGCTTTGCCGCTGGAAGTGATGCTGGTCTTCCTCAGAACAAGTCATTTGAGACCGATAGACGTCCTTCCTTAGGACGAGAAGGAGCTGCCCTGTCCTGCTGGTGCCACGCTCTCCTCCAGGACCTCCTGCCAAGGCTGGCCAGCACACACGCCACCTGGCGGCCCGGGTGCCAAGCTCCCTGCTGGCCCCGCTGACACTGCCCAGCTCCACCGGCCCCCGAGCCTTAAGAGTTGGGGCTGAGTCCCAGAAGGTGAGCATCTGGGGACCCCTTGGGGGATGCTCGGTCCCGCACAGGCCACACCTTCCTGGTGGTGACCGGTCCAGGGCTAGGACTGCCAGCCGTCGCCCACTCACCAGGGTGAGCCCCCAGAGGCCTTGGGAAGCCCACTGGTGTAAGTGAGACCTGCTGGGTGAGGCTTCCGGGCCGAGGCACCACCCAGGGCAAAGGACAAAGGGCAAGAGGCTCCCAGCAGGGTCGTGGCTGCTGCCCTCACACCCCTGACACAGGGAGACGGGAACACAGCACTCGGGGAACCAAGCGGACAGCCTCTCTGACCTCCTGAGAAATCCTGATTCGTCTAAGGAAGCATAGTGACGGCGGGTGACACAGCACGGGCACCGGAAGGGCTGGTGCCACCTGCCGTCCGCAGGGTGACCGAGGGCGGGTCATCTGGGGGCTGAAGTGCATGCAGCCCCCAGTCCCCCAGCCCCCGTCCCTGCTGCAGACAAGTGGCCAGCACAGCGTGGGAACCAGTGGGCACACGTTCCAGCTGGGAAAGAAGGTCTCACCCAAGTTACAGGGAACGCCAAGTCCCATGGGTTCTCCATCTGAATTACGTAAATCTACTCCTCAGACCCGGGACCGAACATCAGTCTCTAGGTTATCTTCTCTCCACAAGTACTGGTGAGGCATTCATGGCTTTTTTCTTTCCCACTGAACCTTCCTGACGGCGACAGACACGCCAAGCACGTCATTTTCCGATCTGCTGATGGCTCACCCGATCTACGAGGATGACAGCCTTGCTTTGGGGCGTTTGGACCCCCAGTAGAACATCAACTAAGGCTTTTTTTGTTTTTTAATATCTTTATTGGGGTATAATTGCTTTACAATGGTGTGTTAGTTTCTGCTTTATAACAAAGTGGATCAGTTATACATATACATATGTTCCCATATCTCTTCCCTCTTGCATCTCCCTCCCACCCTCCCTGTCCCACCCCTCTAGGCGGTCACAAAGCACCGAGCTGATCTCCCTGTGCTATGCGGCTGCTTCCCACTAGCTATTTATTTTACGTGTGGTCGTGTATATACCCACTACCACACGTAAAATAGATAACTAAGGCATTTTAGCCCTCAGCCGCAGACAAGGCTGCTGCTTCTACAAGGGAAACCCAAAGGTTCATGAACCGGCAGCTCTGGGCCTGTTGATGTGAAAAACCCTGAGGCTGTAAAGTACGACAGACTCTTCTCTACTTGGTGTTCTCACAGGTGACCGGCCCAATCAGGGGGCTGCAGGGGCTGCCAGAGCTTGGGCTCCACACGGCGACGTGTGAACGCCTGTAAATTTTACCGCCAGCCTCTGAGATGGTCACTACTATCGTTCCTGTTTATTGCAGGAGAGACCGAGGTCGGAGGATGAACAGGTGAAGATGTGATGGCTGCTCCAGGGAGCGGCTGGACGGGCTCCGGGAGAAGCTCTCCCGCCTGTGCTGTGTCACCACGCAAGGACACACTCCCTTCACTGGCCGAGAGGCTGGCAGTGGCCGCAGCCCCGCCTGCTGGCCCCCGCTGAGGACGAGACCCACCTGTCCACCTGGGGGCGGGGATCCAGCCCTTGACCGAGCTTCTGAACCCCAGGCCGCCTGGCACGGCTGCACTTGGGCTGACACACGCGTGTGAGACTCTCAGGAGGCCCACAGGGTTGGATGTGCGAGGAGGACGGGAAAGGCCTGGGGTCCCGCTCTGAGGCCTGACTCAGAGTCGCAAGGGCTCCCGGCTGCCCGACGGGACGTGCTCGGGGGGCACTTGGGTCTGCCCCTCCCTGGTCAGGAGCGTGGAGCCCGCGGCAGGAGGGGGACGACTGGCTGCAGCCTCGTCAGAGCCGAGGGGGGAGCAGCCCGGCCTCGGGGTCCTCCGTTCTCTGCTGGGCAGTCGCTCGGCCCCATCCAACGTGCACCTGCCGTGTCCTCCCTGCACTCCGTCCCTGTGGTGGAAGCCCACTGATCTTTCGAAGTCATCATTTAAATATGTCCCTCTGCTAACTGACCACCTCCTGGCTCTCAGCCTGTTGGGACAGAACCCGAAGCCCCTCGGTGCTGGGCAAGCCTGGTGACCTGCAGCTGCCTCCCTCGGGCCACCTGCCTTCCGGTCCCAGCTGTGCCCGGTCAGACCCGATGTGGTCTCGGTGCTGCCCATCCTTGCTCTTCTCTGGGGGCAGGTGCTGCTTCTTCTCTTCACCCTGGTCAGGGGGCTCCCGCTGCGGGCAGCCTGTCTCATCACTGTTCTATTTTCTTTGAATCGCTCATTATCTGAAATAACCTCACCCGTCTGCTCGTTTAGAACGTGAGTTACATGGCCAGGTAGGCTCACCTGATGTGTCGCCACCTGCCCGCCTCCCCCCTTGAAGGCATCTGGCATCCGGCAGCGCTGTCCCTGTGGGGTTGCCCGGTGTAGACGTCTGCGAAACAGACTGCTTTCCCTGCTCTCCCTGGTTCATTTTAAATTTAATCAATACTTTGTTAAAGAGAGGACTCAAAAATAACCTTTAGAATATGAACATCCAATTCACGTTTTACCCTCACGGTGGTGTTACAGTGCGATCTGTGCGTCTCATGTGATTATGCGGTGCAGGTAGACGTGACTCCAAACCGAAACTGAACAAAGTTCAGTTGTTTTGTTTTTTTTTTTCAAAGCACTTTGCTTTTTTTTATTTTATTCTTGTGAGAGAGAACATTTTAACATCAAGTGGGTATGTGACTTGTGCGGAATTTCCCAGAAACCAGAGAGTGAAAAACCAGTGCTCAATTCTACATTTTGAACCAGTAATTAACATTTGATGTTCCGGTCTTCATTCATGAGATGTCTTAGAGATATCAGATGGCCCCCTCTGGGGACATGCGAGAGAGTTATCTCGGGGTGTTCAGGAAAGGGAGTCACAACCTGAGGACCTGGCTGTTCTGGCTTTATTGCATTCAGCCGTCACCTGTGGATTGCTTTCTTTCACATCCTTCAACAGCTTCCAGATTTCCATGGTAGACGTGTCTATCTTCAACCCGAGTGTCTTCAGGGGGCCATTCTTCTGTGTTAAAGCCTCCAGGAGCACCACTACTCCACTCGGCCCCAAAGTGTCCTGGCCCAGGTCCAGAGCTTCCGGGCTCTGCTTGCTAATAAGAGCAGAGGCGAGATCCTGGCAACTGAAAGGGGTGATGGAGCAGCCCCAGAGCCCTACAAACTTCAGGCTACAATCTGGTTTCTTCAAAGCTTCAGAGAGAAAACACAATCCAGTGGCTGTGGGGTTGAAACCCAGGTCCAAGTTTGTTAGGCTGGAGTCTCCCTGGAGAAGATTTGAGATGTATTTGCAGCCATGTCTGTTTATGTTGCAGTGACACAACACCAAGGTCTGTAGTTGACATTCGGGGTACAGAACGTCCCCTCACACAGAATTTTCACCCCGCCAACGCCAAGGTTGTTTTTGGCCAAGCACAGGTGGGTCAGCCTCTGGTTGACAATCAAAGCAGAAGACAGCTCCTCACAACAGGCTTCTGTAAGGTGACAGTTTTCCAATGACAATTTCTGCAGGAAACACACTGGGTGTCTCAGAGTCGAACACAGCAACTTGACACCCTCATCCGGAAACTCACTGGCTGTGAGATCCAGGCATTTCAGGGACTGGCTGATTTCCAGGGCCGAGGAGAAATCAGCCCACTGCTGAGTGGTGTCAGAACAAGATCCCAACCTCAGATACTGAAGTGTCATTGATTCCGCCGGGTGCCCCTCCCACATCAGTCTCCCAGCTTCTCCATCGTCCGGAGCAACGACAGTGAATCAGAATAAACACCACCACTTAGTGAGCACTGTTTTCTCCTTTCCAGAGAGGACCGTGGTGATTCGTTCACTGGGCTCTTTCTGTTGTGAACGCGTCGTGAGAGTGACTCATTAATCCGCTGGAGAGAGATGCCAGGCTGCCCTGGGGGAGGAGCCGCATAGATTTTTTTAAATGTCAAAATCCACATGCAAACAGCACAAATCCCCATTTCTGCCCCACTGGGCTGAGAAATCTGTGGGTGACAGGGTGTAGTAAGAAACACAGATTTTCAGCCTGCTCGAAAGCCAACATTCTCTTTGAAGAAGGAAGGAGTGCATGTTTTAAAGGCGCACAAACGATTACTGACTCTGGGGACACTTGATGGACATGGTATTATCATTGCCAAATGCTATTTGAGAAGGGTTCAGAGGAGGAGCAGTGGCGGTCGACGCCGCCATGCAAGGCGGGTGTCACTGTGTTGCCTGGGACAGAAAGGGCCCCAGCGGCTCAGGTAAAGGGCACGGATTCCCTCCAAAGCATACCGGCCTTATTGGAAACTTGCACGCTTTTATCACTGTTGTATAGTTATTCTCACCTAGTTTTGGAGACCAGACGTCTCAGATGGCTTTGCTGCAGAAACTGCGGGGCTGGTTTCCCTCTCCCAGCTTCCGGGACTGCCTTCAGGGTTCCCTCGCCCCCCCTCAGAGCCAGCGCCTGGCTCCCCTCCGACTCTGCCCCCTCCCGGCGGCCTCTCCCGTGTGCCCTGAGGACAGGTAACCCGGGATCTGTCTGCTGAGCACATGTTAAGTGCCATTAACCACAGGTTCAGGGTTGCACAGCAGGTCTCTGGAACTCTTCCGTCTTCATAATTGAGATTTTATGCCGCTGACGACTAACTCCCGTGTCCTCCCCTCGCCCCCGGCCACCACCGTTCCACCCTCTGCTTCTGTGAGTTTGACTGTTCCGGATACTTCACAGAAATGCAATCAGGCGTATCTGTCCTGTGGCTGGCTTATTTCACTCAGCATCACACCCTCCAGGTCCAGCCATGTTGGCACCTGTTGCAGGGCTGCCTTCTTTGGGGGCTGAGCCACAGTCCGCTACATGGGAACACCACGTTCTCTTTATTTGCTCACCTGTTGATGTCTCCATATTTTGGCTTTTGAGAATAATGCTGCAGTGGGCACGGGGGTGCAGATATCTCTTCAAGATCCTGATTCCAATTCCAAGCCTAAGTGGAACTGCTGGATTTTATGGCAGTTCTCTGTTTCGTTTTTTTAGGAACGTACACGTTTTGCAATATTTTGTACCATTTCGCATTCCCAGCGAGAGTGCACAGGAGTTCCAACTTCTCCATATTCTCGCCAACACTTGTCATCTCTTTGCATTTTGATAAGAGCCATCCTAACAGGTATGAGGTGGTATCTCACTGTGGTTTTAATTTGCATTTCCCTGATAATTAGTAATGTTAGGCATCTTTTCACATACCTGTTGGCCATTTCTATGTTTTCTTTGGAGAAGTATCTATTCAAGTGCTTTGCTCATTTAAAAATCAGATTATTATCTTGCTATTGAGTTGCAGGAGTTCCTCATATATTTTGGATACTAACCCCTTATCAGATGTATGATAACACTTTCTCCCACTCAGCAGGTTGCCTTTTCACTCTGTTGATTGTTTGCTGTGCAGAAGCGTCTTAGTTTGATGTAATCCCACTCGTCTATCTTTGCTTTTGTTAGTTGAGCTTTTGGTGTCATATCCAGGACATCTGTCAAGGACTGTCAAGCCAGGACTGTCAAGCCAAATGTCATGAAGCTCTCCTCTGTTTTATTCTAGGAGTTGTACAGTTTTATGTCTTACGTTTAAACCTTCAACCCATTCTGAGTTGATTTTTATGTATGGTAAAAGATAGGGGTCCAGTTTCATTCTTTTCCACGTGGATATCCAGTTTACCTAACAACATTTATCGAAGAGACTGTCTTTTCCCCATTGGCGCCCTTGTAGAATGTGAGTCAACCATATACATGTGGGTTTATTTCCAGGCTCTCTATTCTGTTCCATTGACCTGTGGGTCTGTTCTTATGCCAGTGTCACACTGTTTAAATTACCAGAGCTTTGTAATGTATTCTGAGATCAGAAGCTGTTGCAGGATCTTTAATTGCATTCTGGGCAGGTTTTTCATGAGAGCAAAACATGCCAAATGTTTCTTTTGGTGTAATTTCTTCATTGCCAACTCACATTTTCCTTCGACGGTGAAATAAACATCTTCTAAAAGCCCCTCGAGAGGAGCTGTTGAAATCACTTGGTATAAATAGGTGCAAGAGTGGGTAATGTTGATGTATCCTTAACCTACTGAAAGTTGAAATAAAAGACCTCATTATGGGAAATTTAGAAATTGCAGTCTGGGATTCCCTAAGAAGCAGGCTCAAGCCCTTGGTCTCCAAATAGTCCATAGATCCTCGTCAAGTACACACCAGCCCCACTAGAAGAGGCTGCAGTGTCATAGCTTGGTAGTGGCCAGCGACAAAGGTCAGAAAAGATGAATTTCCCAGGTCATGAAACAACTTGATACTTGTTGGGAATTGCTCCCAGAGGGAATTTTATGTTCCCAACTAAATAGTTCATGATGAGATCATGATACATGTAGGTGTGTACACACACACACACACACACACACACACACACCCTTCTCCCTCCTGCCCTTCTGACCCTACCAGGTGGCCAGTAGGTGCTGGAAGAGACCAACAGCCATCATTCAGTCAGAACTTGAAGACCTGACTCCTTTGCAGTCGTGGTTTTTCCTGAGAGCTCTGATGTCACCCCCTCCCCAGTCCCACCTGCAGCCCCAGGTCGGGGCCTCATCCAGGTGAGGGTTTGTTTTCTCCCCACTGTTGTTATTGTGATTCATGCTCTCTGTCCTCATACTGGCTTCCGCTGTCCTGGCTGTCAGAGTGACCAGAGGGTCCTGTTGGCCGAATCATCGCAGGGTGGTGGGGGCATGTGAAGCGCTAACTACCAAGATCCCTTCCCTTCAGCTCTTGAAAACAACAACAAAACCACAGGACGCAGCCGACAGCCATGCCCACACGCTCAGATACGTTTTCCACGAATTCCAGAAAAAATGCAAATTCCATTAAGAATTAAGGATCAGCTCTCCCTCTTTAATAATAATTATTAATTTCCCTCCCACATGCAGAAGGTCTTTTAAAGACCTTCTTGTTTTGTTAAGAAGTGAAGAAAAAAATAGATAGAATATCAGCAATTCAAGGTTTAAAGAAAAGGAAAAGGACGTCAGCTTCTCAAGAATGAAAGATGGCTTATTCTCCAACATCCTACTTAAAAGTTCAAAGCACATTTTTCTTATAAATTAGGCGAGTGTAAAATTCAGGGAGATGGGAAAAGAAGAAATAAGATTTGAAAACATGCCAAGAATTTCAATGGGCAGCAGGGAGGAAAATCAGACGCATGGAACATGCATCAGACGTGCAAAGCTTGGCATTTAAGGTGCAGTAGAACTGCCAGCTGAAAGGCCTCCTGGCCTCGTTCACTGGGGGAGGGGGGCAGGGTGCAACATGGCTAATATTTAAGAGAGAAATCTTAATTAATTAGCTCAACGATGTAACTTTAGTAAAAGAACCATATTTTGCAAAGGTGGAACAGAAGTAATTAAACCGGGAGGGAAACAGCAATGGGTAGAGGCCTATAGCGTGATCCCACCGTGGGCGCCACACACAGAGGGCCCTGGAGGGCAGGGCCTTGTTCAAAAGGACCAGGAGGGCCCAGATGCACCTGGCGAGTTCTGACCTGTTCTGCCACCTGTGAGGACACCATAGGCTCCAGAACCCTGGGGACCCCAGGGCTCCCAGATGGTGGGATCACGTCCAGCTGGGAGCCAAGGCCTCAGCGCACAATCCAGGCGATGGCAGAGCCCACATGGTTTGTGCCGGTCACTGTGGCTGTCCCAGGGCCCACGGAGGACCACCTGGTTTGCCACGCGGAGAGGAGCACACGCTGGAGAGCAGAAGGCGTGAAAAACGTGTACACACGGGTGTATGTTTATATGTATGTGTGCGTGTGTGTATATATGCACATGTGGATAAATGCGTGTGCACACACATGCACATATGTGTACGCATGCAGATGTGTATAAATGTACGTCTGCACATGTGTACACACGTATATGCGTGTACAAAGATGTATGTGTGCACAGGTGTACAAATGTATAGGTGTGTGTCTATGTGTATACTTGCATATATGTATATATGTGTGTATGTGTAGAAGTGTATATGTATAGATGTGCATGTATATCATCTGTATACACGCGCGCGCGTGCGCACACACACACACACACACACACACACACACACACACTGCTCAGATGAGCAAACTGAGGCCGAGAGAGGTTCCGTACACTTAGCCAAGCCCCTCAAGTTAGGGAAGGCAGAGCTAGGGTCTGAGCCAGGCCTGTTTGGTCCCAGAGCTCACGGCCTTTGGAACAGTACACGGGCCCCCAAGTCTCCTCCCACTGAACGAATCCTGGGCCTGGAAAGGCCACCCCTGGAAACACCTTTGTGGAACGAGCTTCTGACGAAGCGCAGCTCTTGCCTAGGAGGGGTCACGTTTTAGACATTCAGCATCTGCCACCGCTCGTACTTCCTGAAGTATGGAATGTCGGTTTTAGGTAGACTGTGGGCAACTGTTTTCAAATATGTGCTTCTTTTAACGTGTATCAGGAAAACATATTAGCGTATCAGAAACATGATTTCATGGACACTCCTGCTTAAGACGAGTACAAAGATTCTCAGACCTGAGCCAGTTCAAAGAGAAGACGCAGCAGAGGACCAGGTGTTTTATGATTCAGGGCAGGTGGGTCGCCGTGTCTAAGCGAGAAGTGTGGGAACCAGGTGGGCCGGACTCGGGTCCAGATGGGCGGCTCCCCGTGGGACGAGGGGGGTTGACTTCAGAGGACCGTGTGGGTGGCACCGTGTCCCCCAAAGCCTAGGTCGGCATCCTAACCCGGGTCCCTGTGAAGGACCTTGTGTGGAGAGGGGGTCTCTGCAGGGGAAGTTTGTTAGGACGGGGCCATCACAGCAGGCCCTGATCCAAGAGTACTGGTGTCCTTACGAGGAGGGACACACAGGGAGAAGGCCACGTGAGGCCGAAGCAGAGACTGGAGGGAGGCGGCCACCAGCCCCCCGGCCGGCCACCCCGAGGCTGGGCGAGGCAGGAAGGAGGCTCCCTGGACCCTCTCGGCAGCGTGGCCCCCGACCCCGTGACCTCAGACTTGCGCGCCCCAGACCGCGAACTCGCGGTCCCCACGTGGGAGGTGGAGCCCGGGGTGGGGCTGGGGAGGCCGCTGGGAAAGCAGCTCGTGGGGCAGCAGGACAAGGGGGGCTGGAGGGGCCCGAGGGGGCAGCAGGGCCAGAGGGGGACTCTGGCCACGTCGTGACCCTGCCTTCCCGCTCCTGCAGCCCCGTGACGGGAGGGCTGCCGGGGGGTGACGCGGAGAAACACTGCTGGTGGAGGGGCGGAGAGGCTCAGCGTCACGTCTTGTGACTTTTGCAGAGACGCAGCCTAGCAGCCTCACTGTTACCAGTGAAATCCAAGAGGGATGCTCTGAACAGTTCCCTGGTAGGCTGACGACAGCCAGGCGCGGGACGGTTCTGGCACAGACGCCCCCGGATGCCCCAGGGCGGCTGTCCACAGTACGGGACCCGCGGGCAGACCTTCGGGAGCCTGACGCCCGCGGGGCCCAGGGCTGCTCGGCTGCTACATGGACTCCGGCCCGCCGGCCCGCCTTCACTCCCACACAGAGCGGCCTGTCCAGGGCTCGGGACCCCAGGGGACATGGATTTGGAGTCCCATCCTTGATCTGAGAAGTCAGAGTGGCTTTTGCAATCTGCCTCTAATACAACTATGTATGTTTTAGTATCAAATTAACTTTACCCCAAAGCTTCATGTATACAAATATCGAATCATTACATTTACACCTGAAACTGACATGACGTTCCACATCAATTATACCTCAGTAAAAAGCAAATGTTTGTTCCTTCCTGTTACTGTTGGCGCGGCCCCGCGTACCCAGGCAGGTGCCTCGAGCTTGTCTTGAGAATTCCGAGCTTAAGGGCGAGACATGGCCCGTGGCTGCCCCCCTAGCCCAGCCCTATCAGAGTGCCTAGTGTCGGTGGTGCCGGCCACTGCGTAGGAGACGCACCAGAAACACCTGCTCCGTGGTAAACGCCAACAGGCCTCAAGTTGGAGGAGCTGTGTGTGCAGACCAGCGTTTCACGTGCTCCGAAGCCCTGAGATTCAGGCTGTGAGGCCTAGGTCTTCTCCAGGGACAGCTTCCCGAGCGGAGATCCAAGTGGCTTAGGTTCACTTTCCAAACCTACTCTCTCCACCTGCAGGAGGTAAGTCCTGTTTCTGTGTTGGTCCCGACTTAATGAGGCAACGCCCATCTGCGCGCTGAGAGGCAGGCCTGGCGGGAGGCCTGGGTCCCACCTTCTCTCCTGCCATTGTCCCGCCCAGGCTCCAGGACCTGCGGGAACGAGGCCGCCCCCTCTTCTCCCACCCGAGACAGAGGACACGTGTGCTGCCTGCAGGCGGGGGTGAGGCAGGGCCTCGGGACCATAGACAGACTGACGCCCATGGAACAGCAACCCTGTGTTGGGCCCCGTGCTACACCCCTAGTCGCTCACAATTTCAAAATTCTCTTCCTGTCAATTCTGGTAAGTACCTCGAGTCTCGGTTTTTACAGATAAAATACCCCTGACGTTCAGACGGGTCAAAACATTTGCCCAAAGTCAGGTACCAGGGACTTTCAGTCCCTCTGCTCTCTGAATGCCCAGCGAGGGCACCACACGGCCCTCACCAGCGCTTTGCAGACGTGCTGAAACCAGCTGCCCCGAGAATGGGTGAGGAGCTTTGAGGGTGTCATGGGCTGAACTGTGTCCCTGAAATCCACATGCTGGAGCCCTGACCCCCAGGACCTCAGGAGGTGACTGCACTTGGAGAGGGGTCTTTAAAGAGGTGAGGAAGGTAAAATGAGGGCATGGGTGGGCCCTGATCCAGTGTAACCAGTGTCTTTGTAAGAAGAGGAGATCAGGACACAGATGCGCACAGGGGGACGGCCGCGTGAGGACACGGGGAGGAGACGGTGTCTACACACCGAGGGCAGAGACCCGGGAGGAGCCGCCTCCTTACGGGGCCGACGTCCTCTGCAGACAGTCAGGCCCTCCGGTGTTCTCAGAAGTTTAGAGATGCTTCAAAGACCCGAGACTCCATCGTCCCCGCGCCCCCATGCCCCCCACCGCCCCCCAGGAGGACGAGCCTGCGGCCTTACTCTGTCTCCCACCCTCACGTGCAGAGGGGCTTAAATCTTCCAGGCACCTCTCAGTTCAGGGCTTCCATGGGGTGGGAAACAAACGCCTGTGGAGGTCGGACAGCACCTCTGAAGGCCAGGGAGTGTGGGCGTCCCCAGCCCTGAGGGCCGGAGCAGAGGCTCCGAACTGCTTCAGGTTGCTCTGAGCCCGGGCCCCACCAGCTCCACGCAGAGCGAGCCCAGCCCAGCCCAGCCCAGCAGTGGAGCAGCTTCCTCAGATCTGCCCTGAGAGCCTCCTGCACTGACCCCACTAGTATGGTGGGATAATGGAAGTTGAATGGATCTGAGGCTGGGGCTTTCCATCTATCATTAAACCGCACTTTGGGGAACCCAGAGAACCGCTCTTATCAGGTCAGTGTTTCCCCCCAGGCATCAAATCACCCCAGCAAACCCAAACCTCGCCCCCCAAGTCCTCATCACCAGGCCTTGGGACCCCGGGTCTTAGTTCTCAAATCCCTGCTCCTCCCCTTGGGGCTCTGTCCTCCTGTCGGCCTGTCCCGGGGCCTCCCGGCCTGGTCTCTCTCCGGACCCCACGGCCCCTTGGATGCTGACCCACCTCCCAAGTTCAACCTGCCCGAATCCACTCCTGCTTCCCCGACCCCCCCGCCCTGTCTCCGTCCGCCAGACCCTCCGTCCACTGTCCAGGCCCAAACGCAGAGGCGGGGAAGCAGAGGCTGTTCCAGGTCACCATGTAGACCAGCGCCCCTCCCTCCCCAAACCGGCTCCCAGGACCCTGATGCACGGTCTGTCCTCATGCTCAGTTTGTGGGGAGCAGCATCCTTTTTAAGGGAAAGATACCCTTTGCCAGCCGACATACAAGTCTTGCTGAGCTCGGCCCCTGTCCTCAGAACCACTCACGCCCAGCAGGGGCTGTGCATCCAGGGCTGCTGTTCTCCGGCCCAAAGCAGCGGGTATTTTTGACACCAAGTCACACAGGAGCGTCCGGTGGCCACTGTGCCCTCGGGAACCCAGAGGGGCCGTGCGAGACCCCTGGGCTGGCGAGGCCGGGTGCCCTGGGTGGAGCGCACTGGTCAGAGTCGAGCCCACGTCTCGCTCAAGAGCCCAGGCGGGCCGGCCGAGGGCCTCCCAGGCTGGGGGGCAGGAGCCTTCACGTGCGCCCGCCCGGGGCCCAGGCCCAGGAGGCAGACACGTGGGGGGCTGTGGCGGAGGGTGTGAGCCGACACTCCCGCCCACCTCCCGCAGACGCCAGGTGGCCCCTCGGCCCCCAGCTGTGCTCCTCTAGGAGGCGGGAGACCAGAGACACCTTCCCTGGGGTCCTGGAGGGACAGCAACACCCCTCCCAAGGGGTCTCGTGAGCGCACGGGGAAAGAGCTCTTTCAACGCGCCTGTGCATACAGCATTAATGCACAGCCGATCGGAATGATTTGGAGTTTTTCCTAATTGTAAAAAGAGAGAAGGTGCCAGAGGAAACCGGGGGGACTATGTTTTGGCTGAGAAACTTGCACGGGAAGAGAGGAGAGATGCCCACAGTCCTCCACGGTCAGCCCACGACCACCAGGTATCCAGCCAAGTTCCATTTAATTTCTAGTAAAAGAGGCCTGGAATTTCATCCGTCTGACCTACAACAGGGGAGAGACAGGGGTTCATGGAAATAGCAATTGAGCTCAAGGAAAAGGAACCCAAGGCGTTTACTGTCATCTTCCCTTTGCGTTGAGATTTCCCTTTGGAACCAATACTGTGCAAACTGGCATCAAAATGTGGAAAACTTGTCCCCGCCCCCCATCCAGCAACCCTCCATCTTTTGCTCAGAACTCACAAATTCCTGTTCACTTTCCACCCTCATCCTGGCTAATCGTTTGAATCCGGCCCCTCACCTCTGAACGAGCATCTGTGATTTTAAAAAGAGAAAGCAGGTGCCTGAAGGGAGATGGTGCGGGATTACAGCAGCGATTCCGGCACCGCCGTCGGCCGGGCATGCGCTGAGCTCCTTGCTCACATACGTGGTATTATCCCTCCAACAAGACAGCAAACCCGTAAACACGCACTTTAGGGCCGCGAGTTGTCTCAGAGAAGGTGGGACGGGCCCTTGTCTCCGCTGGCTGGTCAGGAGTGGGGTTCCTGCCGGGGCAGCCGGTGCAGGGGGACAGCCTGGATGCAACAGAGAGGAGAAATCCGAGGGTACGAGAGCAGGTGCACACACAGCGCGGGAAACGTGAGCTGCTTGTTAAATTCCACAGCTCAGTCCGCAAAAGCTGATGATCCCACTTCTACACAAAAAGCCCAGGGAGATGCCCCAGGAGGAAGGTGAAGCTGCTTCCTGTGGGGCAGGGCGACAGGTGACTTTCCTTGTCCTCGTGGCCTGCGGGACTCTCTGAACGTCCCATGAGGATCCTGCATTACTCGGTGGTTAGACCGGGTTAAGGATCACGGCCACAGGGTGCGGGGGGGGGGGGGCAGGAGCGTGGAGGAGGGGTCCGTGTGCTCTGGGTGGTGGGGTTGCCCACCTTCCCCATGTGGCCGTTGTCCCCTCTGTCTCGGCACCAACTGCGGGGCCTCCCGGAAGGGCTCAGTTCAGCTCGTCCCGCCCGGGACTTCTGCAGCACGGCCGTCTGTTTTATTTCATTTTCTTTCCAGGAAAATCTCAGCCCGTGCAAGCAGCCTCTGCAGGACATCTTCTGTAGGAGCTGGGAGACGGGTGGCTTCCAACAAGCGAGGCCACGTAGGGGGCTCTGACAACGGACCTGGGACTCAGCAGACTGGGTCCAAACCCACCACAGGTCAGCTCTGGGCTCGGAGGGCTCTGGTCCTCATCTGGGACGGGCACCGCCTTTCCCTGAGCCATGGGGAGGGCACACGGACACGGCCCTGCTGGGTTAGCCCCAGGGCCCTGTGCTGACCACATGGGGCCGAGTGCAGTCAGGACGGGAGGGGCAGACCTGGCTGGGGGCTCAGCTGGAGCACAAGGTGCCCCTGCCAAGATGGCGGGCGCTGGGTCTGACAGGTGCCACGGGAGGGCCCGTACCGCGCTCATCAGAGAAGGTCCTGCGCCTGGACGCACCCCGGGCTGGCCTCGTCTGCCAGCAACCACTGGTGGGACCCAGGCCAGGGCAGGACCCGGGTTCTCTTCCATTCTGTCTAGTTGCCCGTGGCAACGTGAGTCAGTACGGAGAGAGGTCACACAGAGGCGGAAAGATGCCCGCAGAAGTGCCAGGACAGGAGGACCACAGCCTCATGACGAGGTGATGCAGGAGCCGCGTCCACGGGTCCAGAGCGGTGGCTGGAGATGCCCAGGCCCCCCGGGGCCTCACGGCTCCCCCTGTGGAGGCGCAGGGCGCAGGGGTGATGCACACCCGGGCAGGGGCCCCAGGAGGAGGTGGTGAGGTCTGCAGCCTGGTGGCTGCCACCCCCTCCCGTGAGAGCGGCCCCACTGTTCCCACCAAAAGGCCTTTCACGACGCATCTGAGAAGGACTCACGTGGGGGCTGCTTTAGGGCCGGGGGGTGGGGGTGGGGGCGGGGGTGGGGCTGGGGGTGGGGGTGGGGGTGGCGGGGTGGGGGTGGGGTAACTGAACAACTGAAGTTGTTCCCCGTGTCACTGTCTACACGGTGAGCACACCTTCGGCTGGTGGTTCTCAAACCTGATCATGGCTCAGAACCACTGGAGTCTGGTTAAAGCACCGATGCTGGGCCCACCCCAGAGATGCTGATTCACTGGGTCTGTGGTGGGGCCCGAGACTCTGCATTTCCCTCAAGTTCCTGCTGCTCCGGGGACCCACCGTGAGAAGCACTGCCACACGACACAGGTATCCAGAGGCCGCCCCTCCTGTGCGTTGGTGCAGCTCTGTCCTTCCTAACAAGATGGGCCAGCCAGGGCCACCAGCAACACCGCATTTCTGGGCCCAGCTGGCCCGGGCTTTGTCCCCAGGGAAGGCCCCGCACGCGGCCGGCGGCCCTAGGGGTCTGCTCTACCTCTGCAGCCATAGCTGGAGAGCTGCAGCCTGCGACCTCCTCAGGACCCCCAGCTTCCCCTCCGTCCAGTGGGCAGAGGAGGGCGCACCCTTGGGCCCCGTGCCGGCCCCGCGCCCTCTGCTCGCTCCCAGAGCACATCTATGCAGCACAGACTGTGTTCATCCCTGCGGAGGAAGTACGGCCAGTCAGTGGCCCCCAAGTAGTGCCAAATCCACATGACGTGATCTGCACTGTGCTGGACGCCCTGAGGGTTTGATGGGAGGTGGGAGGAGGTGACAGTGCAGACAGGGACCTGCTAGGGGCCAAGGCTGGCAGAGCGGAGGGTGGGGCCTTGGGCGGGGTTAGGGTCCTGCACAGGTGTCCCTCCCTCCCTCACCATCGTCACCCTCAGACCCCCAGCCCCACACCCACGGGAATTCCATTATTCAAAAAATGAGACATGAAAAAAGTGCAAACTTCTTTCAATCTTCAAACTGGTTTGGGGCCATAAAACAGTGCGAGACTCAGGCACTTAACTCCCAGCAGAGCCAGCGGATAGAAAGCTCTCTCCCCAGCTTTCAGTATTCCTTTCACTAGGGCTGAATGCTCACGTGCAAATCATCACTATTAGCACCTGGCAGTGGGTGTGACCTCAGGGGACTCTGCCCTTGAGAACGGGGTGGGGGGTGTGTGGATCGCTCTGGTGTGGATCTCCCTCTTCCTCATTTTGGAAGGTGGAGGCGTGACCACAGGCTCGGCTCTGTGGTTTTCCTTTCACCTGGGATTCACCAGCTCCACCCGTTCTGCTCTGAGGTCGCCCACAGGCATGTTTAGGGGACGTGGCTGGCTGTGGGGTCCCGAAAGAGGCCGAGAGGGGTGACTGGGGTGGGGAACCTCGAACTGCCCGAGGGGCCTGGATGGTTCTCAAACCTGATCATGGCTCAGAACCACTGGAGTCTGGTTAAAGCACCGATGCTGGCCTGGTCCCAGCCCTTCCTGTCCTGAGGCTGCAGTTCTCCCGGCTCATCACCCACTGTGACCTGGGCCTAGACGTGGGCTCTGTCCGTGAAAATTGAAGGTACAGCCTGACGGTTCCACTGACGTTTTAGTATTTATGGATCAACTTGGAGAAAACTTGTCACCAAGGCGCAAAAGCCAGTGTCCGTGGGTGTTGTGGGTTAAATTGTGTCCCCTCGAAAGATGTGGCACTTCTAACCCCCAGGCCACTGACTGTGACCTTATGTGGGAAACAGGGTCTCTGCAGACGATCAAGTTGCAATGAGCTCCCCCAGGTGGGCCCTGATCCCACATTACCAGTGCCTATAAAAAGGGACATTGGGACACGCAGAGGGGAAACGGTGTGGAGACACAGGGTGACGACACCGGTGCTGCGGCGGCCTCTCTCGCTCACGCGTGTATGAGCACACACTTACACGCACACGCTGACTCACACGTGTTCCTTCACGACCCTGCTCGCTGCGTGGCTGCACCTGTTTCCCGCCCATCTCGTTTCTTCTCCTACTGCCCCCATTTCAGGGTAAGACTTAAGACCATATTAGGCCCCTATTCATGTTAGTCAGAGAGAAAACATGAAAAGAAACCACCAAGAGAGTAAAATCTTAGCAAGGCTCCCACCACAGAGCACGTTAGGGCCTGATTCCCCTCCTTCCTTAGATTAAGTTTCCCCAGGTTCAGACAAGAGTTGGGACCAGCCTGACTCTCTGGGTTAGAAGAAAACAGCCTCTAATCATCACAACGTCTCACACAAACTGAGGCAATGGCTGTCCTTCCCCGTGCGCACTGCAGTCCAGCTCCGGCTCCTGCAAGATGAGGGGTGGGGAGAGAAGGGGCCTCCCACCCTGGAAGTGGTCCTTCAGCCTCACTCAGAGCTGATGCAAGAGACAGACCCAGGCTTGCAGGGATGTAATCCAGCCAAAGAAATTCAGATCCAGTCTGCTCCTGCCGGCAGGAGCCGCCCAGGGTGGAAGCCGTGGAAGTGGGCCCCTTTCTAAGCGACCCTGAGCCGCGACGGCCAGCTGCTCTAGGCCTCGGACCGCACATCTGAAAGACGGGCACTACCTCACGGACTTGGAGCATTTACTCCAGCGCTGGCTAAGGGCTGCCCGTGGGCAGCAGGACACGTACGGTACAAGCAGCACAGAGGGGAAACGGTGTGGAGACACAGGCCTTGGTTTCAGAACCAGAAGGCCTTGGTTTCAGAGAGTTCGAGGTGAAGAACCGGAGGCTGGCTGCCTTATTTGGAGCGATTTAGCGAGTTTCCTGAACCATAAACCAGACTTCCAGATCCCGAGTGCTGTGAGCGGAAGATTCTCCAGGGGAGAGTCGCCGAGAATCCCAGCAGTGGCGGGGCTGGGACGCAGACCCAGGAGGCCTGCTACCCCTCCTGGCAACAGGATGGCAGCGCACATGCGGACACACTGATAACCTGCTTATGACGTTCTCCACCCATGAAAACCCGTGAATAAAGAGCCAGAACGTCCGTCCCTCCTCCCTCCCCTCCGTCAGTAATACGTCATCAAGCTCCCATCGCGTGGGTCCCCGGGGGTAGCCACTCAGGTTCCCCGGCAGACAAGGCAGACGGGTCCTGATCAGAGCAGCTGCCATCCGTGGGAGACATCTTGAGCCCCGGGACAGACCACGGGCACCACCGAGACCTCCCTGGACCTGTGGCACCGTCCCGGCCGGGCTGAGGCCTCCTAACAAACCCTTCCAGAGCCCCAGTCCCCCTTTCTGGCCCGTCTGGATACTGAGGGGTCTTCTCTTTGCCTTGGACTGCATCTGCATTTGGACACGATCTGCGTTTCAGTGACTCACGTCAGAGTTCAAGTAGACCAAGGAGCCAGTGTGTGAAGCGAGCGAGCCATCAGGCAGGAGATGAGCCTGTGTGCACCCGCTCCGTGCACCCAGAGGGTGGCACGAAGGGAAGTGGGCGGAGGTGGTCCAGAGCTCAGGCAGACGCCGGGTGGAGGTTCTGGTTACTGCAGATGTGAAAACTTGAGTCAAACGTGTGCTTACGAGAAGTTAAACAAAACCATGCAAACTTCACTCGATGGCAGGTACCAACTTCCTGCCAAACAGCTGACAGGTTACAGGGGAAGCTCCTGGGTCAGGGACTCCTGATTATGCCCGAGTCAGGTGAAGCAGGGGACAGCAGCAGATGCATCCGCGCCACGGAGAGGAGCTCGTGCAGCGCCGCGACCGTCATCTCCAGGGGCAGGTGCTTCGAGTCATGAATTCATACAAGATGGCATCACTGTTTCTTCAAAGCACATTTCTCCCTGCATCTCAGTTTTCATAATTTTCTAAGGGAAATTGATTACATCCTCATCTCAAGACTAAACACTATTTTAATTTCAAATGTGTTTGGAGCGCCTCCCCGTACGCTGCTCTCCTGATGCGTGAGGTGCAACCAAGCCCGGCATCCTCGTGAGCCACTTAATTTTGAAATATGTAATACATTTTTGATAAGGACGGCTAAATTTGTTGCCTTAGAAGTGTATTTTGAAGCATCCATAATAAACTGACTTCTACAAAGAGAAGCCATTTGAAGTCAAAAGCGAACATGTAAGGACTCCATCCCCAAAGCAACTGCTCGCATAGGTGCTACCTACGCCCTGACTAAGGACTCCATTCCCAAAGCAACTGTTCGGATAGGTGCTACCTACACCCTGACTTTGTTGGCGCACAAAAGAAAGACCACATTTTACGGTGATTCACAAAGTTGGTTGGTAAGTAGGTGTCTTTAAAAATGACAAACAGAGCTTCTTCACATCAATCAGGCCATGATCTGGGGGCCCTTCCGCGGTCACGCTGCCCTAAGGCACACACGTGACCACGTGTGCGTGGGCAAGACCTCACATGCCCAGGGCGTGAGAACCACCTGCTGGTGAGTCTGTGCCCCACAGGGTGTCCCCAAAGGAGGGCCGTTAAATGGCAGGTAAGCTCTGCTGTTCAGCGGCTCTAGCAAGACTAACAGGGAACTCTGGTGGAAGGTTATGTTTACGGAGGCCTCATTCAAACACTGAAAAGGACCATGCCTCTGAGCTGTGCCGCGTCTACAGCAGGGCCTGGAAGAGGCTCTACCGCAGGCCCTTGCTTGGGCGCTCGCTGAAGCGCCCAGGCCCCGACGGGACGGCGGGGAGGACGGCCGTGTCCCAGGGTTCCCCCAGAAGGGCCTGTCTGGTCCCCTTCGAGCACCTGGCCAAGGACACAGATTGGGGAGGTGCACACCCGGCCCTGGGCAAAGGCCATGCCGTCCAGACATCTGCCTTCTGTAGTATGACGGTGTCCTCCACCCCTTGGAGCCCCTCCTCTCCCGAGACGCGCCCAGACAGGCTCTCCCCCTGGGAGGACAGCCTCCCCTCGGGGACACTCTCTGTCCTCCGGCTCCAAAGCACCATGCCTTCTAGACCCCAGTGCGCCGGTCTGCAACACTCCTCCCACCCTCACCGGCCGGTCCCCTCGGTGTCCTGCCTGGGCCCCACGATAGCTCCAGCCTCCGTGAGACGAGGTGCTGGCATCTCTGTGCCTGCACGGCCACCAGAGACGCCACTGAGAACCTCAGGGCCGCACAGGCAGTGCCCAGCCTCCTCCACGTAAAGGTTCCCCACTCAGCCAGAAACAAGAGGCGCCCGGGGAGAGGTAGCAGGGCACCAGGGGGGTCCCACTGTCCCAAAGTATCTCCGAGAATACTGGTTAATTACCAAGGAGAGAAGGTTCCTTCCTAGCGGAGCAACGTGCCGGACCCCACACTCCCCAGGAGGCCCACTCGGCGCTGCCCAAACCTGGGGGAACTCACGCCATCCACCTCCCGACGTGGCGCCCCGGGGGGCACACGCAGACCCACGTGTGCAGCGCTCTTGCCCAAACCCTTCCTCTGCCCCTGAGCCCTGGGGGACCGTCAGACAAACCCAGATCAAGACGTATTTCACAGGACAGCTGGCCCCGTGTCTTTAAAAACCGCTATATTAGGAACGACTAAAAATAAAACAGAATTAGAAGGTAGGAATAGTGTTCCAGAATAAAGAAAATTAAGGAGGTGTGACAACAGGAAGCAGCACTGCTCCTTGATTGGAATCTGGATCAAAAGTGAAAGAGTAGCTATGAATAGCGTAATTGGGACAAGGCGGGGGAATCTGACCACAAACTGTGTTAAATAACATGACTGCGTCAATGCTGTGCTTTGGGGGGTGATGTAGAAGAAGACACACGTTTAAAAACGTATTTCACGGTGGAGCTTCATGTCCGGAGCATACTCTCAACAACTGCATCCAGGTAGCAGATGAGTGACAGGGTAGATGCTAACGACTGGTGAATCTAGATGAACAGGAACGGGTGTTGACTTTACTCTTCTTTCAGCTTGTCTGCAAGTTTGAAATTTGCAAAATAAAATCGAGGGTAAAAGGAGAAACGTGCAGAAGGACTCCTCCTTTTTGTCATGAGCCCGGCTGGAGGGGGGAGGAGGTGCTGGGCACGGCTTCACGTCCTATGACAGCGCGGGACAGAAGCCACCACCGTAGGGACGGCTGGGATACCCGCTTGCGGGGTCAGCCCTCTCCCTGGCTTTCCTGTTGTTTCTTCAAAGCGTCTAACGATGCAGATTGATGTTTTGAGGGAAGAGCTCTAAAGGGCTTGGACATTGGGAGCTCTCCTCGGGATGGGGCGGGAATCAGTCCTCACCCCATGGCACCGGGGGGGATGGAGAGGGGATGGGGTGGGGGGATGGGGAGAGAGTGTAGGGGAACCTGGAGGGGCCAGAGCTGCCTTCACCAGGTCAGACTTGGGAAGACACTCAGCCCTCAGGAAACCACCCTGAGAAACGAATGTCCTCTACTGAGTTCCTCTCGGCTTCGGGGCTTGAACAGAGGCCCAGGAAGGTACGGGTGCAGCCCCCAGGCTCACGTCCCCTTACAGGTGTCACACGTTGGAACACACAGTTCGTCCCACGAGGCAGCTGTTGCCGCCAGAGTCGGAATTGAATCTGAAACACAGTGAGGGTCAAGGTTTGATCCAGCGGAGTCCTGAAAGGGGCACGGACACTCACCCCCGCAGCGGGCTGTGCTTGCTGACCAAGTGGGGGAAAAGCTTCGGGCTCCTGCTGGCATTTGTATGGGCGCCATGGCCGGGCAGCATGATAGTTGTGCTCGGTGTCTGGCGCCTCCGTTAATTCCCTAGGATGGAAATGGCTCCCACAACCATGTGATTAATTCTCCTCCGGTCTCCCCAGAAAGGGAATATCCGGGCCTGCCAGGCAGCTCCGACGTTTGGCCAGCCCCCAGAAGCTGGGGTTTGGGAGCCACTTTAAAACCATGTTACCAGCGTAACTGGCGTCAGGCTCGGTGCCGCCTCTTATGTTCTGTTTTATAAACAGGCGGATTATTTCAGATTGATCAGAGGCGACTGCATTTTGCAAATTACCTTGTGCTGTGACTGTTTCACACTTTGCTAAGTGGGCTCTGTTGATGCAGTGGCTCTAATCCATTTTGGGCTGTTAAGGATGGCTGCATCTTTGTAAACTGGAGACGGAAGGCTTTTGTTTTTATTTTCAATACGAGTTTGAGCAGCAGGTGGAAGGCAAGGAGGTTCGGGGGCTCAGCTGAGCTGATCGATGTCCCCACCACGTCCAAGGACCCATATTCTGCCCGACTGGCGAATGCTCTCAAGCTCTCCTGAAACCCAGAGATTTACTGCACTCGTCTGCACAAAAATCGCCATTAAAAAAAAAGGAAGGAGGAAACCAAAGAACACGAAGGAGACCGGGGGTGTGGGGAGTGGAGGGTGCGAGGGAAGATGCACAGTCTGCGGCAGTTCTCAAAAACACGTGTTTTGAGCAGGACTCTGGGGTAGATTTGGAGGCTCTTTTGTTGCTGGAGGCCCAGCCTTGATGTTTCTGAACCTGGACCCGCTCTCCTCCGAGTAGTAAAAGCAGCTGCAGAGAACCCGAGCTCTGGGGTACATTCAAATGTGGCGGCGAGAAAACTACCAAAGGAAAGTGGATAAGTCATCAGGACAACTCCCATCACCAGGTTCCTCAGCAGGAAGGCGGACGGAGGCGTCTGTCCCGAGGGACCTCAAGCGGGGGTGGTGGGCAGATGGACGTGACGGCGGACCCGGGACCCGGGTGCAGGGCTGGAGACGATGATTGGCCGTGGGTGCTTTTAACCGATACACCTGGATCTCTTTCCAGATAGAAATCAGTATTCCACATTTCTTCTGGTCAAACTCTTTCTTATGGAAACTTTAGGACTAACAAGTCGCTCAGCTCCACAAAGCAGCAGGTATTCGTGAGCCAAATCAGGGCAGAAAGTGGGCAGACCTGACAATTCCATTTTCCACTGTGCCTGAAGAATGCCTGTGCTCAGGAAAGTGGACGGGACTTGGGGCTGGTCCTGCAGCCTCACACCCTCCCTCCACCTGGAGCCCAGAGGGGCGGAGGATGGGCTCCCACCGAGGTCCTGGACCCTCCTGCCCTGTATCCCCAGCTCTGTTGGTCATGCGATTGGGCCCGGGGGGCTCAGCTTGGCCACTCCCCACAAGAAGCCAGGTGTGTCGGAGGTGCAGGGACGGCCTGGGTGACGCAGCTCAGAGGATGGGAGACCCTCGTTGTCTGAGAAGCCCCATCCCAGGAGGAAAGAGCCGCTGAGACGAGCCTGGCTTTTTCTCATCATCCAGGGCGTCCTGTAAACGCGTCAATACCCTCAGTGTAACGGCCCAGAAGAGGCATTAAACATGAGGGTTGTCTTTTCGTCTTGTTTATGGTTTCCTTTGCTGGACAAAAGCTTTTAAGTTTCATTAGGTCCCATTTGTTTATTTTTGTTTTTATTTCCCTTACTCTAGGAGGTGGGTCAAAAAGGATCTTGCTGTGGTTTATGTCATAGAGTGTTCTGCCTACCTTTTCCTCTAAGAGTTTTATAGTGTCCGGTCTTACATTTAGGTCTTTAATCCATTTTGAGTTTATTTTTGTGTATGGTGTTAGGGAGTGTTCTAATTTCATTCTTTTACATGTAGCTGTCCAGGTTTCCAGCACCACTTATTGAAGAGGCTGTCTTTGCTCCATTGTTTATTCTGGCCTCCTTTATCAAAGATAAAGTGACTATAGGTCTG
This sequence comes from Monodon monoceros, assembly GCF_005190385.1. Lineage (NCBI taxonomy): Eukaryota > Metazoa > Chordata > Mammalia > Artiodactyla > Monodontidae > Monodon > Monodon monoceros. The sequence continues at coordinate 104,243,824 of NW_021703776.1, forward strand.
TGGGTTTATCTCTGGGCTTTCTATCTTGTTCCATTGATCTATGTTTCCGTTTTTGTGCCAGTACCATATTGTCTTGATGATTGTAGCTTTGTAGTATAGTCTGAAGTCAGGGAGACTGATTCCTCCTAGAGACTGTCATACAGAGTGAAGTAAGTCAGAAAGAGAAAAACAAATACCATATATCAAGACATATATGTGGAACCTGAAAAAATTGGTATAGACAGTCTTATTTATAAAGCAGGGATAGAGACACAGATGTAGAGAACAAACGTATGGCTACCAAGGGGGAAAGCGGGGGTGGGATGAATTGGGAGACTGGGATTGACATATATACACTACGTACATATATACTATGTATAAAACAGATAACTAATGAGAACTTGCTGTATAGCTCAGGGAACTCTGCTCAGTGCTCTGGTAACCTAAATGGGAAGGAAATCCAAAAAAGAGGGGATGTGTGTATATGTATAGCTGATGTACCTTGCCACGCAGCAGAAACTAGCACAACATTGTAAAGCAACTGTACTCCAATAAAAATTAAAGAAAAACCCCCAGGAAACCCATTAAGTGTGAGTCGTGTGTAAATACGGTCTCGTGGCCTCGATTTTGCTCTCTGGCAGCACCCGACCAGCGCCAACCTGCAGACAGCCGGCCTCGGGGCTCAGGATCGCATGTCCCTGGGCCCGGGGAGCCAGGCTGGAGGGCTGCACGGCCTCTGGACGTCATGTGGAAGGTGGGGGGTGTCCTGCCCCCTCCCCCGCTGCTCCTCATTGGCCTGAAGGCACAGGGAGGGGGGGCACAGGCCACCCGCTGGTCCTCAGGCTCTGTCCAGAGGAGGGGAGCGCCCAGCACCTGCCCCACGGAAAACCCCAGAAACAGAAGACTGGATCCCACATGCTCCCACTTTTACGAAATTCCACAACAGGCAGGACTAGAGTAAAGAAAGCAAGTCAGTGGTGGCCAGAGCCCTTGGGGGGGTAGGGAGAGGGCCCCGAGGGGCTTGGGAAAGTTCTAGATCTGGATCAGGGCTCAAAGCTGTACATGGTTGTCAATACTCATCCAATTGGTGGATTTTATCATCAGGAAAGCTGACCAAACCTGCCTTGGAAACGGGGGCCTTTCTGCTGCAAACGAGCGTCCTCCCAACCCCCAAGCGAGCAGTGCGTCAGGGGAGGGGGCTCTACCAGAGCACAGGACAAGGACCGGAGCTGGGGAGCCACCAGAAGGACAGGTCTCCACCTGGGAACAGCCAGGAGCAGAGGCAAGAAGCAGCGCCAGGGTGTCCGGAGGAACGTTCTAGACCAGGGACAACCGTGCCGGCCTCTGGCGGAGACACAGTCTCCACGGCGCGGGGCAGAGGCCCAGGCGGTGACTAAACACGGGGTGAAATGCGAGCAAAGCAGGAACACAGTCAGGAAGGCAAAGAGCGGGCCTGGGGGGTGGAGACAAAGCAAGGAAATGGAGACGGTCAGTTGGGATTCTTGTGGGTGGGGAGCACTGCCCCAGCATGGGGAGGGCGCAGCTGCAGGGCCCAGGAGGCCTGGGCGTAACTGGGAAGGAGGCCAGGCTCACCAGTAGGAGCAAGGGGAGACTCGAAGAAGAGTCTCCAGGTCTGAGAAGACGCTGGCGTGAAAATCACAAGGCTCTACAGAAGGGTTCAGCAGATCTCTCCACCGGGCAGCCTTGTTTTAGGCAAAATTAATGACACAGCTGCAGGAAACGTAGCAAATCACCGGGCCAGTGATGGGTTACTCAACAAACAAGGGTCTATTTGGGGGAAAAAAATCCATGTTTATCCCTCACTTCACAATATATGGCGACAGCAACCCAAGATGATCCAGATGAATTAAAAGATTAACTGGAACAATATGAACCATAAAAAAACTAAAGGAAAAAATTCCTATTGAACTGACCAAGAAGATCAAGAACTCTCTGAACGTGACAGCCAATTGGTGAAAATCTGAAAGGAAATGACAAATATATTTGAATGCACCAAAGTTTCATATTCTGTGCTTCGAACACTTACAACAAAGAAACTGAGGTGCAGAGACCCCAGGACGTTTGCCACAAGGAAGAGAGACGACAAATGTTTCTGAGCGGATCACTCCCGGAAGCAGAACAATTCATGAGCAAGCATCAGAACATATGTTTGCCTTTACAAGAGTTCAAACCCACAAATCAAAGCAATGAAAAATGCCATAATTTGCCTTAAAGAATGCCAAAAACGCAAGCTGAATGGCCGTCTCAGTGCTGCTAAGAGCACATCAGATGCACCACCTTCCTGGACGTCCTGGGATCTGGGGAGACAGCGGCTCCACTGGATAGTAAGAACCAAGAGACTGTGCACCTCTTGACACAGTAGTTAAATTTCTAGGAATGTGTCCTAAAGAAATAAGGCACATAGATCAAACTTATGTGTAAGGACTTTAATTGCTGCAAGATTTATAAAAGTTCTGGAAACAACCTAAACGTTCAGCAAGAGCAGATTGGTTAATAGATAAATTAAGGTTCCTAAGAGTAATGTTCTAAAGACCATCTGATAATGCCACACACGCTGAGTAAAAAGCCAGATAAAACTCTCTATGAAGTGTGTCTCATACACGTATTCTAAAAGAAATACCAACTCATGAGCAAATCTGGGTGGCTTATTAGAATATTAGTGACTTTATTTTATTGTTTTACTGTAATTTTATTGTTTTATTGCATTTTCTAAGTTTTCCATACAAGTATTCAATAAAATACAACAAGTGTTTTAACAAAAATATGCATTTCCTGACTTTGAAGATGTAGAAAGCTTCCTATGGCCCATGTCATGACACAATGTACTGGCCTAGACCATTTTTATCTCCCCAGAGTCTTTCCAATACTGTCACCAAAGCTGCATTTGCTTGTGTGGTTATTCCTTCATCTGACAACTTGATCACCCACCCACCCACCCGTCTATCCGTCTGACCATCCACCCACTTATGCACCCATCATCCATCCATCTCCCATCCATCCCCCATCCCCCATCCCCCATCCATCCCCCCATCCCCAACGTCCGCATCCTCCAACCTCCATCCACCCGTCCATCCACTCGTCCATCTGATCAGATGAACTTCCACTTGCAGTGTACTGTGGGCCAGGTTTAAGGCGCACTCCTGGGGTCTAAGGACGGCTAGGACGGAATTTGCACCCCTGAGGGATGCAGAGGGTAAGGGAGGAGGTGGCTGCACGTGGAGCCCGCAGGAGCCAGCCAAGCAGAGGGTGTCACCGGAGCAGGGCAGGGGACCGCCGCTAGGGCAGGCGGCTGGCTCTCCCTTGGACACAGACCAGTGATGCCTACAGCCCTGGCTGCAGCGTGGTTCACGCTCCTCTTGCCCTGTGTATATGTCCTCCTGGGCCAGGCCTGGTCAGCAAATCCTACCAAGCCCCAGGCCCAGAGCAGAGGGCTCCTCTGTGACGTGGGGACCTGCTCCTTCCATCCACACTCGGCCCACAGGCCGCAGTTCTGAGCACTTGCTGCCCCTAATTGCAAGGCCAAGGGTATGCGTCTGTCCACCCGTTAGACCGGGAGCTGCAGGCACGGGGCCGGGTCCCACACATCTTATCCCCCACGTGCCAAGCCCACGCATGAAAGTGTTTCCTGGCACTTACCTGCCCCTCCTGATGTCTGTGCAAATCCCTACCTCCCTCCCACGAGCCACGAGCATCCACCGCCTTCCTGAAGTCACCTCTGGTGGCGCTGACCCGGCCAGACTGTGCGAGTCTCTAGAAGCCAGTGGCTTTCACACATTCTTGTGTGACTGTGAGTGTGTCTGTGTGGGGTGTGAGGGTGTCATCGCCCAGCGGGGCTGCCTCTTTGTCCCAGGCTCATTTTCCTTCACGTAACAGCAGGCATTTGTGAGTACTGATACTTCCCGGCCCCAGGCGGGGCGGCCAGGAGGGGACCGGCCCTTGGGGGCCGGCGGGGCATGGGGTCCCAGGTCTCCCAGGGTCAGAGGGCAGCGCTGAGCGGGAGGAGAGTCCGGTTTAGACTCTGCTCCAGACAAACACGCCGACCAAAGGTGGCTCTGCTGTGCATCCGCCCCCGCTGTTGGTCTGGCAGGCCAGCGCTGGCCCGGCGCCAGAGCCCTCCCGGTCAGACTCTCCTCTGCTTGAGCGGTGAGGGGAGCCCGGGGGAAGGAGGGGTGGCCTTGGTCCAGGTTCCTGGGGAGCAGCTGCGCCCACCCCGGAGGGTCGCCAGGCCCTGCCCCTCTTCCTGCTGCGGGCACCGCGTCCTGCTCGCCTCTGCGCAGCGGTCAGACCAGGTCCCTTCCAGCGGCCTACATGAAGCCCAGGGATGCGGGCCGGGCGGAAAGCAGCTCTGCCGTCACCGGGAAAGCTGTCGGCCCGCAGGACAGGAACTCTTAGCTTCATCTGGATGTTTTCTGGACGGGCTGCTGGGTCCCGAAGCGTCTGGGCCACGTTCATCCTTCCTGTGCTTCCAGGACCCTGGGGGAGCTGGTCAGACAGCTGCCCACTCAGGACAAAGCCCCACACAGGTACCACCTGGGGCCTCGGGACAGCTCAAGGCCGGCCGACGGGACTGTCCTCTTTTCCTGATAGATTTTTTAACTTACAGTATTGTACTTGGGTTTTAAATGAAACCCAAGTTTCATTTAAAACTTGGGGGAAGGCTCCCTCCCCTCCCGCAACCACTCCACACGGTGGCTTCTCCCAGCACCCCTAAATTAGAAACCCTAAATTAGCCTTAGACGGAGACGCAAGTATATGGGGCAGGGAGCGGTACTGACTCCCAGGCCGTGGAGGGAGGGGTCGCTGAGCCCGAGAACCCTGCCCCAGGGGCCCTCTGTGCCCCTGTCACCTTTGTGACAGAGCTGGCCGGCTCATACATTACTCGGGGCTGTACGTGAAGCCGGCCGGCGTTCAAAAGAGAGAGACAGTGTGGTTACGGAGGGAAGCCGGGAGTAAATAAATGCTACCCAAGAAACCCTGCAATTTTTCCTACGCTTCAGGAAGAACTGCAGCTCAAGGGTGCAGCCGCCCCCCCGTTATCATGGGCACCTTCAATTTGGCACGTTCTTGGAGGGCTTCCAGCCCCCAGGGTGCCCGCGGGACGCAGGGGCTCCCAGGGGCCTTCCTCCCCTTTCTTGGTCCCCTCCCTTTCCCTCCACCAGAATGCAGAGCTCTGTCAAGCCGATACTTTAGGGCCCAACATCAGAATTGGAACTCTGTCCTTCTGTAGCCACATCCAATTAGAACTACCTTGGACCTCCAGCAGCTTCCCCTGCCGGGCGGCCTGGCTGTCAGAGCACTGGACCCACACGTACATTTTAAACCAACGTGAAGGTCTCCAACCCACACACGATATTGCAAACGGCATTATTCGGCGGCCCCTTTGTGCTCGAAGCTGTGAATCGATCGGCTAAATCGCACGGTTAAACTTCCTCCCGCACGTCCCCGCTCGTGGAGTCTTCAGTGCATCCAGTGAGGTACCATGTCCCCCTGCCCGGCCAGTGATTACAGATCTATTTGCACTTCTTCTCCTGCGGGAAGGGGGAGATTTGGGAGCGGACAGGACAAGGGCCCGAAGGCCGTTTTGTGAGCAGCCGCGGGAGCCTGGCTGGTCTGCTTCCTCCCCGACCTCACGAGCGCCTGCTCGGTGGGTGCCGTTGGGTGGGTGCCGGCTGGTCCCTGCCCGGGGCGGCCGCCGGGTCTCCGGGGCAGGGCACCCACCACCAGCAGGCACGTGGTCGGCGGGGTGGGAGCAGCCACGCAGAAAGGAGGACAGGGGCCGCAGCACCGTTGAGAGAAGGAGGTGCGGCAGCTCCGTCCGCAGCAGACCCCGGAGCCCCACGCTGGGTCCCCACGTGGCACTAAGGTCACGCTCTGTGGGCATCGTTGTGACAGCGAGAAACAAGATTTCTCCCCTGTAAAATTAAACGTCACTCCTGATAGCATAATATCTGAAACATCGTCTTCCCAGGTCCACACCGATACTTTGCACAGAAAATTAAACTCTCTCTGTTTATCGAGTGGATAATGTAGCCTTCAAATGTGCGAGGTCCCCCACTGGGTGGGAAATTAAAAAGCTGCGCTCTAAACCATAACGGCGCGTGCGAGATGCGAAAGACGGCAACTTAACTGGTAGTCGGAAGAAATCATAGAACTAATCACGCAATGAATGTCTTCAAAAGCAAGTGTGGGAGGTGGGTGTGATTACAAGGAAACAGCGCAGGCTGGCTCGGCCTCTAATGAATTAATCGTCCCTAGGGGGTGGCGTGCCGGCGCCGGGTGGCGCGCTGCTTCCTGGGTTTGCGCCCACCTGCCTCCACCTGCGGCGCTCCTGCGAGGCAAGGTCACCTTCCTGCAGCACCGCCTTCCCCGGACACTGAAGGCAGCACCCCCCGTGGGTTGGGTGAGGCCAGGTGAGAACAGCCACGTTCTGGGGGCTGGTCGCTGAGGGAGTGTTGACACACGTGGGCGCCCTCGGGCTCTTCCCTAAATGCTCCACAACAGGCTGACACACAGCTCCCTGCTTCGTACACGTAGTTTAAAAAGAAATCCCTGCCTCGGTGCTGATCACCCGCGGCCGAGGTCTGCGCACGGACCAACGGAGATTTGTTGATAAAGAGGGGAGGGGCGAGGAGAGGCGGGGTGGTGACGGCATCCTCCAGACTCCCGGGTCACAATGTCTCCGCGTCAGGTCCCTTTGATGCCGGGGAAGAGCTGCCTGCTGAAGGGCAGAGGACTCGCCGGTGGAGGGGCGGGGGCCAGAGGGGGGAACTGTGACCCCCGAATGCAGATGCCGAGCTCAGGTTCACAGGCCAGGGAGCAGACGCTGGGCCAGGACGGGTCACCCCCAACACCTGCATGCGGCCATGCACCCCACGGGCTCCGTTTCTCTTGTTTTACTGTTATTATCATGTTCTTGTGGGTTCTGACGGTGGTCCAGCGGGTGGTCCCACGGGAGCCCGGCTTTCCCACCCACCCCACAGGAGAGCGGACACCTGGGTGCCCTTCAATGGTCTGGACTCCGTCAAATCAGACAGGCGAGAGGCGGGGACCTGGACACGAGGGCATGGTGATCAAGAAAGACAAAGAAGGACCAAGATTCTCTTTCTTGTTTTTCACGTGGACAGTTTTCCACCTAGAGGAGGTGCACAGACGGCCATGGGGAGAGCGGGAAACAGACTCATGAGGCCCAGCCTGCGCGGCTCCCGTGTCCCACGCCTCATAGAGGTAACACACAAAACGGTCACTCTCGTATGGATGCTGCTGAAATTTGCCTTTTTTCCATACACTTCATGTTTCTGAGGCTTCTCCCTGTGACACGCAGCTCTGCGTCACGTGTGTTCACGGCTGCACAGCCCACGAACAGAGACCATCTGACAGCCAAGGCGGGGAACACCCCCCCACCTGGACAGCCGGGGCCTCAGTGCCCAGCCGTAGGACCCCATGTGAGCACTGGGGGAGGGGCACGGGGGGACCCCAGACATGCGAGGACGTGGCGGTGGCACCACGGGCCAGAGGGCAGGGCGGGCCACGCAGCGGGAGGGCCACACAGGGAAGAAGAAGGCTTCGCTGGACTTGCTTTCCTCAACACGTAAAAAGCAACCCCAGGCAAATGACAGCCTAAATGTGAACACGGAATGGTAAACGCTTCAGAGGAAACACTGGAAAACATCCAAATGCCGCTCTGAACGCAGGGGAGCACAAACCACAAAGGAAAAGGGGAATAAAATGTGATTAGACTCAGGGAGGATCCTCTGGGCCTCACAGGACACTATGGGAAAGTCGGGAGGTGGGTGGGCGTCTCAAGGCAGGAGGAGAAACTCGAGGTGCCCGGGGCAGAACTAGGGCTCCTGTCCCCCGTCCCCGGGCAGCGAGGACACTTAGAGGAGGAGCTGCCAGTACTTTTACACGACAAAGCGGGAATCACGGGAAGGGCTCTTCAGAAGCTTCCGATTATGACTCAAGTCTGCATCCTAGGAAATTAGGTAAAGGGTAAAAAAACTGATCTTGAAAACGGAGAGCCTCGTAATTTACTGCGAGAAGAGTTGGGCTCTCAGTGGACCCTAAACAGCCCAGGTCTCCTTCAGGGCGGTTGCGGGGAGTGAGGGGGAAGCTGGGGGCCGCGAGCAGGCGGGGCTCCCAAGACACAGGCCCCGGGCCTCCCCTCGGCGACAGAGTGAGCAGGCAGGGGCCCACCGCGCCTGTGAGGCCAGCACAGCTGGGGCGCCCCTGCCTCCGGTCCGTGGGGCGCAGTCTGGGCCCAGCACGGCCGGGGTGATCACTGTGAGGACGGGTCAGCCTACGGGGACTGACGGGACCGTCACGGGAGCTCCCACTATATTTCACGGACTTGGGCCTCGTCCTGTGAGTCACAACTGCCCACTCACAGGTGAGAAAACAGTCCTGACCCTCCAGGAGGTCGTCAGCAGCATTGCCGGCCTCCAAACTGCGGGAAAACGAGGCACGTCTCAGGGTCACACTGAGGCCCGCCCTCCGACGGCCATCCCTGGGCCCCGGGCCTCCTGGTTATATCCACGGCGCACACACTGGCCGGGGTGACCGTGGAGCCCAGACCTGCCCCTAACCGGCGAGGCCACAGCCGCGCTGAGACGGAAGGAAGGAGGCTGGACACGCACAGCCCCCAACATTCTGGCCCAAGTGCAGGTCCAGGGGTGAGGCCCGTGGGCAGGCCCACTCGGCTGGTTTCCAGAACCCCAGGGCTTCTACGCCCGAGTCTGTACCCTGGACACATGGTGGTCTCTGAGGTGATGGGGTGATTCTCTGGCTCCCTTCCCAAGGTAAAACCTTAGGAGGTGAGGGTCCCTGCTGGGTCTGGGGAAGGTGGGGCGGGCCGGGAGGAGGGGTGCAGGAGGCCGGAGGTCCAGAGAGGCTACGTGTCTGCTCCAGGCCGCACAGCTGAATCCTGAGGAAGGTCAGGCCGGCCCCCTCCGTCGGAATCCCCGCCGGTGGCCCCCGCACTCGGGAATGAGCATTCTGGGCTGGCCGTCATTTAGATCCAGGCATGGCTCAGGGCTGTTTCAGCTGCACGTAGCAGGAAACCTCTATCGAGCGGGCCGGATCCCACGTGGTCAATTCTCTCCTGCACAGAACAAGCCAGGGTGGGCGGGGCAGCTGGCGGCCCCTTCCACCCACTCGGCCTCACTCCTGGTTTCCGCCCCAAGCTCTCTGGCCGTCTCAGACACCGGCTGGAGTCCTGCTGTCTGTCCTGTCCGCGTTCATCCCCATGCAGGGTCCGTCCACGCTGACAGGACGTCCACGTGGCCTCGAGGTCAGATCTCAGGTCGCAGACTCCAGGGCAGCGGGGCGGCCCTCTCCTGGCCGCGGGGCGGGGCCCCGATGAGAGCTGGGTCTGTCTCGGGAGGGAGGGAAGGCGCAGACTACGGGAGGCTCCCCTGCACCTCGGACTGTCCTCCAGGAACCGACATGTTTAAACTCTCCTTGTTTTAGTTTATACCACCTACTCAAATGCCCTTGGTTTAAATAAATTATAGATCAAATGTGCTTGGAAGTATTTTATGGAGGGAAGGGGATATTCCTAATGCATAGAGACAACGCTACTCTCTGATGGTGATGGAGCCACTGCTGGTCATTTCCCACATGGGGACCCTGCATGCAGACCCAGGGGTCCTGGTGTTTCACAGCAGCTCAGTTTGTGAGCCACGTGCAAGGTTCTCCCAGCTGGGCTGCTGCAGGGAAGTTGGAAGAAGCGAACAAGAGAGGAAGAAGCACGGACAGAAGGAAGAAGGAGGGAGGAAGAAGGACAGTCCTGCACGGCATCCAGCGTCTTTCCTGCTCGACCCTCCGGGTCTGGCTTCAAGTTCCTTCAATAGGCGTCCACTGTGGGGCGGTGGAGGCCCCCGACCCCCAGCTTCTCCAGAGACAATGGGGTCTAGATCCCAGGCCGGGGCCGGTGGAGCCTCCCTGTAGCAGCAGGTAGACACCTGGGCGCAAATTCACGCCGCGTAGCTGTGTAGAATGCTTTTCTTTCAGGAAAGTGAATGATCACCTCTGAAATGTTCCATAAATTAGGGTTTTCAGACCTTTACTCTTCTTGATTTGCCCAAAGCAAGGTGAGTTCCCGAAGGCGCACGGCGAGGGGCTGAAGAGATGCTGAGCTGAGGACGGAGGTCCAGTTGAGGGGCGAGGCTTCCTCCCGCTCCCGCCCTTTGCCCCAGTAAACGCCGGTGGTCGCCGGTCCTTACCGCCCCTGAGGAGGAGCCTTTAACCAGGGCCTTTGAATCATCCCTTTCATGAGGCCATTTTGGGTCCCACCCCCTACGTACGGGGTGGCAGGTGACGCTTAATAGGCACATGTGCTATTTAAGTAATAAAAAGAGTATCGGCTAAGAATCTAAACTACCCCTTAACTTCTCAGAATAATCACAACACGCATTTGAAAATCCACACAAATACAGATCATGAGTGAAAATGCGCCTTTGTTTTTTAACCACCAACCTACACGGACTGAAGTTCCCTGACGCCCACCTCTGGGCGTCCCCGGCCCTGATTCCGGGTGCTAGGAGCAATTCTTCTGTCCGGGGGCTTCCCCGTCCAGAATCTGCTCGAGCCAGGCTGGGTCACGGCAGACGAGCCCATCCTGAGGAGGCACTGCCCCAGCCCGTGGGCCCACACCCAGCTGCGCCCCCCTTCCTGCCCCAGGGGGGCAGAAGGAGCAGGTGTCCTGCAGGCAGGAGGTGTCGGTCATCACGAGCGACTACCAACAAGGAACCAGACCAGACCCGGGAAGCAATCAGGCCGTGGGAACCTCTCATGCAAGACTGATGTGTCCTCAGATCCTCTGACGCACTGGATTCTCTTTTACACGAGAAGCAAGGTGCCTATGTTCCAAATTTTCTCTTCTTTGGCACAAAACCTCAATGCCCTGTATTTGTAATTGAACAAAATCTTCTCCCCTCGCGTTGCTGGTGCACACACCTGCCTACTGGGCTCACTCCAGACAACACACCTTTCCCCAAATTACATTCTAAATGTGATACATACCTGCCTGGTAAACACAAACCAAACCAGTAACCTCTGTGTGGAGTTTATTCGGTGCTGAAAACGGTAGCACAGAGTTATCAGGCTTTAGGGTTGATTTTGCTTAAAATGGTGCCACCTTTGTGTCTAGATTTTTAAAATACGCTAAAAATATCCCAACATCACAGTGACAGAACTAAGGAAAGTTGTATTTCTACAGAGATTATTTTGTTAAAAAAGTCTAAATGTTGGCAACCTCTTTGCCCAATTACATAAGCTTGCAGTCAAAGGCACCACCATATTAAAAAAAAAAGAGTTAATTTGTGTATCTCTGTTGAAAACAAGTATTAAGCAACCCATTACTTAAAAATGCACAGGGAGCTCCACTTACGCTGAGAGAAGTTTATAAACAGCATTCAGGCGACGAGGCCATAAATGGACCAAGAAATGTTAATCTTACGGTTTCCACACCAAGCCGTCTTCTCCCCCCAAATGATTGCTTTTAAGTTACATGTTGGAATCAGTTTCTCCTGTGGGGCTGTCGGTGCTTACGAAGGGCAGGTCAGATTTTTCAGATTCTCTCCTGCTTCCTTAAAAACTACGGGTAGTGACGCAGATGTTACTGATGACCGAATGAACCATTAGAATGTGAGGTTCAGAGTGGTTCATGCTAACCCACCAGTTTTGGAGGGTCATTCCTCCCCAGGCCCACAAGAAAAGCGTTTATTTTGGAAGGGAGGTGTCCCCATCCTTGGGGGGACCACGGGGGCAGCAGCCTTCCTGCCCAGGATCCCACCCACAGTCCGTCCCCCACCTGCCAGGCGCCAGGGGCAGAGAGGGGCTTGTCCAGGAGAGCGAGACGAGGAGTGACCAGGGGGCCTGGGTGAGAGCCCTGCCTGGCTCTTCTGGGGGGAATTTATTCCCGCGTGGCAGGGAGGCCGCAGACCCAAGGCAGCAGGGCTACCCCCCGAGTGCCTAGCGCGGGGCCGGGAGGGAGGCGCGTTTCCGTTAAGATCAGCCCAGGAAGGAAGGGGAGACGGGACCCTCTAACCAAGGGGACGGGGCTGCAGTCCAGGAGAAGGGCCGGTGCTTTGTCTGCCCCTCTTCCCCACGCACTTCACTCGGCGCCTTTGTGTCTGACTCTGTGTAAATGTGAAGTGGAAAATCCTCCAGTCAACACCCTAAGCCCTTCCCGATGGGCAGGCGGCCCTTTGTCACGGCCGCGTTTCCTTGGTGATGCTGTATCAGAAGCGGGCCTGGAAGATCAGACAGAGAAAAGGAGGGGCCGGAGCTCTCCCCGGAAGTTCTTTCGCAACCGAACGGGCGTTTCCATCAACAATAACAGAAATATGTGGAGAGAGTTCCATCCTCTGGTGTCTGTAGGGAAATTGGTCTTGAAAAGGAGACATCACTTCCCACGTGTTAGGGCTGAATTGTGTCCCCGAATCACGTGTTGAGTCCTAACCCCCAGGACCTCAGAACTCACTTGGAGGAGGGTCTTTGCAGAGGTAATCAGGTTACGGGGTCACGGGTGGGCCCTGAGCCCAGAGGACTGTGTCCTCATAAGAAGAGGAGATAGGACACAGACACACACAGAGCGACGGCCACGTGAGGACACGGGAAGAGACGGCATCTACACGGCAAGGAGAGAAGCCTCTGCAGGATCCGGCCCTGCCCTCACCTGGACCCCAGATCCAGGGCTCCGGGTGTGAGAGATACACGTCTGTGCTTAACCCTCCGGGTCTGTGGCCGTCCCATCCCAGCAGCCTTGGGAAATGTGGAGACACCACCCTCCTCCCCCTTCGCTGCTCCGGGTCAGGGCCCAGCAGGGTGCCGGCTGGCTCGGGAGGGAGGTCTGTGTGGAGCCCTTGGGACAAGCCCCTCCCAACCGGCCGTGTCCACATCTCCTGCTTGCTATTCATCCCAGGAGACTGCAGCGCCCCGCAGAGGCCAGAGGGACTAGGCTGCTTCTTGGTTGTGCAAAAGTAAGAGAGTACCTTCAAGTCCCCTGACGCCTTTGAAGGAAGAGGTGAGGTCCCGCACGTAGAAACCCGGCCTCATCTCTGGGCTGTACAGGAGGCTGGGAGGTACGGGTGGGACCTGCCCACATCCCTGGGAAAGCTGCAGGGTGCAGGCTGGGCCGGTGTCAGGCCACGGAGCCCTCTGGTCCTCACGGTGGGACCAGGACGTGGCACTGAGGCCACCTGGGTGGGGACAACATGACCCCACCTTCCTTTGTGCTGGGGGTCTGCCTGTGAGTCCCCTGGAGCGGCTCTGTGGACGGGGCTGAGAGCAGAGCGGGTGCCCTGCGCGGCAGCAGGAGACACAGAGGCAGAGGAAAGACCAGAGGAGAGCTGTGAGGCCTGTGGAACGTTCTGGGCAGCGAAGCCTGGGTGGCCTCTGCCCCGGCACTGACGTTGCAGGCGTCCACGCAGGCAGGTGGGCTGAGAGCCGTGGTTCCATGAGGTCAGAGCCACGGGCCGTCTGCTGGGCGGCAGGGCGGTGCTGGGGACGCCTAGCCTCACGCTGCCTGGCCTGAGCCAGACAGAACCCGGAGCCTGCTGACCGTGAGCGCCTAAGCCAGACCATCGACCAAAGCCGCCTTGCCTGCTCCATTTCCTGATGCCGGGGAAGGAGGTCTCCCAGGGTCCCCACCGCGAGCGTACCAGCCAAACAAGGGCAGGAGCCCCGGGGCCAGTCTCTGGTGTCCTGGGCCTGTGGGGCTGCTTCTGTGTCTGGACTGTGGACCTGGGAGGCCGGGACCGTGGTTGCACGTGGACTTGATATGGAGACTCTCCACATGGACTGACCCAGACACAGTCAGGCCGGGGGTCCAAGTGTGGCTTTCCCGGGAGGGAAGACAGGAGAGGCCCCTGCTGGGGACGATGCAGGATGCTGTGCCGACCGCCACTGGGGCCGCACTGAGAAGAGAAGGGGCCGGGCCTGGGGAGCTCGGCCAGACAGGGGGCTGGCGGGACGCGGGCGGGACGCTTACCTTTGCCCACAAGGTGATGTAGGTCGGAGGTCTCGGAATTACAACGGTCAGTATTTTTTTGAGAAACAGCAGAGATAGAGATGAACGAGAAAAAAAAATTCCAGCCCTCAAATCACCATCAATCACCTGGCTCTGCTTTAAAATGTTCTCTTGCTACAACTTTTGAACACCTGCCAATAGTTATTGATTTATTGGCAACGTATCCATCTACTATTGTCCTAATACATGGTGTACATTGTAGAGAATTTATTAAATAACTTTTAAAGGACGAGAAAAAGATGAAATAAACAACATTTAAAAGTAACTCCCTGTATTACGTGATGGTGTGAAGATCATTTTGCTCTCTTTAAAATGCACTTCAGTGACAGTCATATGGTTGCATATGCTTCATTATTTTTGCTAAGATTGGGTTTATATTTTGTCCTAAAGATATTTGAAGGTCCAAATCCAGTATTATTTTGATACTTGTTTTAATGGCTCTTGAAGCTGTAAGGTATCACACAGAAAGGGAAATATTTCCGAATGCCTCTTTCGCTCTGAAGGTTTATCTTATCTGCGGATGTTTTCTGGGAAGCATCTCATCCACCCAAGTCAGCACCTGTGGACACATGCTGTGGACACGGGTTCAAACGGCCCTTCAACTCTCTTAAAATATTTTGCCACATAACAAGCAAACTTGTGTGGCACGTGTTTTCTGGTTCCTCCCTGTTTCATTACAAAATTTATTACAAAGGTTGTACAATAGTTTAGAGGTCTTGTTTTTATAAAGTTTATAAAACCTTACAAATACATTAAATATATAAGATTAAGCAATTGCTGTATTAATTTGAATAATTTAGGGAATGGATTTCACATGTGGTATAAATTCTATAACTTCACCCCAGAATCTTTCTGAAGTATTTTTTCAGCCACAGCAGTTACTTCACCCACAGTTATTCCAATTTTAAGACATTTTTTTGCCCATAGAGCGTGGCTGTTATGAGGGATCGTGTCTGCTCTGTTGAATTGATCTTATTTACATCTTCCCTCTGGAGGGTCACAAAGTGTGCACATCGAGATGTGCTCAGCACCGCTCCGAGCACAGACCCTCAAACCCGCGGTAAGTCCATTTGGCATTTCGCCCCACGACAAAGCTGGTGAGCGGCCAGCCTTGGCAGGGAAGCGGTGCTCGCTGGCAGGGTCGGGGGCGTCCACGCGAGCAGCAGCACAGCCCGGGGGCACATCCAGGTCCCGGCTGTGGGTGACGGTCGCAGGCTGGGCAGCGGCTCTTCCCTGGCACCCCGGTGTGAGGAAGCTGCCTCCTCACGTGCCCTGTAGGGAGGGCCCCCTGGCCGGGTCAGCGTGTGCCTGCCACCTGTGGGAGGGGGCGCCGCAGGGTCAGGCCGCCCCAGGACTCACGAGGCCCAGGGCCGTGACAGGTCGCCTCTCCAGACGGCGTGGACATGACCACGGAGCAGCTGCCCTGCCCCACCCTCCTCCTGTCCCCTCTCCAGGGCTGGACCATGTTCTGCAAACAGAATCCCTCAGCTGTCTCATCACCCAGCACTTCTGGGACATCCATAGCATTGCAACTTTTTAAAAAATGGCAGAGTTCCTATGTTTTGGACGTAGTCACGAATTTTCACCTGCTCTCCTGTGCGGATTTTCCAAGCTGGGGCTCGATATCTAACCGTGTCCTCTGTGGATGCATTTCCGGTTTGGAATTAGACATCATCTATGCAAATTTCATTTCTGTGTTTTAACAACGCTTTTAATACCTAACCTTCTGCTTTAATATCTCAATCGCTAACCGTGTTGAGATAATTAGGTGATAGAGCTAGACAATTACTCTGTGGGCAGAGAGCAGACCGTCCTTTACGTTTATATAAATACGCAAGCTTTAAATAAAGCAAATGAATGCATTCGTGGCGTCTTAAACCAGGCGACTTGAGAAACCGTTTGATCGCACGGGCTGGTCGATTCAATCAGCAACTGGCTGGTTGGGCTTATTTTTATTTTTTCATGGAACTGACCAGGCAATTCAGTCGATAGTTGTCAAAATTGGAGTCCAGAGCAGGCACAGCTGGACCAGCCTAAAGTTAATTAAAAATCAAGAGGAGGATAAATGAAACGCGGCTCCTTCGAGGCGCCGAGGAGACAAGGGGGAGCGCACTTCTTCTCTCTTAAAGGGGCCCCGGAGGAGCCGCCACATGGGAAGCAGAGCCCCTCCTCCCAGCGGAGAGGACACCCCCGTGAGGCCCAAGCGCTGAAGTCTCGTATTCTTCGGGTGAGTGAAGCTGATAAAACTAGACAACTGCCTGGAAGCCGTCGGGTGTGACTTGGTCGGGGGGCGGTGGCGGTCCACGCGTGGGAGGCCAGCGTCCTGCTGGGAGCAGGTGCAGGTGCTCTGATGGGCGCCTGGGGGGACCAGGCCTCTCTTCCCGTGTCCGTCCAGTAGTCAGTCCAGTTGTTGGTCCGGTGGTCAGTCTTGGGCTCAGCACGGCCCCATTAGAGCAGCCCCATCTCCTACCATCTCCCTGGGCCAGCGCTGGGCTCCAGACCGGCTTCCTCACCAGCTCCCGGGGACCCCTGGTTGCTGTCTGTCCCCCGTCTCTGCCCAGACACCTCGCGTCATACTGACATCCAGCTGCTTTAGTCGTCTGGGGTGGCCGTCGCTCATCACCGCACACCGAGTGCCCAGAACAACGGAAACTTATTCTTTCAGAGTCTGGAGGCCGAAGCCTGAGGTCAGGATGTGGCAGGGCTGCCACCTCCCACCCCACGGTCCCTGGGGAGGGGCCTCCTGCGGCCTCTGCCTGGTCCAGGTGCTGTCCCCTCTCTAAGGACACAGCCGCACTGGATTAAGGGCCCACCTGCCCCAGCATGGCCTCATCTCAACTGAAATAGTGACACTAGAGGCACCCTAGCCCCCAAAAAGGGGGCATTCTGAGTCCCGGGGGTGGGGACTTCACACGTCTTTTCATGGGACAGGATCCGACCGTCCACAGCAGCTTAAGCACCTTCTCTGTTCCACAGTTCCATCGAGGGACTAGAGCCCACGCCCCCGGAGTCTTTTCTGAACACAAAGAATTTCTCGTTTGTTTCACATACGCTAATTCATCACAACACTGTTGACTTGTCTAATTTTTATGCATTCATCATATTTCTCCCACTAGATTATAAGGTAACTGAGGGCAGGATCTGTGACTTTTCACCTTTAAATTCACCTCTATTTTCAGAACAGAAGTTGGTGCCCAGATGTTGCCTTGCCTTGAAAAGCCTTGAGAATGAAGCCTTCGGTGTGTGTGGTTCATGGTTCCTGAGGTTAACAAAATGCTTATGGGATGAAAGAATGAATATTTAATACTCACAAATAGGCAAAAAAAAAAAAAAAAAGTGCCAGGGCCTCTTATCCAACATAAAATGCTTTGTAAGAAGGATCTACAGAGCTGGCATCTGGGATGTGCATTGTTCAGACGCGGGTCCTGGGAGCACAAGGGTGGCGATGGGCAGAGCTTTGCAACCGCAGCCGTGAAAGTCACGCCCACCGCTCCCAGCCCGGCAGTGCATACGGGCCGGTGGCCAAGCGTAAATGCTCAGAAAACAGACGCTGCAGTGAGGAATCTGGACGGCAAGCGATGGGGCTCCAGGCAGATGGGCTGTGTCCTCACAAGAAGGTGGGAGGTCCGGTCTCTGGGGTCACTCCTGGCTCCAGAAACCCTCAGTGCTCTGGTTGCAGTGGGCACCAGAGGTCAGGTGATTGTCTGTTTAAACTTCGCCGAGGATTTTCAGCCGAAACAGTGGCAGTCGAGGACCCCCAGGTGGGACATCGCCCAGCATACCTGCAGAGCCACGACCCCCTTTCCCGAAGGCCTCGTATAGAACCAGGGTTCTGGAGAACACACGTGTGAAACGCCTCAATGGGCCCTCCCCACAGGCCACCCTCACAGCCAGCATCACAGGAGGCGCACCCGCATGTCCCTCCTCAGGACACGGCCTCTGCTTCTGCCTTAACACACTGAGAGCAGAGGCTAGAAGCTGGGGGCCGGGTGCACCACTTTTGCTGCTCTTTGTTTCTTTTCCTTTTATACAAACACTGCTTCAGTGATGGACATGCTCCAACCACAGGGAACGAGGCAGCCGCTTGTGGGCTTGAGTTAAATACTTAGGACAAGCCGAGGCTCTGGTCCCCCTGGTCTGATGTACCTCTGTGTCAGTAAATTGGTGAAAAGGAAATTACATTGTACACGCTTACACACACACTGCACATGTATACACACACACGCACGCACTATACATGTGCACACGCATTATGTATGTACACTATACACACATGTGCATACTACACACGCACATACACGTATTTATAACACATGTGCACACAATTCATACACATAAATACACACCTATAAAATACACGTACACATGCATGCACATATATATACTATACCCACATAAAACACACAAACATGCACGTATAACACAATATACACACATACATACATACCACACAGAGGCAGACTACACACATATACACACACTGTACACATATTCACATGTACACACATACTATACATATACACATATACTATACGTGATACCCAATACTATACATGCACACACAGATAAAACACAAGCATGCGTGCACGGTGCCCACCACCTCTGCTCTCGTCCCCGCCGCGTGCGCCCCTCCATCCTCGCAATGACAAGGAGGGCCGTCACTCGCAGAGGCTCCCACCTTCCTGCAGTCACACCGCCCGTGAGTGGCAGCATTAAGGTTGGCAGCGGGGCCACCAGCTCAGCGTGGCGGCCTCCCCTGGGACCCACCCCTCCCCGTCCGCGCATCCTGAGAAGCCACAGCTCCCGTGCCCAGAAAGACGCCATCACAGCCCCGCTCGTGACACCGTGGGACAGCTGGACCGTTCTCAGGGTGGATGGATTAGCTAAGACTTGGATTTAACCTGGAACCTGACGCCAGGGCTGGAAGGACGGACTGGATCCCCGTCAATCAGCATGAATGGATCTCAGAGAGCAACAGCTACAGAGACTGAATGGGCCTGTGCAAGGCGAAGCGGGCTGGCGGGGAGGCGGGGAGCGGGGCGCCGGCCCTGCCCAGACCCCCGGGGGTCCGGGTCCTGCTGGTGCATGGTTCAGTTTGAAGCTCAGTGGCCCGGAGTCCAGGGGCGTGCGGGACAGAGCCGTGCCGGAGGCCGGGCCCTGGGGACACAGCCTGCAGAGTCTGCAACAGCAGGACAAGAACACACATGCCACCACCTCCTGGGACCACTTAGGGACGGCACCCAGGAGCCCTCGCCGAGGTAACTGAGGGCTCAACGCACAGGCTGGGAGACAAACGGGTCCTGCGGGGGCCGAGAGCAAGCACTGGTCTGCCCGATGACTCCTCCAGGGTCGTCCGCCCCATTTACCCTCTTGGTGGCGAGGGAGCAGGGCCGGCAAGACCCTACCACTGGTCCAGCGTTCCCAGGGAGCCGTGGGGAGCCCCGGCCACCATGCCCACCACAACCCCAGCTGCTCTCACAGCAGGCTCCGCGCAGGGCCAAGCCAAGACTCATAAAGACTTCGAAATCAAGGTCACGGACTCCCAGCACCGCTGCAGCACATACCATACGCAATTACAAATTAGACATATTAGGTTTCAGAAGGAGTACGAGGGTTTTCACTGGAACATCAGATCGTTTCCACGAACGTTTCCCAGTGCCTCCGCTTTGCTGGGGCCCGAATGAGCACTTTGTGCACCTGCCGAGCACCCAGCCCGGCCCGTGGACGCCTGGGAGGCCTGTGAAGGGCCTGGAGCCTCTGCCAGGAGTGGGGGTCTGGGCTAGGGGCTCGCCGCCTCAGTTGTCCCTTTTTCATGTGGAATCCTGTGAACTGTTTCAACTGACAAGAGAGGTCCCGGGCTCCCCACTCAGTGCCAAAGTAAAAACCAAGCAGTTTACATTTTCCCTCACTTAGTAGACAAATATGTCACAGACCGAGATGACAGCTCTAAGTGTTGGATGAACTAAGAGAAAGGACAGAATTGGGACGAACACGCCAGGCCCGCCCCGGGGGCCGTGGACGGGCCGCGATGCTCTCCTGGCGCTCCCCTCCTGCCAGGCTCGTGGCCCCTCGGGGCGGAGCCGTCTGCCCTCGGTCACCTGCCCTGTGCTGCGCCCGCTGGCCTCGCGGAGTATTTCACAGCCGGTTTCTCTGCGAGGCCTGTGGGCGGACGTGCCATTGTGCTTGTTGATGCCAGATGGTGGGGAACAGCTCACCTGGGCTCCAAGATGCCAAGAATGTCCCCCAGCTGGGGCCTCCCAGTATGACCTGAGGGGGGCGGCTCTGGGGACTGGTATGTGCCACACGTGCCCTTGGCTGTGCAAGACACCACTGGTCACACAGCGCCCCCAGGAGGGAGCCAGGCCGCCCGGGACCCTCGAGGTTGACTGTGAGGTGGGGACGGCTCCCCTCTCCTCTCACCTGCTAAGACCCGGGCCCCGGAGCGCTGCTTCCCAGCTCCCGGGCCTGGCCCCCCGGCCCCTGAACCCCAGGCCCCGGGCGGCTCAGAGCCTGTGCCGAGTGTCGGCGCTCCTGCCTCGGTGATGGGCGAGAACTGCCCATGGGCGGCTCTGGGCTGACCTGCTGGGGAGGTGTATGGAGCGCCTGCAGGGGCGCTGCCCCGTCCGCACCCGGGCCTCAGGGAGCAGCCCCGCTTCGCCACATGACTCCCTCACCTTCCCTCCTGTCACTGAGTCCTCGAGCTCCTCCGTGACTTCACTGGGGAATATTTTCCACGTACGCTGGAGTGTCAGGGGGTTAAAGTTCCCTTAAACACAGGCTGGAGCACGCGCACGCACATGTGCACACACACACGGGGACCGTGCTGTCGAATCCCGACTGTCTGGGGCCTCTGGGATGCGTCCCGGGTGGGGCACAGGGTAAGATGCGTCCCTCCCCCGGGCCTCTGCCCTCGGCTCCAAAGGTTAACTTCTTCCCTGATTCACACCACGGTCTCTCCCCTCCTCCTGACCTGGCCGCCCACCTGCCCCCAAATCCAGACTTCCACAAAATCTCAGGGTCCTCAGCAGCCTGTGTCCAGCTCTGGGGCCTGAGGAGAGGGGTGACGGAGGGAACTACGCCAACCCACCACGTGCGCGTCTGAGCAGCCGTCGGGTCGGGCGGCGGGCCAACCTGCACTCTCTCCCCGCCCAGCCCCGCGGCTCCAGCCCTCCCCAACCCCCCGGCATCCCTGGGCTTCGTCTTCCTCCCTCTACCCCCAGGCCCAACTGGACAGGCTGCTGCCCACCCAGCACTCACCACCCCCGTGGCTGCCGACCCACCTGGAATTCCCTCGCCTGGAACCTAAGGTCCCACTGCTTTCCAGCCCTGTTCTGACAGCCACCCGTGTCCATGAGGCACACGAACCTCCTTTTCCCCTCAGACCCACCTGCTGCCTCTGTCCCCCAGCCCGCAGCTCCCACCCCGGCCTCCAGCTCCGGTGCGGCTCACGTGTCCCCACCAGTGCACAGTGTGCTTCTTGCTTCTGATGTGTTCACAACCACTTTTCTCTCAAGGAATTCCCGTTTTTCCCTAGTGCAGACTTTCACTTTAGAGAAGCTGCAGGCCCACCCGACTGCCCCTCGATCAGCAAACTTCTGAGCCCCCAGGAGAAAAAAGTGGGGAGGACGGCCCCGCGGGCTTCCAGAGCAGCATGGGTCTGTGTGCAGGCAGCACGCTCACACGTGTGCACACACGCTCTCACGTGCGCACACACGCTCTCATGTGCGCACACGCTCACACATGAGCACACATGCACACAGACAAACGGAAGACCGGGGTTACGTGCAGGAGCCCCTCACAGGAGGGCAGCGCCTGTGCCCTGCGGCCCCGGCTGACCCGCCGTGGGTTTCCTGTCCAGGCTGCCGGTGGGTCCCACGTGCTCTCCTGGAGCCTTTAGTTCCTCAAGCCCGAGGAAACCAGACAGCAGGCAGGTCTTCCACAGGCACTGGGGGAGCCCCTCCTCCCCTTGGCTTCAAGTACCTACAGCAGAAGAGGGGAAAATACAAGCTAGCGATTTCTGACGACCTTGCTGAAGGTCGCACATCACCTTTCTGCGGTGGTGGCGCCAGCGCGAGAGGATAAGTCCCCGTCACTCCTTCCACCCACAGGCTTGAGCACAGTCCCGGGAGCCTTAGTTCTGGAAAGCCGAGTTTCCCCGAAGACAGAGCTTGGACACGTCCAGGCTGTCCCTCTGCCCCCGCCTCAGATCCTGGTAGAGTCCTGCCAGCTCGCGGTAGATGGAGCGCCCCCTCACCTTAGGGCCCCTGTGACTCTGGATACAGGGGTGTGTGACCCTAGTGGTGCAGCCGCGGCCGCCCCGCGGGGAGGGGAGGTCAGGAGAGGACAGGCCTGCTCCCCCCGGAGGAGGGGCCTCGGCCACGTCTGTGGAGAATGGAAGCTGGTCCTCGTCTGGGGAGACACCCGCTATGGCTCCTCCCCACAAGGTCAGGATCCTGATTCCTGCTCACTCACCCGCTTCCCTCCTACACTCGCTCTGCCGTCCCGGGCCTCCTTCCTCCATGGTAACGTCTGGACGAACCACACCTAGCGAACGAGTGCCCGGGGATTTCATCAGAAATTCCTCTTTGGCCCCCCCTGCCGCGGGGACCACTTGCTAATTGTGTTGAGTCCTCTCCCGCTGCATTTCTGGGGCCAACTCTGAGAAGCAGCGCATCCTCTGGGCCAACATCCCGCAAACTCTCTCCCGGCCCCAAGGAGATGGGATTAGCGAGCAGTGGTGCTGGGCTGGCAGCGTCACCAGAAGCGCGTCTAAATCCAATACTATTTTCTTTTTTTCCTGTGGCAAATTATCCCTTTCCTTGAAAGAACAGAATTCGTATCAGCACCACCACAAATAATCCCAGTTACACCAAGTTCCCCTTCGAGGACCACAGTCAACGGAGATTTCACCCTGCCCCCATCCTTCTGCTTCTCTCCCGGGCCGGGCGTCCGGGCTGTGCAGCTCTGCTCGGCCCACCAGGAACAGGCACCCCGGAAGCCTGTGATGCTAAGTCTTTACCTCCAGGGCAGGATAAGCCTGGAAGTCACAGGCCTCTGTCCCTCCTAACTCAATGAGGACAGCCCCCCAAGGTCACGCAGCAGCGGAAACCCAACCTGGAAGCGCAAGCGTGAGACACAAATTCCTGCCCAACCCCAAGCCCCGGCACTGCCCCTGCCCTTCCTGGGGAAGCAGGAAGCTGTCTCAGTGTCTCAGGGCAGCCGCTGGGAAGACGAGAAACTTTAGGAGTGTGCCAGTTAATTTCACGCGTCACCATGGCTGGGCTGAGGGACTCCCAGGCGGCTGGGTGTGTCCGTGCCCGTGTTTCTGGAAGAGGCTAGCACGTGAATCAGTAGGTCACCCACCACCGCGGGGGCATCAGCCCGTCTGCCGAGGGTCTGAACAGAACAGGAAGGCTGAGGAAGGTGACTCTGCTATCTGCCTGGGGGCACTTGTACTTTCTTCCGTCCTTGGACACGGTGCTCGGGGTCTTGGCTTCAGAGGTGGGTTGGGATGTGCACCTTCGCTCCCCCGGGCCCCGGCCTTTGGGTCTGGACCGGAACTGACACCACCAGCTGCCCTGGGCCTCCACCCTGGAGACAGGGGGCTTCAGCCTCAGAATCGATGGCCAGCTGCTTCTCTCGGGAGCCCTGACTGACACAGGGCTCCGACCGCTGGCCCAGCGCTGGAGGACACCGCTCACCGCTCGCCTGCCACGTGCACGGAAGACCAGGTGGCACTGGACGGCGGCAGGTCCTCGCAGGCAGACGCCTGCTGACGGGTCGGGAAAAGCACAGCCTTCGAGGAAATCGCAGGAGCACTCACACAAAGCAGCGTCCTGCAGTCACCATCTTTTCTTTTTAAAATCATACATATTTCATTAAGCTTCATGCAGAGTGTCTTCTGATTTATGGTAATTGTCAACAAAAGCAAAGACACAGACGGTTTTTAACCCTGCAGTAGCTAGGAGTTAACCGGCATGAAATTATGTTGTTTTTTCCTTAAAAAAGGGAGGGAGAGTCCCAAACACTGCACACATTAAATGCAGAGCACGCTGAGTGGCGTGAGCTGTTGGCAACGGCCATCGCTCAGGTGGAGGTGGACGCCAGCGACCTGTGCCAGGGCCATACCTGACCCAGCGGACACCCTGCCCCGTGAGCCCTGCGTGCTCACGGCCTGGAGGACTCCAGTGAGACGAATTCCCATATCAAACCCAATTTAGATGAAACGTCTTGGTTTAAAAAAAAAAAAAAAAAGCCAGCACCTCAATAGCCCCTTGATTAGATTTTCATCTCCTGAGCAGACAAGTATGAATATTTATTACCATGAATGCGGACTTCCCTCTTTCCATCACTCTGATCTTGAATACCATCCACTGCTAATTTTTATGAAAATTTGGGCAACATAATGTTTTCACATAAACTGACAGTTCTTGAGATAATCCCGTTATTGTCTGGTCGAAAACGACAGCTTCCGCTTATTCATGTGTTAACGAGGGATTAAATATTGTTTTTCATTCCCATAATCTACGATGGACTGGAAATTAAAAGTTGAACATTGTATATTAGCAGGGCTTTGCGGCCCACAGCTTGTTTGCACTCACTTAGAGAAGATCTGTAAATTAGCAGTTTAACAAGCAGGCCCTTCTACGCTGCTGCCAAAGGGCTACATCACAAAGCCCGCCGACACCCCCGGGTAAATTCTACAACAAATTCTTTAGTCTGCCTGCCGCACACCCGAACGAAAATGTGCCAAAGAAACAGACGCCCTTTGCCAAATAAATAAAATGGCAACACAATTGATATTGTCTCAACGTCAAGAATTTTTCACTGCCCCCTCGGTCCTATGGAGGGGAGCGTCCGCATCCCACCCCGGTCCTCACACCCCGAGACACACCTGCCCTGCAAAACCGCCCTGGGGGCCCGGCCAGCGGCCAGACCGCCAGCCCTCTCACCTGAACGCCCACCGGCAATGGGGACAGTCGTTTATCTACACCCGTGGTAGCTGCTACTTTGGTGCTGTGACTGGTGTCCCAGGTCAAAGCACGGATTTGATGGGATTTTGGACAAGACGATCCCATTATGCTTCTAACCATACACACTACATTTTATTTATTTATATTTATGTCCCTGACGGGCATGTAGAATTCTTCAGTTTTTCAGTTATTGTCTGGCATGGTGTAGAGCACAGGACACATATATTTCTTAGAAGCTGAGTTGTCCAAGCGTGATCCTTTGTAACTAACCCTAGGGTTAGGGTCAGCGTTAAGGACTGAGCCATGTCCCCCCAGTTCGTACGCTGAAGCCTTAACCCCAGGACCTCAGGATCTGCCCGCATTTGGCGATGAGCTTTTAAGGAGACAATTAACGTAAGGTGAGGGCATATGGGTGGGCCCTGATCCACTGACTGGTGTCCTGATAAGAAGAGGAGGTCAGGACACAGACAAACACAGAGGGACGGCCACGTGAGGACATGGGGAGAAGATGGCAAGTGTGCCCGAGGAGAGAGGCCCAGGAGGGACTGCCTGGCCGATGCCTGGGTGTCAGATCCCAGCCTCCAGGACGATGGGTGTCTGTTTCGGCTCGACTGTGGGACTCCCTGAGGCCGTCCTGGGAAACCAGCGCAGGTGGCAGGGAGACACCCAGCCCTGGCCGCCCCCTCCGTGCTCGCGGGCGGTGTTCCCCTGCGATCACGGTCTTTTACCTCTTAAAACACTGCTTTTTGCTTTATGCTGTCACTCAGAAAACAGAGCTGTGGTTCAGGGTTTGCACACACAGAAGCCCAACTTGCCTCTGAGTGTTCGTTCCACAGGAACAAAGGTGAAGTCTGTGCGGACAGACTGATGAAGAGTTGGTGCCCCTGCCCCTCCCCGAGCAGCTTGGGGTCACCACCCCAGGGAGGGGCTCCCCCTGTGCCCACTGTCCTGAGGGTCCCCTATGAGTGACGGTAAGGCACATCCAGCAGACGGGAAGGGCCGTCCAGGTGCCGGAAGGACAGTCCCCCAGGGCTCTGGTTCAGGTTCGGCATCCGGAGGGGCCCCGTGTGGGGCAGGACCGCCCGCCTTGTCTCCAGGTGCCGAGCTGTCACCTGCCCGGCGGCGGGGGCCCGAGTGGAGGTGCCGAGGGCTCAGGAAGGAGGAACGTCTGGAGGCACCGAGGATGCACCTGTGACCCCGAGACCAGACCGGGGGCCCCCGCCGCCCCCGAGGGCACTTCCCGAGGTGACCGTGGGCCCCGCCAGGCTCGAGCAGGTGTAGTGTATGTGGAAGTTGGGAAATTAGGGTTTTGCACTTGTCTCATGAGCTCTGCAGGTGAAAATTTTATCTGTGCAGTTAACCTACCACCTAGTTTAAAAATACGTCCTATTTGTGGAGTACAGCAGGTGTCAATGGGCCTCAGGGGTGTAACTAAGAAAATATTTGCAAATGAAGCAACTGACAAAGGATTAATTTCCAAAATTTACAAGCAGCTCATGCAGCTCAATAACAAAAAACAAACAACCCAATCCAAAAATGGGCAGAAGACCTAAATAGACATTTCTCCAAAGAAGATATACAGATTGCCAACAAACACATGAAAGAATGCTCAACATCATTAATCATTAGAGAAATGCAAATCAAAACTACAATGAGGTATCACCTCACACCAGTCAGAATGGCCATCATCAAAAAATCTACAAACAATAAATGCTGGAGGGGGTGTGGAGAAAAGGGAACACTCTTGCACTGTTGGTGGGAATGTAAATTGATACAGCCACTCTGGAGAACAGTATGGAGGTCCCTTAAAAAACTACAAATAGAACTACCATACGACCCAGCAATCCCACTACTGGGCATATACCCTGAGAAAACCATAATTCAAAAAGAGTCATGTACCAAAACGTTCATTGCAGCTCTACTTACAATAGCCCGGAGATGGAAACAACCTAAGTGCCCATCATCGGATGAATGGATAAAGAAGATGTGGCACATATATACGATGGAATATTACTCAGCCATAAAAAGAATCAACTTCCAAGAATATTGAGAAAAAGACAACAATATGACAATACAGTGAGAATTAGCTAATTTTATAAAAATAAGGAATTATTTACTTTTCATGTTTTCTTGAAAATATGCAATTATCAAAAAGGCCTGTAAGTGAACCGTTTCCATGTCTTTCTCCCCCAGTGAAGTTTAGCAGGACAGCCGAGATCAGTCACAGCCCCAGCCCTGGATATGGACCTTAGCTCTCTCCTTCCTCAGCCCCAATCTGTCCACCATAGTTCACGCATGGCAGACGGGGGGCGGGGGGGTCTGGGGAGGGTGCGTGTGCATGTGTGCGTGTACGTGCAGGGGGCCTGGGGAGGAGGGGACCCAAAGTAGCCATTCAATCAAACTTGACTGTTAACCGGGAAACCCACGTGGCTAGAAAGGCGAACTCTGTTTACGAGTCACTGTAACCCCAAAAGGAGAGATTCAGCTGTAGGTCAGTTGATAATCGCTCCTGGTACTTGGATGACACCTGTGATTTTCCGGTGTTGAGGGTCACACGGTGTCTCCCAGAAAGGTGTGTGTGCACCTCCCAACCCACAGTCCTGGGAAGGAGCCTTACTTGGCAATAGGGTCTTTGTAGATGCGATCTAGTTAAGATGAGGTCACAGTGGGGCAGGGTGGCCCTAATCCAACATGACCCATGTCCTCAAAAGAGGAGATGCACAGGAGGCCGTGAGAGGATGGGGCAGAGGCTGGAGGGATGCAGCTGCAGACGCGGCAGCCCCAGGAGCAGAAAGAGGCAGGAAGGACCCTCCCCCAGAGCCCCCCGAAGGCGCCTGGCCCTGACACCTGGGTTCTGGACATCTGGCCTCAGAACTGCGAGAGAATATGCATTTCTGTTGTTTTCAGCCCCCAGTTAGTGGCGCTTTGTTACAGAAGCCCTGGGACCCTGACACCCAGGTCAGCAGTGGCCCGGTCTGGGCAGCAGGACCGCAGGGCTGAGGGCCACCCGCCAGTTGTGGGCAGCCCTGCAGGACAAGGGCAGGTCACGAGGCCAGTCCTGCAGATGCTACCCCTGTGGTGACATGGGGTAACACGGGCACCGAGGCTTATTAATAGGGTCCCATTTGGGAGGGATGTAGAGACATCACAGGACCTCGTGGCCCCAGTGAGGGTGGGGTTTCGTGGACCGATTTCAGGGCCTGGAGTGGAGCCACCGAGAGGGCACTGTGCCCCGGAGTCCAGGTAAAGGGAGTGGTGGTTCTGCTGGGTCCATGGGACCTCTGACCTCCCCGGATGCTGCCCAGGACCGAGCCCCGACCTGGGGCCACCGTTCCAGCACCAGCCGCCCTTCCCACCTGTAACCACTCTGCTTAGATGCGGGTTGAGGCATCTGACTGCTGGTGAAACACCAGTGGCCTTGCCGGTGCCAGGTACACCCAGTTTCAAGGAGACGCCTGTGTGGTGGGCCCCGTTCTCACTGCAGGAGACGTGTGGACCATCTTGATAAACCACACTCACCTCTACCGCGCTCGCCACCATGGCACTGGCTGCATATCTGTTTCGACGTGAGATTATTTTAAATTTGGCACTTGATTATATTTTGTGTTACACTGATTACTAATTATTTCACATGGGTGAAAACCGCCTTTTTATTTTAACCCATGGATGAAGCAGAGGGGAAGTATTCAAATCAGCAATTGAGGGATTCATGTCAGTTGCCATGGAGATGTGGCCTGGGGTGCTTGCAGTCAAAGATAGAAGGGCCACAGCTGCCTTGGGGCCAACACAGAAGAGGGGGCCCCTGTTATTTCAGGGATGACAGAGAAAGCGGGCCCGGGTCAGGAGGAAACCTTTTCCAGAGCAACGCAGCTTTCAGGGAGGCTTCGAAGCAGCAGGAGAGCAGTCGAGTGACCCAGGAAGAAGCCAGCACGATGAACCGGCGTGTGCCAGGGTGGGCGTCCACCTGCACCCCAGGGCTCACGATTCACTGGCCCAGTCAGGGGTTACTGAGTTCCTGCCACGTGTCAGGAGGCACCGGGCGACAGAGACACACATGGGGCTCACTCCGGAGCTCACAGGCTGAGAGACAGACCTGAACTCACGGGACTCAGCATACTCTGGGGAACGCCATGGAGGGGCCGGGCAGGAGGGAGAGGACGGGGGAGCCCTGGGTGACACGCACCTTCTCAGCAATCCGCCCAGAGCAGCTCCCCCATCCCCCGACTCCGGGATCCCCGGGCGGGGGGCGGGAAGAAGGTTCTGAAAGCACGGTCCTCAGCGCGGCAGGAGGGCTGGCACCGCCGGCCTGCTACGGGCTGAGCCGCGTACCCCCTCAGGATGGATAAAGTGGAGTCCTGACCCCCAGGACTTCTGGATGCGGCCTTTACAGAGGGGATCAAGTTACAGTGAGGTCATTAGGGTGGGCCTGAGCCCTGGGTTCCTGCAGCTCCTGCAAAGTGACGCACCCCCGATAAACCCTCCCCTACGGGAATCTCGGGCAAGAGTCCGAGGACGCGTTGGCAGCTGGTGTGGGGCTTCCAGGAGGACAGGCATCTGTGGGCAGGAGACCGGAAGACAACTCTGAGGCTGACCCTCCAGTGGACGCATCTCCAAGTGACAGACGCCTCTGGGATCCTTTCACTAAAGGCGGAACTCAAGACTCTCTGATTTCAAGGCCGGCGAGGCTCCGGCTCTGGAGGTGACCACCTGGAGGGCGTTTTAACCTTAACCCCTCCGTGCCTGGTTCCCCATACGTGAAGTGTGTCCGCCTGGCGGGACCCTGGAGGGGATGCGCGTGGGGCGCCCAGGACGGCTCGACAGAGCTGCTCTGTAGGAAGCTGGGCAGTGGGAAGGGGTTTGCCCTGTGTGCCTGCCTCTAGTTTTCTTCACCCTCCTTCAAGCAATTCCGAGTCTTACGGGCTGAGGATTGAAAAGGGGTTTCTGGAATATTACATTCCGAGGGCTCTTACGAGCGTCTCCAGAGTTCAGCTTTTTACATGGAAATTAACTTCTGCTTCCACGCTACCCGGCTGCGTGGCAGAAGCTGCTCACACGTTATTGAGACGGATGGCCCCTCCGTGTCTTAGGGGGACGACTGTCCAGTCCCAGCCGGACCACAGCCACGCCTGGCAAGGAGACACACATCACGCACTTTCTAGATAAACGTGGCTGAAATGTCAGAAAGGGGGGGTGGGGGACACCCGACTGCCGCTGCCACCGGCAGACGATACTTATCTCATTTTCCGTGACTATTTACCTTGATATTGAATAACAATCGAATCTGTCACTATAGCAACTGCCTCATCACACGGCACCTCGCCTGCTTCAACCACGGAAAGGACTGAAAAGACACCCGTGGGCCCACGTGACAGGCTGCTTTATGTAGCATTTCAGAAGAAAAGGGCGCCGCTTGTAATAAACTCATATTTGCCAATATGTCAAGCGCAGTTAATTACACCGAACGCATTTGCGTGTGGTTTTCTTCACTTTTGAGAAATAAGAGACGGGTATGAACAGCGGTGGCTCGCGCTGCATCGGGCGGAGGGTGCTGAGCCCCGAGGGGGCCCAGCCAGCAGAGGTGGGGATGCGCCACCATGGAAGGGCCGTATGGCTGCCCCTGAACTCTGACCTCTATCACGACATCTCAGCCCGTGTGGGGAGTCCTCGGGGCAGCTTCGGACAGGCCGCTGCAAATATTTCAATGCAATTTCATGCAGATTTCCCTTGTTAAACATGAATTAGGAATGCTGACAAGTGAACAAGCTTCTCTTAGGATGATGCACACTTTGCACTGAGAAGAAAAAACATCAATGTTCTCTGTCTAGAAACACAGATTTGAATAAAACAAGGGGATGGGCACACAATTACAACGCTGAGGAGCCAGGGCCCACGTGGACGGGCACAGGGCAGGGCCCTCGGTGGCTGAGGACACCCCTCGTCCCAGGTGACCGCTGGTGTCCACCTTCTGCTCTCTGGGCGCAGCCGGCCTGAGGCTGGCAGGGGTGCGGGAGCCGCCGGGGTGGAGGGTGGATGGCAGCCCCGCCGAGGGGTCCCGGAGTCCTTACGGTTCCAGCGCGCACTTGGGAACACCCAGCATCATCTCAAACTCACCTCGGAGTCCTCACCCAAGAGACCCTGTCAGCTCCAACACCGTCTCCGTCTTATTCGTTATACTTAACTGCAAACGCTACCGACTTCTCCTTCACGCACTCTTGAGTCCGCGGCTTTGTCTCTATCTGACAAGACCCATCCTCCACCTGTCACAGCCCTGCACCTGCCCGGGGCGTCAGGTGGGATCCTCCAGGCCTCTCCTGCCCCTCTGCTGTCCACACACGCCAGGGCTCTTTCTCCTGAATTTCTAAATACGGGCCTTGATCTGAACCCAGGATATTTTTAATTACTTATTGCGTCCTGCTTGTGCATATACACACAGCACCGTCTTCATAAATATGCGATGACTCAAGTTATTTGAAACATTCTCTACAGCCACCTGGGAGCCACGCCACGCACACGTGGTGGTGTTTCCTCTTGTGTCCTCACTTATTTAAAAGCGAGTATGTGCTCAGTTACTTTGGTTGCATGTTTTTTCTTTATTAAAACTAAAAATGGGATTGAAGATAAAACGACAAAGAACTATACACACACATTGAACCGATATCCATCTCCCAGTTTGACTCCAGACCTAGAATTATGTGGATGTAACCACAGGGGAGACTTGGTGAAGTGTGCACGGACACCTCTATACCGTCTTTGCAACTTCCAGTGAATCTATAATGATTTCAAAATAAAAAGTTAAAAAATGGGGGCTTCCCTGGTGGTGCAGTGGTTGAGAGTCCACCTGCCGATGCAGGGGACACGGGTTCGTGCCCCGGTCCGGGGGGATCCCACATGCCGCGGAGCAGCTGGGCCCGTGAGCCATGGCCACTGAGCCTGCGCATCCGGAGCCTGTGCTCCGCAACGGGAGAGGCCACAGCAGTGAGAGGGGCCCGCGTACCACAAAAAAAAAAAAAATGGTACTAACAAAAATTTTGGAAAAGGAGAGAACTCGCTTATAATCCCACCAACCCCGCCCTAGAGCTGACCTCACATTTGCACGTGGTCCTTCAGCCCGGATCTGTGGGCACAGACAGTTTACACAGCTGCCCTTAAGTTCAGAGGTGTCACAACGATTTTTAGCGAAATGACTGAGTCCGTTTATTTGATTACTATAATATAATTAGTTACCTTCCTCTGTTTTATACTTAGGTCAGTTTTGGTTTTTCCAAAGCTTTGTTTTTTCCTTTTCTTAGCTAGTGAATGATACTCTTAAGATAAAATTCTGGAAGTATGATTACTGATCTGAAGGGTAAGTGTTTTTTGTTTTTTGGTTTTTTTTGCGGTACGTGGGCCTCTCACTGTCGTGGCCCTCCCGTTGCGGAGCACAGGCTCCGGACGTGCAGGCCCAGTGGCCATGGCTCATGGGCCCAGCCGCTCCGCGGCATGTGGGATCTTCCCAGACCCGGGCACGAACCCGCGTCCCTTGCATCGGCAGGTGGACTCTCAACCACTGCGCCACCAGGGAAGCCTGAAGGGTAAGTTTTTTTAAAGCAATAGATTCCCACTGTCATGCTGCTTTCTAAGAGTCGAGGTTAAGTGTTAGCACTCTTGATTTTATTAAAGAACCGAGACTATTACCCGTAAGTACCTCTGTAACCACTTCCAAGGATGAGGCTTCGGACTGGATGCCGGGATGTTACCAGGTACCCGCAGGCTCCTTACTGGAGGGTCCTCTGACGCATCCGCCCCCCGGCCCCCAGCTGCCACGGGGCTTCCCGCCTCACCGCAAACTTATCCACCCCCCAGGCCCGAGAGCCAGTCACCCACTGACACGGCCACAACGCGCTCCCGCAAGCCAAGTGCCCCATCGCCTGTGAGTCCCGACTGCACACCTGCTGGTGTTTACTAAGTGTGCTAAAGGCAGGTGCCGGCTCCGTCCACGCGTGAAAAGCGACACGTGGGGGGTGACAGCTTCCCCTCAAACTGAGGACCACGTGGAGCTGCGTCCCACCGTCTTCGCTGGGGGTGGGGTCACTCTGTGCCTTCTCCACGCCTTGGCAAAGGGCCCTCGATGTCAATTCTTCCCCCGAGTCCATCCAGACCTGTGGTCGGGTCTCCGGGGACTCGGCTGGACACTTGCTGCCCCGAGGGTCCCCGTGACTCGGGCCATCCCCGCCTGCATTTCTCTGCCCACTGATGTGTGATGCCCAGTTGCTCTCAGAAATCCCTAAACCACTGGGCTCAGGTTTTGGTAACGCTCATTAAAGCAGCAGCATCCCTTCCAGCAGACAGGCGATGCCGAAGTGGGGTTTGCAGAGGAAATGAGCCATTTTCTCAGACATCCATCACGGACCCCCGTCCCACCCGCTCGGCCTCATGGGACGGCTGTCAGGCACACACACCCACCAACACACACATCGCACGACAAAGTCACACTGACTTGTGGGGGCAGGAGCACGACCACGGATTCGTAGACTCTCAAGGGGCTCTGGGGATCGACACAGTCTTGGCTACAAAAATCCTTTCTTTGGACAAAATCCTACCCAGGACCCCAAACAGTGACTGAGGAAGGGAAGCTCAGTGGGTTAAACCAGCGCGTGGACGGCGGTTTGCTGGGGCCCCGTGGCCTCCCGCCCCCGTACAGCAGAGCTCTGGAAGCCCAGGGCTCTTTGAAGTACCTGAAACCAGGTCTGACATCCCACGGCATGAGTGGTGGGTGCAGGACACACTGCCCCAAACACGACACCTCGGCCGAAGGTGTCTCGAACCTTGTCCACCCCCTTCTCCCCGAAGCAGGCCCGAGACCCTCGTGGGAGCTGTGCCCGCCCTGTACCCGGTTTGCTGCAGACCCACCTCGGGTCCCCACGCCCCCCGGCCCTCCCCACCAACCCATCAGAAGGCGGCCGGTCTACCCACGTCTGCAGGCTTCACCCCCTTACGTGTCCCATGAAACTCAGATTAAATAAAGGTGCTGCTTCGCTCCTGTTTTCTGTCTTCATCAGTTTACCTTTTGGAGCCGAGGGCCCTCAACGGGTCCAGGAAAACCTCCTCCTCTCTCTTCCAGAACCTGCATGGAGGCCTGTCCCCTCCTGCCTGACTTTGCCTGGGAGGCAGCCCATCCGGGGCTGAGCGGGGCGTCTGCACCGGGAACGCGCTGCTTCTGGGTTTCCCTGTTGAAGCCCCGAGCCTCCCGCGGCTGCACTGAGACTCCTGCTGAAACGTGGGCAGGTTAATCGTTAATCATACTGCGTTTATCACACTATCGAGAACTTAGGAAGTTACGACTTATTTCAGATACACCTTGGAAGCCACACTCATGGAAATGCTCGCCTGGGGACAATCATCTATTTTTCTTCCAAATATTTGAGTTTTTCTTGGTAATATCATAATCTCCCTTTGGAAGAAACATGACTTTATTCATCTGAAAAAATGTGAATACTTTCAAGATATCAGAAATTAGATTTCGAAACACGTCAAAATACTACCCATCTATCAGGAACGTGTGTGTCTACTGTAGCCTGTTCCTCTCCTTTAAATTTTGTTTTGAGATATTTCCATTTGGCTTAAAAGGTTTTAATTCTGCTATCTGTCATCACATGTTGAATCACGAGCACCAGGGAGACGTTCGGTAAATGCTGTTAGATTTCGAGGAATCGAAGTCTGCTTTACTTTCCAGAGTCAGGAATTAGCAGAGACGAATATTCATATCAAATACGTTCCAAAGAAAACCAGAAGCATCAAAATCAGGCTCAGTACCGCAGGAGGCAATTGAAATTAGAAAAGGAAGTATTGTTAGCTTTTTAAAAATATCTCTGCTCCCGTTTTCACGATCCAAAACTCACTCCAAATATACAAACGCTCCTTCCCTCCATCCAGACTGGAGACTGGCCAGGCAAAGCTGCATGGAATGTGGGTTCTGGGCTTGAGAACCCACCAGAATGACCCCAGACAACTTCAAAAGTGACAGCAAAACTGCCTTTTGAAATGGAAAACTGCCACGTGGAAGAGGACAGGAGACTGGAGAGCTGGTCTGTGTGGACCAAGGAAACCCCTGGGGCCCTAAGAAGGCAAAGGCGGCTCAGGGAGAACTAGGGTGGAAAAGCCTCTCACCCACGTTTCCATCGGTGAATGAAGTACCAATAAATGGTCTGGGAGGTGGCCATTTTCTGCCCCCAGGGAGGGTGAGGTCAGGCTCTGGCCACTTGGGGACCAGAGAGGAAGCGGATCAGACTCGATGAAAATGCAGGAATGGTGCAGCGGGGGTTCTGCTCTGCCCTGTGCCCACCCCCCGCCTCCCGCCCCCAGTCTAGGTGGGACCGCCTGCCCCCATGTGAGACGGGCACGTGGAACAGGCAGAGGATGTCCCTCTGAAGTTAGGTTGTCATCTTCACAGACAAGCCGAGAGCAACTCAGGCTCCCAGTTCCTGGACAGCACGTCACCAGCTTCCACGACTGAGCCGAGGAGCTGCGGCAGAGCCAGGTGGTGGCGGGACATTAAGAGCCCTGCTTTGCCCAGGCTCGGGGGACGCGTCACAGGTCTCCAAGGACAGAAGGGCAGGGGCCGGCGGCTGTGCATGCCTGGAACACAGCGAATGGGCCCGGCTGCAGGTAGACTCTGGGGTCATCACCATACAAACAATATAAAGCCCATGGCCTCAGGGAGACGCAGATCCCACAGAAAGAGGCGCTCAGAGCAGCCGGGCTTCAGAAGGTGAGTCAGCAACGCTCAGGACAGTGACCACTGCAGATGGGCCGACAGCTGAGGTTCTGGGGCTGCAGACGGTGGACCGTCCAGTGGACAGTGGGGACCAGGCCTGGCCGGGTGTCAGGAGCAAGCAGGTGCTCATGTGTCCGCACGAGGGATACAGACACACGTGAGGGTAGTTTTGTGTTGAAGGAGGCGGGGAGCCAGTGGGAGGCAAAAGCGCTGACGTGGTGAGACCAGCGTCCCGGGAGCTCTCACTTTAGTGAATCAGAAAACACTGGAGCATATCTGTGTGCTGACCGGATGGGGCCAGGGAGGCGGAGCAGTGGCGACGCAGGAGAGGGGACGAGAGGACAGGAAGGAGGCCATGGGGGGCACCGTGCCCGGAGGGAGGGGGTGTGGGCTCCCCGAGGGAGGCGCGGGTCTCCGTGCAGGGATGCAGGCGGCAGGTCACAGATGGGGCAGCCGTGTGTGTGTGCGCTGGGCGCTGCCTGCTAGGCGCAAGGAGGGTGGTGGGCGGTGAGCATCCTCTGGGATCTGTGCCTGTGACCTCTAGTGAGATGAGTCTGCAAAGTCCTAACACACCGCCTCCACCCTCCCCGCTGCCCAGGAACCGCAACCACGGGGCGGGCGGAGGACCGGGCGGCTCCAGGCACCTCCCAGCCCCCGGCTCTGCACCTCCCGGCCCCCGGCTCTGCACCTTGCCCCCCCTGGCCCTGCCTGCCCCCTGCTCCAGGGCGGCCCAGCCCGCCTCTATGGAACACACTCCCTGCCCCCTGCACAGGGAGGGGTTAGGGTTAGGATTAGGCCCAGCGCCTGAGCTTCCTCTGACCCCAGAACACCAAGGGCCCCAACCCGACTCAGTCTGGACTTGCCCCCGGCCGCTGGGCACCAGGGCTGCTCCTGAAGGAGGGACACCTGCAGAGGCCAAGGGACGAGGGGGAGGGGAGGGGCTGAGGGTCAGAACCTTCTGTCGCGGGCCCGGATCCTCCAAGCCCTCTGGCCCTTCCCGCCAGTAGTCACTGCACCCCATGTGGTACAGATGGTCTTAGGGACCCACAGACTCCCGGCGCCGCCCTCCCCATCCCTGGCCGCCAAAGTTACTGTGAGTTTCGGGAGAAAAGACCAGGATGTCCTCAGCTGTCAAAGCCTCATCAACCCAGCCCCACGCTCGGATGAGTCTGCGGTCACCGAGCTGCCCGCCGCGTGCCGGGAACACGGTGACTTCAAGGCCAGCGCCCCCTGCGAGGCGCCCCCGGCGAGGCGCCCGCCCACTGCCTGCAGAGCTGGAGGCTCCGTCTGCGGAGGACCAGCCACTAAACAAGTTCTTATTTCAAGAGCCGGGACCGTGCCGGCCGAGCGGAGCCTCCCCCAAAGACAGCGGCTGGCCTTGGAGTGGCTCTGTGGGGGCATCTCCGCCCTGGGCGAGGAGCATCGTAAGTAAGTGCCCTTAATAGTTAATTACTGTCACGGCGGGTGCCGTGACATCTGGGATTTCAGACGTGCGAGCACAGACAGCCACCCCCGAGAGGAGTCGCGTCCGCCGTTGTGCGTACAACTCATCAATTGCCCACGATATGGGGCTCAGGCGTCCGCCAGGGCCTGGGGCTGAGTGCCAGCGGCTCTAATTGCTGATGGAGAGTTTGGTCAAGTACCTGCTTCTGAGGCCAGCGCAGCGACGTTGGGACACGACGCCTCTGAGGGTCATTAAATTTATCAGCAGTCCTCCTCTCATACCCCACCCCATAGGCGTCTTTGGCAAGGAAGACGAAAGTGTGCCCACCAGACCCAGAGGAAAGAGCAACTTCTCTTGCTATATAGACTCAGCAACTGAGAATCGTCTGAAGGAGGAAGTACACGTTTCCGAAGCATCCAATGTTTTCTTAGCCATGACCGCTTTTTCTTGGGGAGACACCGAATCACGATTTCAAAGGCAACCAAACAGTGTCAGGCGAGCCTGGCATGGCACGTCAGCACTTCTGCCGACGGGACGGGAGGACTAACCCGGCCCAGACGCCGGGGCCGCCGCTACCACAGCCCCCCACCTGGTGCCGACTGACCTCTGCCCCCAGCCCGAGGCTGCCAGGCCGCCCGGGCCACACTGCCCGCAGCTACTCACCGAGCCGACTCCGGTCTGAAGAACTCTCAGTCCAGACATTTTTTCCAGTTGGTCCTTGTTGTCAACTGTTAGGGGAAATTAAGAAGTAAGCGGTCAGCTTTGAGAGGCAAGCGTTCTCCAGACACCCTGAGCGTCTCCCTCTGCAGACACTTCCATAGTCACTGCCAGATCGCCGTTTTAACGGGTGCTGTGGACAAGCCTGGGGCAGAAACCGGGGCAGGGGGCTCCCCACCGAGGGGCCGGCAGATGTAGGACCAGGACGCAAGTCCCTCCAGCTTTGCCCACAGAACGTCCATAGGAAATTCACAGTATCCTTGTGAAGACTGGTTGAGAAATGGTGGGCAGACCTGCTTTGCAAACTGTAGGGCTTTACTTTCGAACGATATGATGGTTACAAGTGTATAATCATTGGGAACTGGGTTCCATTCACAAGCATTCCGCGTTCACAAGATAGACTCGCTAACAGGCAAGACTGAACGGCGCCTTCGTTCCGTGAGTCCTGGGAGCTGCTGTACCCCTCTTACTCCTGCCCCAGGAGAATATCCTATAATAATTTGCCTCCACCACAATCAACCCTCATCCGAGTTTGCTCCTGACTTAGAGCGAGGAAGACTCTCCGAGAATAAATTACCCTCCGTGTCAGACCAAGCGGATTGAGCCCTGGAAACAATTAGCAGCCGGAGAGGAAGCCCAGTTAATCCCGATGCCAGCACGGCAAACCCGCGGTCCCCACCTCTTGGAGAGGAAGTGTGTCACAAAGCAATTGACCTTGGCTTACGATTCTGTAGAAGTATTCTTTCGGATAAAGCCCCTGTCATTTTGGAAATGAAACCCAGAAAAAAATAGATTTTATTGCAAACCCTAAGAAGGAAGAGTGCATTGCAACTGTGATTAATGCAGAATGAGATAGCAAGAAAATAGCAATTACTTTCACCTCTTATTGTAAAACACCTACGTTAGTCTTGGGTAACGAAATTATATCTTTCAGAGGGATACAAACCAGATCCTGCTATGGCCTGCCTCCCCTGCCTCTGGGGCTCTCTCATCGTCTGGCAGAAAGTTTTCCTTTGAACAAACCAACGTTATTTCTTACATTTAGGTAATTATGCAAGCACTGGGGCGGGGGGGGGGGGGGGGCAGACGCCAACCTGGGGTTAGATAGAGCGCCAGCACTTTAAGAGCCTCTAAGCTGGGGGGTGCCGAGGGGCAGGGAGGGCCAGTGGCCCAAAGGTAAACCTTGAATGGAGGAGAATATTCTTAAGAGATAAGAGTATAAAGCAATTGATTTTCATGTTCCCCTGTGAACAAAGGAGGCATCTTGCTGAATGACAGGCTCCTTGGGGATAATAGTGAGTCTTTAATAGGCTGAGGGACACAAAGCACAAAGTAAAGATGGAAATTAAAGTGCTCCACCATTGCTGCCGAGAAGCGACAGGCATTCCAGGCTCAGGAAGGAACAAACCAGCCGGGCAGTAAGATGCAGATGACCCAGTCCAGGGGTCAGCAAAGCTGCTGGGAAGGCCAGGTGGAGACACCTGAGGCTCGGCCGCCATGGGTCCCCAACCGGGCGGGCAGTGTGACGGCTGCGGGGACGGGCCTGAGGGACAAGGGACAGGTCCTGACTGTGTCCTGCACAAGCCCACGGAGCCCCGAGGTGACTGTGGGCCTTGCTCGCTGCCCGAAGACCCACGCCTGCTCCCGACGCTGTGCAGAAGGTTCTGTGCCTGGGCCCTGT
The DNA here is from genome assembly GCF_005190385.1 of Monodon monoceros. Classification (NCBI taxonomy): domain Eukaryota; kingdom Metazoa; phylum Chordata; class Mammalia; order Artiodactyla; family Monodontidae; genus Monodon; species Monodon monoceros. The sequence continues at coordinate 104,283,421 of NW_021703776.1, forward strand.
CCCCGTTCCACACGTGGCGGGAGAGTCAGTCTCAGCACAGCTTCCCTGTGTCCCCCAAGCACCACTGCCACAGGCCAGTCCAGGGTCCGGGCTGGCTCCTCGCCCCAGGCCCTGGCAGCCGCTTCCCCGCCAGACACGCCCCCGACCTCTCCCCTCTGTGAACACAGCTCTGGCCCCCAGTGGGGTGCGGAGAGGGAGGGGAGCCACAGCGCCCGGTAGTGGTGAAATGTACAGGCGACTGGCTGGGTATCGAGGCCTCTTGTCTTTAACGTAATTAACTGCAAGTGTGTAAAACTTAATTTTTCATAATGGCTGTGTTTAATAACCGGCTCAAAAAATTCCTGAAAAAGTAAAGACGAGCTCCAGTAACCAGTCCAGCTGGCTCCAGCCCCATCCGTACAGTACTTTGTTTCTACCCAAAGTCTAGGTCTTAACATGTCACGTTTCCTCGATTCTACAATGCGTGTTTCCCCGCATCTGAACACGTCTGCAGTCGGGCTGTTCCAGCCACCATCGTGGGAACGGGGCCCACTATAGACCGACCTCAGCTCATGGCCTCAAAGGCTGTGGAGGAAAGACACGCGTCCTCGTTTCTACCAGAAAATTTCCCACGGGCACCTCCGACAAAGCAGAAACGTCTAGAAGGGGCATCATGTGCTTGGAAGGTCACCCCGGAGCCTGAGCAACGTTCCTGATGGCGGCACCATCCTCGGAAAACCACGGGCGTCGCCTTGGAAAGTGATGTCATTTCACCCTCATGGTGACCCGTCCCCAAGTGCGGCCACTGCGGACCCTCCGGGCTGACCGCCTCTCAGGGTCCACGTCCTGCCTGAGGGTCCAGCCAGGGAGCCCAGGGACCCAGACTCGTGCTGACAAGGGGTTGCGTCCATTAAGGGTTTGTCACTGAGAACTGACACAGCACTCCACGGAATTGTCCCTGAGAAACGAAAACCCTGGGATGGATGGGACGGACGTGCTGGAGGTGCGTCCTGCGGGCAGTCGGAGCGTCTGGGATCCACTGGAAAGCGGCCCGGACGTGACCTCGTCCCTCCAGCATCAGCACGAGGGATCGCTGTCTTCCCGGTCGTTCCATTAACCGCTACGGGAGTCCCAGGAGTGTCACCTGTTCCGCAGGTGTGATAGATCAGGTGGGGCAGGCGGCCCATCACTGTCACCTGGGTCAGGATGTCACGTCTGTCCCCGCTCTGCTCCATCCTCCGATCCTATTATGTTCCTCACATGACGCAGGGTGTTAACCACCCCTCCCCAAAGTGGACCTCCTCCAAATAACTGCACGCGTGGGCGCTCACTCACGGGCACACACACACGCACACACACACAACCAGGGCAGACCCAGGAGCAGCACCCTGCGGGGAGGACTGGTCACCACTGTTCAGCTTCACATTAACCCACAGGTTCTGTTCTATAGCGGCTGTTGTTCAGCAAGTGGTGAATCTGCCCCCAAAACCCCACTTTGTCCACGTTTCCTTGTATTTTCCAAGGACGGCATGAGCCTCTGCATCTCGCTGAGGCTGTCCCCACCAGGGGCTCTTTACACGAGTGATGCCCATGGGAGCCTCCTGAGGCCGTGGCACCTCCTAACAACTCGAGCCGGAACCGTGAATCATGCCACCTTTGCATCCACCTCTAGTCCACCTCCATCCTAGTCCAGAGAGCGACAGTGCCCCGAGGACCTGCCTGGAGCTGGGGTCCTCCGAGAACCCACCCAGGGCCCCCATCTTCCTGCCCTCAGCTGAGAAATGCCCGCAGAGACGGCTGATGCGGTTTCCAGTCACACCTGCAAGTCCCCTTGGCGGCTGGCACACGCGCGTCCGTGGGACTTCAACCCACTGCTCGTGGTTTCGTGCTCTTTTGCGAACTTCTCAGTCTTGGGCATCAAGTCCTTTTCAACAAAGCCTGTCTCGCTCTGTATTTAAGTTTTTCGTTCTCTGAAATTTCTCATTGGTGGGGATGGTAGCCAGAGACACTGTAATGGTGCCTTTTTTCCAGCATGTGTGAAAGGTACACAATTTATCTTAAGCACAGCCCTTTGGGGTTTTTTTGTTTGTTTATCTATATTTATTTATTTTAGCTCAAATTGACCTAAAAGAGCAACAAACCCAGTAGTCTTGAGCACATTTTGTAACTCTCAGGCCATTCCGGAATCTTCCCCAGCATCATTCTTACACATTCACCACTGTGTATATTTCCTCTGAGACTTTCCTGCACAGCTGCATGGACTTCCTCTCACCCATCCCTTCTGCTCAGTGGGACTGGATCTCATACGTTCGTACGTGGTATCCCTCACCCAGATGTACGCCGTGACCTCCATCAGGCATTCAGACTTGGTTCACGGGCACCAGCCCCCATGCTCCCCTCCCGGCCAGCAGCCACTCCTCTCTAGAAACACGTTTAACTGCAGCATCACCCTCCACCGGGGTGTGAAACTCACTGCCACTTTTTCAGGCTTTGCTGAGGCCTTTGAGAGGAAAAGAAAAGCTTTGCTGTGGCTACATGTTCTGTCGAATGTCGGCTCCAAGTTATTTTCATGGCCAAATGCAGACCCGGAGCTGGTGGGCGTGAGCCACCAGCAGGCCAGGACTGAGAGACCCCAGGAGGAGCTGCTTTAATAAAGCCGAGAACAATGCATAAAGCCCATTCTTATCTTCGCAGGAGACAAAAAGGGTTTCCAAACACAAAAAGAAGTCCTTTAAAATTAAATTCACTAGATGAAGGATATGCAAATTAGCTGGAGGAGCAGAACCCTACAATGTTCTCAAGATTCTGCAGTAGCCTATTTAATTAGTATTTTAATTTATCAGAATAATTCTTTGCACTTGACAATTTATGCAGCATTCCATATAATTTAAACACGTAGCTACAGTGGAATAATTTTGCCTCTTTCTTTATCCTTGTGATTTTAACCTGAAAGGGTGTGCAGAAGTCTCTTCTGTGATCTAAATTGCTACAGGGACAACTTAACGGCCGTGGCCCATTAGAAAGCCCGAGGGCGGGGAGCGGGGTTGCAGGAGGTGGGCAGACACCAGGGGGCTGGTGTCCTTGGGGAAAGGGTGGAGCTGGCTTCTGGCACAGCCAAAAGCACTGCTCCTGGGGTTACCGATCTGCATCCCCTGCGTATTTCCACCCTGAGACACATGCATCTGCTCTGCACCTGGTCCCACCCAGAGGCGTCTGCAGAAGTGGACAGTCTAGACCGTTCGGGGGCCACTGACTGGACCCCCTGTCCCCCACGCCCTGGGATCAGCCTTATTGAAATCGCACGGCCTCCGGTCACCAGCCCGGGAAGTGACTCGACCCTCCCGTACAGACTCCCACTGCTCGGAACCTGTCAGGCTGAACGAACTCAGTCCTGGGAAGGGGAGCAGGCTTGAGAGAAGGCTGACCCCGACGCTCCAGTTGCCTGGCCCCCTCATCGGCGCTCTGGGCAATCTTGCCCGCACCTCCCTTTTTTTCTCTCAGGGCCAAGGGGGTGTTTCAGAGCAGGCGGCCACGTGAGCAGCGGTCCTCCCAGGACCAGAGGTGAGCTGCCTGACACCGGCCCGAGGACAGGTGGAAGGAACCGGGCCGAGCCCCCGCTTCGGGCTTGGCCGCACTGAGGCACATACCCCAGGGGCCCTGGCAGCTTGTGCCCTGCAGACCTGCAGGGTGAGGGGACGGGGCCCCAGCAGGACCCGAGCGGAGGTGCTGAGCCCGTCATCGACAGGGCCACCCTGGCTGAGCTGCACGCCCTCGTGTCCTCTGGGCGACACGCTGCTGCCACCTAACGCCGCGAGGGTTTTGAGCTGAGGAGGGGCCGGGGAGGGTCTGAACGGCAGGGCAGGAAGGAGTGCAGGGTGGGGGGCCGGGGGAGAGGAGACACAAATTAATTAACTTGTCAAACCTGCCTCTCAGCCAGAAAGCAAAGGATTCGTGCCCGAAGAGGCCCTGTTTCCCAGCGGGGCTGCATGCCCAACTCTCGAGTTTCCCTGCATCTCGGTTTGCTGTTCCTCAAGTTTCCACGGACCGTCCCAGTACCTGCAGCAGCGGGAAAGCATGTTGCTCCTGGAATGACACCTGTTAGTTACCCGTCTCCGGTATGTCAGTCTGGATGGGACGCCACGAATTGTGCTCCTGGCTCATCGCGTTGGCAACCAGATGCACATTGAAGCTAAACTGCACGTACTTTATTTTTATAAAAATAACTACAATTCGATTACATGTTCAAAAAATAGAATAAAAAACTCAGCTTTATTTAAATACTTTAGATTTAAAGCTTTGCTGTTTATTAATTATATTTTGTTTTTATAACGATAATAGTTCATTTAGACTTTTTTTTTAAATGCCTTTTTGAAGGCATATAAATTTAATTTGCAACTTCATATGTATTTTATATTTCTGATGAAAATACTTTCACATTTTATATACTGTGTACAGCTGGATCATTTCTGTCTAAATGCACAGATTTTATGAAAATGTTCTTTAAACAATATTATCAGTGATTTTGTGAAACAATGGGAAGAAAATACATTTATAAATAAATGCGCTATAATTTAGGGATTGTGTATGCTTTAACTCATTACCCACCCAAATTCTGCTAACTCACTAAGACAATACCCAAACATGCAAGATAATAATTCAATCCAGCTGTCTTTTATATTTGGCTGCAAAACCCATAGAGCAAAACCCATAGCTTTATGCATATTTAAACATTTTTTCACTATGAATATATATTTTCCAAGTATAAAGGTAGAATGTCAACAGCTCGTTAGCCTGATGCAGACTTTTCACTATTAGAAACCCAGTGCGGGGCCTTGGTTTGTGCTTGGCCTGGGTCCCCAGCCCTGGGGCAGCTGATTCCCAGCAGGCAGCCCGGTGGCCCCATGACAACGCGAGTTGGTCACATCATCCTCTCCTGGGGGCACCCCTCACTCACGGTCAAGTCTCAGGTTCCTGTCACAGGTGCAAGGTCTTCACGCCCAGGTGGCGCTGCCCTGCGGGCACCCCTGACCACCGCTGCGGTGCCCCATCCAGCCTGAGCATTCCCAGGGGTGGGGAGGGGCACTCCTGCCGCAGGGCCTTTGCACTTGCCGTTTGCTCCCGGGGCCCCTGGGTCCACATGACTCGCCTCCTCCACGTCTTGGTTTAAAGTCACCTTATTTCCACCCAGTATCAAATTGCCCCTCACCCGTGTGGTCCTCCGCTCCCTGGCCAGCTTTACTTTTTTCCCTAGAGCCATTATCCCCAGACAACAGAATGTGCGCGAACGTAGCTCAACAGACAGGACATTCCCGGGAGGCAAGGTGGGCCCAGGCTTAGGACAGCGTCAGCACACAGGAGGTGCTCGGGGGAACCGGGACGCGATGCGTAGAGCGAACAAGCGAACTCAGGCCCTACTGGTGTTTTCTGCCCTGTTACCCTTACCAGGACCATGAATCACCAGGTTATCACCAGCTTTTCCACACCCACAGTTCCAGTGTTTGAATAAAGCGTCGACCCAAAGAAGCCCGAGGATGCCTACTGGACGGAGCATGCTCACGACGGAGAGTCTCCCATCCCCCCCCCCCCCCCCCCCCCCCCCCGCTGTGAGCTCTGGCTCAAGCTTGCACGCAGTGCAGACGCCCTCAGGCTCCTCGGCTCAGGCTTCCCGCTTCCCACGCGGCACCCACTGCCCGAGTGTGACACAGACCGCGCGGGACTGGCTGTCCAGACCCGGCTGAGCGGCCGCAGGAGGGCGCTTGGTGGCTCTTGTGATCGCAGCCCCGCCCGTGACAGCACGGCCCCGGGAGGTGTCCTCTGTCCATCACTTTACGTTGAGTCACCTACAGTAGCGTGCTGCCACGATATTTGGGGATTTGATTTTGCTAACTGTCAGAGAGAATTAAAATAATCCCGGAGCATAACTGCTTCCCTGACACGAATATACCAGAACCAGAGACAGCACTTAAGGCTTCGTTCCCAGGGAGGGAAGAAGGAGGGTGGGGAAGTGTTGCAGACGGAAGTTACAGCAGCTTCCTCTGCACCTTCAGTCTGCTCTCCAAAGGGGGCGGAGCTGGCCGTCCCCAAAGAGCCTGCATCATTGTGTCCCTGTGCCCGCGGTGAGGCCTGGCACCAGAGACGGGCCTCCAGGCACCTCCCCATCAGGGGCCGCAGCGCCCTCTGGCTTCCTAAAAGGGTTTCTGTTTTGAGGAGACGCCACCTGACAGATTTACACGATGCAGAAGGGCTCATTTCCACATCACCCAAGGCTCCCTGTGCTGAGAGAGAAAAGAGCAACATTGTTGATAAAGAGATAAAATAAATGCGTATTGGTTTACGTCCGTATGAAATACACCACATGTTTAAATGTGTGTCACAGGTTCCTGGAAAGCATCTCCCTTGCCGACTCATGAGGACGGGACATTCTCTTGACTGTTAGAAATATTGTTTTGTTAATTTGTAATTCAAAAATATCAATATTTTATATCGGTATTTAATTATAGATTAGGCATTTTATAAAATATATATTGGTTATAAAGAATGATAAGACAGCAAACGCCCAGTTACTAACCCACCCTCTGCAAAAGAAATGCGGCGTTTCGGTCGCACCTGATACTCGCAGCATCCATCATGGCCCTACTTAGTCCTCCCCATCAGACGTAGTGACTCCTCTGAATTCTGGGGTGACGGTTTCCCTTTCTGCAGACTTTGTCTCACACATGGGCACAGTGTTTGCTTTTGCTGGGTCTGAATTTAATGAGATGAAACGTCGTCAAACAGGTCCTCCTCCAACTTGCACCTTGCGCTGACCCTGGCGTTTCTGAGGCCCGACTGGGTCTTGCGTTGGCTGTGGTTTGTGTGTTTTCACTGCTCTCGGGCTGCATGAATACATTCAACACATCCTGACTGACTTTTCCAGTCAATTGTCCAATCCAGGGGACCACGGGCCTGTTTCTTCTTCACCTGCCTCTCAAATGGTGTGGCCGTGAGCATCCCTGCCCATCTCCAGGCAGGTGGAGAGAATGCTCTCTGGTAGAATCGCTAGGACATAGAGTCCCAAGGTGATTTCACCAATTTACACGCCTGCCATCAGCTCACAAGCATTCCCCCTGCTCCAAAACCTCACCAGTTTGTAGATGAACATTTTTGCCCATTTGGTAGCCGTTACATTGTATCTCCTGGTGCTTTCAATGTGTGTGTCTTCCATTTCTGATCAGGTTGAGCACGTTGTGTGTCTGTTCACCATCCATGCTTCCTCTTATATGAAATTTTTGTGGTGTTTTTTTGCCCATTTTTCTGTTGGGCTGTTTGTCTTTTTCTTATTGCTTTGTAGGGGGTCTTGAGACATTCTGCACACGAATACTTGGTCAGCTACATGTGTTACTACCTTATCTCAGTTTGTCATTTGGCTTATTTCACATTTCCTAATTTTAATACAGTCTGGTTTATCATTTTCTTTAAGGTTTTCACTTCGGGTATCTTGTTTAAAAAATTATCCTCTACCCCAAGATCATAAAGATATCATTGTATATTTTCTTCTAAAAGCTTTAAGATTTGCCCTTCACAGGTGAGTCCTACCTCTGGGAGCTGATTTTGTGGATGAGGAGAGGTCGTTTTCTAAGCAGACACCTAGTTTTTGCCACACAATTTAAAGAGAAGGCCCTTCTTCCCTCCAGTCTGCAATGCCAGCTCCATCAGCAATCAATTCCACAACAGGGCCCACTTCCGGGCCTCCTGGGCTCGGGGTCCCCCAGTCTCTGTGCACCCAGACCCGCCCCGTCTCACATGCTCCAGTACCTGGTACCTGCTGCATCACAGCACGGCAGCCTCTCACCCCGCTGCTTTCCTGCAGGGGTGCCCTGCCGGTTCTGGCTCTTTGCATTTTCTAATACACTTCAGAATCAGTCCGTCAAGTTTCCACATAAATATAAAAAATAAAACACAATAAAAAAATAAATCTTCTGAGATTTTTGTTAAAATTGTATTGAATCTGGAGGTTTGGGAGAATCAACATCATTATTCTCAACCTGTGAGCAGGTAAATCTTCCCAGGTGTTAAGGCCTTCTTTCACATCTTTCAATAAAGTTTTATAATTTTCTCCATAAAGGTCTTGCATATAAAAATATTTATTCCTGGTACCTCTTTTTCATTCTATGGTAAACAGTTATCATTTTAAAAACTATATTTTCTAAATTTTTAAAGTATAGAAATCCAATTGAGTTTTGCACATGATTTCATATATAGCAACCCTCAACTACCTGACTAATTTATCTGGATTTTCCTTTGTGTTTCTGAGTAAATAACAAGATTGCCTGTAAAAAGTAATGGGTTTGTTTCCTCCTTTCTAACCCCACCTTCTCTTTCTTTTTCCTGCTTTACCGCAAGTTGATGGGACCCTCCCGTAGAACACTTCATAAACGTAGTGGATGCACACATCTTTGTCTGATTTCCGGTGCTAAAGGGGATATTTTCAATGTTTCACTATCAAGTATGATATTTCTGTAGGATTTTAAAATCAAGTTAACAAACTCATCCTACTTTACTAAGCATTTTTTTATGAATGAATGCTAACTTTTAGCAAATGTTTTTATCGACATCTACTCAGATAACCACGATTTTTCTTCTTTAATCTATGCATGTGGTAGATTACATTCATTATTTTTCTAATATTGGACCTTACATTGTTCATGATGTATTTTTAAAATAAATTGCTAGATTTAATTCCTTGTATTTGGTTTAGTTTGTGTATCTATGTTTTTGAAGGAAATCCATCTCTAATTTATCTTCCTTGCGCTGTCATTGTCGAATTTGGTATCAGGGTTATCCTAACTCATGAGTTGAGGAGACAGGGGTGTTTTGTGTAAGACTGGGTTTATTGGAATGTGTAGAAGGAACGTGTACTTATAAAATATGTGGGCCTGGCGTTTTCTTCATGGGAAGACATTTACCTATAAATTCAATTTCTTCTTTGGTTGTAGGACTATTAAAGTTTTCTATTCATTTTGGTTATGTTATCTAAATTTTCAAATAAACTACCACAACATTGTTCACCCTCTTGCTATCCTTTTATACACTAAAGCATCTTTATTCACATTCCACTTTTAATTCCCAATATAGTTTTTGCTTTCTTTCTCTTTTATCTTGACCATTTATGATAGAGATTTTTCAATTTTATCAGTTTTTTCCAAGAAGAAATATTTTGCTTTGCTTATCCTCTCTGTTTTATATTTGTTCTCTATTTCAGTCAGTTCTCCTTTTATCTTTTTTATTTCCTTCCTTCCACTTTACTTGGGTTTATGCCATTGTTCTTTTTCTAACTCTTAAATTAAAAACCTAATTTAAGTCTTGTTTCTTTTCTAATATGAACAGTTGAAGCAATAAATTTCTCTCAAGTTTCTGCTTTTAAAGCAAACTCCCAAGTATTAAAATATACTTCAGTATTTCTATTATTCATTATTATTGATTATATGTTTTAAATTTCCATTTTGATATATATTCTCTCCCTCTCTCTCTCTATATATACATATATATATGTATCTTTTTGTGTTCTTTTACCTATGTCTCAAAAAGAACATATACTTATATATATTTTTTTCCAGTCTGTAAATCTCTGTTTTTTACTGGAACTTTTGTTCACTTACATTTATTGTGATTTCTGATACATTTGAATTTACTTCTAGCATCCTCTGTTGTCTTTATGTTTGAAAGTTATATTCTCTATTTCTATTTTTCAGTGGTTTCCCACAGACTATATTACCCACAGGTAGTGAACGCTCATGTTAGTAAAGATCTATGCTCTCTTCCTAAACATTACAAAGACCCTAAGTGATCTCAGTTTAAATACTATTGCTTTCATGATCACTATTTCAATCCTCCCTTGTTTTGGCCTCACAAAACATTTTTATTTCAAACAGTATACTTTGTTTAGCTGCATTCCCACATTTACTGTTTCCTTTGCTCATTAGTTCTTCTGCACTCAAGGTCTTCCTTATGGGGTTATTTTCTTTTGCTTGTAGTAAATCTTTTAGAATTAACTTAAATGAGAACCTCTTGGTGACAAACTCTTTTTGTTTTTTTTTAAATAAAGTATCATCATTCAACCTTATTTTCTGTTAAGCCCTCATTTTTGAAAGATGCTGTCTCTTGGTACAATTCCAGGTGGACAACAATTTCCCTTCAGTAATAGGAAGACACTACTCTCCTGTCATCTGTTTCATTTTGGCTGCTGAGAAATCAGCCATGAATAAAATTCTCATTCCTTCCTGCATCACTTGTCTTTCTCCTCGGCTGCCGTTCAGATCCTCTCTTTGTCTTGGGTGTCTTGCAGTGTCACTGTTATGAACCTACGTGTGGAATTGTTTTCACTCTAATAGGCTTCTTGAATCTGAGGACTGGTGTCTTCCATCAGTGACAGGCTTTTTCAGCCATTATATCTTCAAACATTGCAGCTTGACCACTTCCTGCTTTCTTCTGGAACTCCTAGTAAGTGTATAAAAGATTATCTTCCTTTGTGTTCTAGGAATACTTACCTTTTTTCTTTTCATATTTTCCATTTCTTTCTCTCTCTCTAGGCTGCATCCTGGATAATTTATTCAGTTCTATCTTTTAGTTCACTAATTCCCTCTTCAACTAGATTTAATCTGTCATTAAACACACCTCCTGAGTTTAAAATGTCTATAATTGTATCTTTCATTTAAAAAATTCTATTCTTTTAAAAAGTATTTTTGGTCATTTTTAAGACAAAAATGGTCATTTTTAATATGACATTTTTAGGTCATATTTTTTCTCTCTCTTGTTTGTATTCCTCTAAACAGACCATGATTCTTGAATTCACGTTCCATGTCTACTAGTCAGTGTCTGAGGTTTCATTTTGTCCATGCTTTCAGGTGACCTTTCTCATGGTGCCTTATTCTCCAGCATGTTCTGAAATTCCTATTTCTCGGGATTTTAACTGTGGGAATCCTTCGAGGACAGAGAAAATGGAGGATTCTTCAAAGGATTTGCATTTCCTTCTTCCAGGCTTCTGGAATCCCTGTCAACTTGGGACCAGTTTAAACTGAATTGCGAGCTTGGGGTTTGGGGCCACCAGGGGGTGTGCAGGTGGACGGCACACTCCTGTGGGGCTGCGAGTGCCCAGTGCCAGCCCCATACCCGGTGACAACTCGGGAAACAGGCAGTTCCCATCCTCAGGGTCAAACGGGGCAGTCAGGGGTTGCTGTCACTCCCTGTGGTTTGGAGGCAGCCCTGGCTGCTTGTGGTGGGTCCTCACCAGCCTCGCTGTGTTAGTCTTCCTCCTGTCCTCCACAGTCTATGGGGTCATGAATGTTAAAGTTCAAGTTCACCTGGTTTGGAAACTACCCTCAAGATAAAGGTCCACATTACTCTCCCTTACGTCCCAGGCTCCTGCTTTCACTTAACTGGGATGTCTAAGGATTTCAATGTTGCCAGATACCTAATACGTTTAAAACTGTCTCTTTTTATCTTCATATTCCGGCATTTTTGCTTGTTTTCTGAATGATGATCAGTCCCAGTATCTAGTTCTCTCAGTGCACTGGTGAAGCAGGGAAACCCCAGCCATCCTCTGGGCAGTCCCCACCCCATCCTCCACTGCTCCAGGCTTAAATGAGTTTGAGCAAAACCTCGGGGAATGATACATATGAGGTGCGTAAGACAGCAAATGATCAGCAGTTTTCTGTACCTGTATGTAAATGTGGCTATAAAATCGTCAGATTATTCAACGTTTGTGTGCAATCTGCTGCAGGAACTCCTGTTTGGATTGCGAGACGGAGCATATCAGTAACCCCTCCCCTTGGCGTGCCCAGAGTCCGGTCAACGTCCCTCCACCCACAACTGGCAGGGTTGTGCAGACTCTGTGTCCAACGCCTCGGCCCCAGGGAGCAGCCTGGGGCTGAGGCACACCCCGGAGCGCCCCGGCTCACAGACAGGTGGACGCGCGCTTCCTCCCCGAGGCCCTCGGTGTGGCTGTAGGCGCTACAGGCAGGCGTCCAGACTCCAGGCCATCTTCCGCTTCAGGACACCTGGGATCACGAGGAAGTGCGTGTTTCAACGCCACAAACGGCTCCCCTCCCGTCATCTTTGGTTCATAAGCAGAGATGCGCGGACGGTCCCAAAGCGGCTGTGAGAGGAGCAGGAAAGACACGCCAGGTGCTGCCCCGTCTGCATCCGGAGAGCGGCGTGGTACCCCGTCCTTGGAGCCCTCACTTGGCACCAGAGCACGACGCCCCACGCACCCCCGGGCCACACATTCTGCCCACTCGTGGGGTCCCTGCAGCGGGGAGCGGCCTCAGCACTCTGCCTTCCAAACCTGCCCTTTCTCTCCTTACTGCCTGTGTGAAGCGAAGCACTGAACTCGTCCAGCCTCAAATGCAGAAATGCACGTCTGAGAGCCATCCTCCCTTGGAAACAGAGGCCAGTGTGTCAGACCCCCGACGTGCGGTCCCCAGAAAGGTCCTTCAGGCCTTGTCTTCCAGCCCTGACTGAGTGAATATAGGAGGCTTTTATCTGCCCGGTGTCCTGTGAAGTCTCCCGAGAGCGGGCTGGGCTTCGGTGAGGACAGAGCTTCACCGCAACGTGACAACAATGACAAGCTGGTAAAAGCTATGTCAGCTTCAATTTCCAACTCATTTTTCAAATTATTTTAATTAGATATTGTTTCAATCTCACTTATATTAATTTAATATCTGATATCAACATTTCAGTTTTCAATTTGTTCCAATGATTTTTTCCAGTCTGCCTGGTTGCCTGGAGGAATTTAAAATACGGTGTTTATCTTCAGCAATTTTCCATGCATGGATCCTGGCGAACTGCTAGTTCAATAAAAGTGACGGGGGAGGGAGGGACCCTGGTGCTTAGGAGAGATGGAAACGCGTCTTATCGTTTATCTCTAGACATTAAAGTAAGCAGGTACAGCAAGGGCTAGGAACTCATAATAATAAGATTTTCCACCAATTTCACTGTGTAACTGGCTTTCCTGAAGCAAATTTCAGTGAAATCTGACAAAGCTGTTTTTATTAAAAGGTATCTAAACAGCCACATTCCTCGTCAACACATCTTCTGATGATTCACAGCCATAAGGCCGTCAACCTGCCCCTACGAGAGCCTTCTTCCAGACGCACTGTTGCAGTTTTAGGTTCTGAGTTTTCTTATACTTTTTTTTTTTTTTTTTTTTTTAGCTATTAGTATGGACACTGGTAAAGGCATGCTTTTACTAGGGTGACCATGAAGTTAACCAGGCCTCCATGTTATAAAATATGGGTGTTAGATGTCCTCAATGCCCTCTTAAGGGGAGATAATTAGTTTAATTCCTGAAGCTGATCATTAGAAATATGCAGATCAAATTGTTTTTGAAAAGTCTGAGGAACATAAAATAGTGAAGATCAACTGCAACTCACTTGAGAACAATATAAAACTAACACGATCTACACGGCAGAAGACAAACAATAGAAGAAACAGGAAGGAAGCATAGCAAGTGGAAAGCATAAAACAAGATGATAAATAAAAATATATATCATTACGACAATACATGTAAATAGGTTAAATTATACTATTAGGACAAATTCTCTCAGGCCAAACTATATGTTACCTACAGAAAACACATCTATAACACAGCAGTTCAGAAAGATTAAAAATTGAAAGCATAGGAAAACATGAGGTACATATAAACAGAAATGAAGGAGTGGTCATGGCATTAACATCAAGATAATGTACAATGTTTTTTTTAGTGAAATAAATAAGGTAATTGTATATTAATGTTAAAACAAATCTGGGGGGACCTTCAAGATGGCGGAGGAGTGAGATGTGGAGATCACCTTCCTCCCCACAAATACATCAAAAATACAACTACACGCGGAACAACGCCTACAGAACACCTACTGAGTGCTGGCAGAGGACCTCAGACTTCCCAAAACGCAAGACATTCCCCATGTGCCTGGGTAGGGCAAAAGGAAAAACAGAGACAAAAGAATAGGGATGGGACCTGACCCTCTGGGAGGGAGCTGTGAAGGAGGAAAGGTTTCCACACACTGGAAGCCCCTTCACTGGCAGAGATGGGGGGTGGCGGGGGGGAAGCTTCAGAGCCACGAGGAGAGCGCAGCAACAGGGGTGCGGAGGGCAAAGCGGAGAGATTCCCACACAGAGGATCAGGGCCGAATGGCACTCACCAGCCCGAGAGGCTTGTCTGCTCACCCACCGGGGCAGGTGGGGCTGGGAGCTGAGGCTCGGGCTTTGGAGGTCACATCCCAGGGAGAGGACTGGGGTTGGCTGCATGAACACAGGCTGAAGTGGGCTAGTGCACCACAGCTAGCCGGGAGGGAGTCCGGGAGAAAGTCTGGACCTGCCTAAGAGGCAAGAGACCATTGTTTCGGGGTGCACAAGGAGAGGAGATTCAGAGCACGGCCTAAACGAGCTCCAGAGATGGGCACAAGCTACAGCTATCAGTGCGGACCCCAGAGACGGGCATGAGATGCTAAGGCTGCTGCTGCTGCCACCAAGAAGCCTGTGTGCGAGCACAGGTCACTCTCCACACCCGCTTCCGGGGAGCCTGTGCAGCCCGCCACTGCCAGGGTCCCGGGTCCCGGGATCCAGGGACAACTCACCCGGTAGAACGCACGGCGCGCCTCACGCTGGTGCAACGTCACGCTGGCCTCTGCCGCCGCAGGCCCGCCCCGCACGCCGTGCCCCTCCCTCTCCCCGGCCTGAGTGAGCCAGAGCCCCCGAATCAGCGGCTCCTTTAACCCCGTCCTGTCTGAGCGAAGAACAGACGCCCTCCGGCGACCTACACGCAGAGGCGGGGCCAAATCCAAAGCTGAGCCCCGGGAGCTGTGAGAACAAAGACGAGAAAGGGAAAACTCACCCAGCAGCCTCAGGAGCAGCGGATTAAAGCTCCACAATCAACTTGATGTACCTGCATCTGTGGAATACCTGAATAGACAACGAGTCATCCCAAAATTGAGGTGGTGGACTTTGGGAGCAACTGTAGACTTGGGGTTTGCTTTCTGCATCTAATTTGTTTCTGGTTTTATGTTTATCTTAGTTTAGTATTTAGAGTTTATTATCACTGGTAGATTTGTTTACTGGTTTGGTTGCTCTCTTTTTTTTAAATTATCTTTTTATTTTCTTATTTTAGTAATTAAAATTTTTTTTAATTTTAATTATTTTATTTTATTTATTATTATTTTTTCTTTCTTTTTTTTCCTCCCTTTTCTTGTGAGCCGTGTGGCTAATAGGGTCTTGATGCACTGGCCTGGTGTCAGGCCTCAGCCTCTGAGGTGGGAGAGCCGAGTTCAGGACACTGGACCACCAGAGACCTCCCGGCCCCACGTAATATCAGTCGGCGAGGGCTCTCCCAGAGATCTCTGTCTAAACGCTAAGACCCAGCTCCACCCAACGGCCAGCAAGCTACAGTGCTGGACGTCCCATGCCAAACAACTAGCAAGACAGGAACACAACCCCACCCATTAGCAGAGAGGCTGCCTAAATCATACTAAGTTCACAGACACACCAAAACACACCACCGGATGCAGCCCTGCTCACCAGAAAGACAAGATCCAGCCCCACCCACCAGGATATAGGCACCAGTTCCCTCCACCAGGAAGCCTACACAAGCCATTGAACCAAACTTACCAACTGGGGACAGACACCAAAAACTACGAACCTGCAGCCCACGAAAAGGAGACCCCAAACACAGTAAGTTAAACAAACTAAGAAGACAGAAATATGCAGCAGATGAAGGAGCAAAGTAAAAACCCACCAGACCAAACAAATGAAGAGGACATAGGCAGACTACCTGAAAAATAATTCAGAGTAATGATAGGAAAGATGATGCAAAATCTTGGAAACAGAATGGAGGAAATACAAGAAACGTTTAACAAGGACCAAGAAGAACTAACGAGCAAACAATGATGAACAACACAATAAATGAAATTCAAAATTCTCTAGAAAGAATCAATAGCAGAATAACTGAGGCAGAAGAATGGATAAGTGACCTGGAAGATAAAATAGTGGAAATAACTACTGCAGAGCAGAATAAAGAAAAAAGAATGGGGGCTTCCCTGGTGGCGCAGTGGTTGAGAGTCCGCCCGCCGATGCAGGGTACACGGGTTCGTGCCCTGGTCCGGGAAGATCCCACATGCCGCGGAGCGGCTGGGCCCATGAGCCATGGCCGCTGAGCCTGCGCGTCCGGAGCCTGTGCTCCGCCACGGGAGAGGCCACAAAAAAAAAAAAAAAAAAGAAAAAAGAATGAAAAGAATTGAGGACAGTCTCAGAGACCTCTGGGACAACATTAAACGCACCAACATTCAAATTATAGGGGTCCCAGAAGAAGAAGAGGAAAAGAAAGGGTCTGAGAAAATATTTGAAGAGACTATAGTTGAAAACTTCCCTAATATGGGAAAGGAAATAGTCAATCAAGTCCAGGAAGCACAGAGAGTCCCATACAGGATAAATCCAAGGAGAAACATCCCAAGACACATAGTAGTCAAACTATCAAAAATTAAATACAAAGAAAAAATATTAAAAGCAGCAAGGGAAAAGCAACAAATAACATACAAAGGCATCCCCATAAGGTTAACAGCTGATCTTTCAGCAGAAACTCTGCAGGCAAGAAGGGAGTGGCAGGACATATTTAAAGTGATGAAAGGGAAAAACCTGCAACCAAGATTACTCTACCCAGCAAGGATCTCATTCAGATTCGACAGAGAAATTAAAACCTTTACAGACATGAAAAAGTTAAGAGAATTCAGCACCACCAAACCAGCTCTACAACAAATGCTAAAGGAACTTCTCTAGGCAGGAAACTCAAAAGAAGGAAAACACCTACAATAACAAACCCAAAACAATTAAGAAAATGGTAATAGGAACATACATAGCGATAATTACCTTAAATGTAAATGGATTAAATGTTCGAACCAAAAGACACAGACTGGCGGAATGGATACAAAAACAAAACCTGTATATATGCTGTCTACAAGAGGCCCACTTCAGACCTAGGGACACATACAGACTGAAAGTAAGGGGATGGAAAAAGATATTCCATTCAAATGGAAATCAAAAGAAAGCTGGAGTAGCAATTCTCATATCAGACAAAATAGACTTTAAAATAAAGACTATTACAAGAGACAAAAAAGGACACTACATAATGATCAAGGGATCAATCCAAGAAGAAGATATAACAATTGTAAATATTTATGCACCCAAAATAGGAACACCTCAATACATAAGGCAAATGCTAACAGCCATAAAAGGGGAAATCAACAGTAATACAATATTAGTAGGGGACTTTAACACCCTACTTTCACCAATGGACAGATCATCCAAAATGAAAATAAATAAGGAAACACAAGCTTTAAATGACACATTAAACAAGGTGGACTTAATTGATATTTATAGGACATTCCATCTAAAAACAACAGAATACAATTTCTTCTCCAGTTCTCATGGAACATCCTCCAGGATAGATCATATCTTGGGTCACAAATCAAGCCTTGGTAAATTTAAGAAAACTAGAAACTCTATCAAGAAATCCTATCAAGTATCTTTTCCGACCACAATGCTATGAGACTAGATATCAATTACAGGAAAAAAACTGTAAAAAAAATACAAACACATGGAGGCTAAACAATACACTACTAAATAACCAAGAGATCACTGAAGAAATCAAAGACAAAATCAAAAAATACCTAGAAACAAATGACAATGAAAACATGATGACCCAAAACCTATGGGATGCAGCAAAAGCAGTTCTAAGAGAGAAGTTTATAGCAATACAATCCTACCTCAGAAAACAAGAAAAATCTCAAATAAACAACCTAATCTTACACCTAAAGCAATCAGAAAAAGAAGAACAAAAAACCCCCAAACTTAGCAGAAGGAAAGAAATCATAAAGATCAGATCAGAAATAAATGAAAAAGAAATGAAGGAAACAATAGCAAAGATCAATAAAACTAAAAGCTGGTTCTTTGAGGAGATAAACAAAATTGATAAACTATTAGCAAGACTCATCAAGAAAAAAAGGGAGAAGACTCAAATCAACAGAATTAGAAATGAAAAAGGAGAAGTAACAACTGACACTGCAGAAATACAAAGGATCATCAGAGATTACTACAAGCAACTATATGCCAATAAAATGGACAACGTGGAAGAAATGGACAAATTCTTAGAAAAGCACAGCCTTCTGAGACTGAACCAGGAAGAAATAGAAAGTATAAACAGACCAATCACAAGCACTGAAATTGAAACTGTGATTAAAAATCTTCCAACAAACAAAAGCCCAGGACCAGATGGCTTCACAGACGAATTCTGTCAAACATTTAGAGAAGAGCTAACATTTATCCTTCTCAAACTCTTCCAAAATATAGTAGAGAGAGGAACACTCCCAAACTCATTCTACGAGGCCACCGTCACCCTGATACCAAAACCAGACAAAGAGGTCACAAAAAAAGAAAACTACAGGCCAATATCACTGATGAACATAGATGCAAAAATCCTCAACAAAATACTAGCAAACAGAATCCAACAGCACATTAAAAGGCTCATACACCATGATCAAGTGGGGTTAATCTGAGGAATGCAAGGATTCTTCAATATATGCAAATCAATCAATGTGATACACCATATTAACAAACTGAAGGATAAAAACCATATGGTAATCTAAATAGATGCAGAAAAAGCTTCTGACAAAATTCAGCACCCATCTATGATAAAAACTCTCCAGAAAGTGCATACAGAGGGCACCTACCTCAACATAATAAAGGCCATATATGACAAACCCACAGCAAACACTGTTCTCAATGGTGAAAAACTGAAACCATTTCCTCTAAGATCAGGAACAAGACAAGGTTGCCCACTCTCACTGCTATTATTCAATATAGTTTTGGAAGTTTTAGCCTCAGCAATCAGAGAAGAAAAAGAAATAAAAGGAATCTAAATCAGAAAAGAAGAAGTAAAACTGTCACTGTTTTTAGAGGAAATGACACTATATAGAGAGAATCCTACAGATGCTACCAGAAAACTACTAGAGCTAATCAATGAATTTGGTAAAGTAGCAGGATACAAAATTAATGCACAGAAATCTCTGGCAGTCCTATACACTAATGATGAAAAATCTGAAAGAGAAATTAAGGAAACACTCCCATTAACCACTGCAACAGAAAGAATAAAATACCTAGGAATAAACCTACCTAAGGAGACAAAGGACCTGTACGCAGAAAACTATAAGACACTGATGAAAGAAATTAAAGATAATACAAACAGATGGAGAGATATACCATGTTCTTGGATTGGAAGAATCAACATTGTGAAAATGACTATACTACCCAAAGCAATCTACAGATTCAATGCAATCCCTATTAAACTACTAATGGCAATTTTCACAGAACGAACAAAAAATTTCACAATTTGTATGGAAACACAGAAGACCCCAAATAGCCAATGCAATCTTGAGAAAGAAAAAGGGAGCTGGAGGAATCAGGCGCCCTGACTTCAGACTATACTACAAAGCTACAGTAATCAAGACAGTATGTTACTGGCACAAAAATAGAAATATAGATCAGTGGAACAGGATAGAAAGCCCAGAGATAAACCCACGACCTTATCTTTGATAAAGGAGGCAAGAATATACAATGGAGTAAAGACAGCCTCTTGAATAAGTGGTGCTGGGAAAACTGGACAGCTACATGTAAAAGAATGAAATTAGAACACTCCCTAACACCATGTACAAAAATAAACTCAAAATGGATTAAAGACCGAAATGTAAGGCTGGGCACTATAAAACTCTTTGAGGAAAACATAGGCAGAACAAGCTATGACATAAAACACAGCAAGATCCTTTTTGACCTTCCTCCTAGAGTAATGGAAATAAAAACAAAAATAAATGGGATGTAATGAAACTTAACAGCTTTTGCACAGTAAAGGAAACCATAAACAAGATGAAAAGATAACCCTCAGAATGGGAGAAAATATTTGCAAATGAAGTAACTGACAAAGGATTAACCTCCAAAATATACAAGCAGCTCATGCAGCACAATATCAAAAAAACAAACAACCCAATCCAAAAATGGGCAGAAGACCTAACCAGACATTTCTCCAAAGAAGATATACAGGTTGCCAACAATCACATGAAAGAATGCTCAACATCACTAATCATTAAGAGAAATGCAAATCAAAACTACAATGAGGTATCACCTCACATCAGTCAGAATGGCCATCATTAAAAAATCTACAAACAATAAATGCTGGAGGGGGTGTGGAGAAAAGGGAACCCTCCTGCACTGTTGGTGGGAATGTAAATTGATACAGCCACTATGGAGAACCGTATGGAGGTTCCTTAAAATATTAAAAATAGAACTACCATATGACCTGGCAATCCCTCTACTGGGCATACACCCTGAGAAAACCATAATTCAAAAAGAGGCATGTACCACAATGTTCATTGCAGCACTATTTACAATAGCCAGGACATGGAAGCAACCTAATCGTCCATCAACAGATGAATGGATA
Source organism: Monodon monoceros (assembly GCF_005190385.1). Taxonomy (NCBI): domain Eukaryota; kingdom Metazoa; phylum Chordata; class Mammalia; order Artiodactyla; family Monodontidae; genus Monodon; species Monodon monoceros. The sequence goes on from NW_021703776.1 coordinate 104,303,912, forward strand.
AAGAAGATGTGGCATATATATACAATGGAATATTACTCAGCCATAAAAAGAAATGAAATTGAACTATTTGTAGTGAGGTGGATGGACCTAGAGTCTGTCATACAGAGTGAAGTAAGTCAGAAAGAGAAAAACAAATACCGTATACTAACACATATATATGGAATCTAAAAAAAAAAAAAAAAGGTTCTGAGGAATGTAGGGGCAGAACAGCAATAAAGACGCAGATGTAGAGAATGGATGTGAGGACACGGGGAGGGGGAAGGGTAAGCTGAGACGAAGTGAGAGAGTAGCCTTGACATATATACACTACGAAATGTAAAAGAGCTAGTGGGAAGCAGCTGCATTGCACAGGCAGATCAGCTTGGTGCTGTGTGACGACCTACAGGGGTGGGATAGGGAGGGTGGGAGGGATACGCAAGAGGGAGGTGATATATGGGGATATATGCATACGTATAGCTGATCCACTTTGTTATACAGCAGAAACTAACACAACATTGTAAAGCAATTATACTCCAATAAAGATGTTAAAAAAATAATAAAATGGAGAAAAAAGGCAACACCCCCACCCAAAAACAAACAAAAAAGAAATCCAAAATGAAGTTATAGTATTCATGAACCAGCATGTGCCAAGAAATAAAACAAAACATTGAAATTAATAAAGAAGAGTAGACATGCCTCTCAGGCTCAGGAGACAGAAGCCCTTGCTGACTATTTGCGTCGTCCTGTCCTGGGAGCCGAGCCCAGCACTTTGCATGCACAACACACCCTCACGGTTGTCTCTGGGGCAAATGCCTTCCGCTGCCCCTGGGCACTGACGAGGAGGCCTGAGGTTTACAGGGCAAGTCACGTCACACAGCTGGTAAATGACAGGCCAGATTTGAAACTAGTCTCCCTAACCCACGTGGGGGACATATAGAGAGTCTTAACAACCTAATTAATAAAGATAATTCGGTAGCAATTGGTCAGACTCCATGGTCTAGAAACAACGTCATAACTGATCAGATACTGGGCCTCAGAGAAGGCCTTCACAATTTCCAAAGAGTAAAAATCATACAAATTGCATCTCTCATCATAACCTAATAAAATTAGAAATTAAGAACAACAGAAGATAAAACTCTCCAATCAGTTGGGCATTGAAAAGTACACTCTTCAATAATTCTTAGGTTAGAGAATAAATCTAAACTGTGATTACAGAATACTTAGAAAATAATGATGTGAGAACTCTATTAATCTGAACGGTGGAGGTGCCAGAGCGCCCCCATCATGGTGGGTGTGGAGCACCATGCTTTCACTGTCACATAAGAAATAATGAACACAGCAAACCAGGCATTTGAATTAAGGAGTCAAAAGTAAAATAGTTAAAACTTGAGGGAAGAAATAGAAATAAGTAATAAAAATATAAATTAATAAACCATACAAGGGAAACAGGATTGATGAATAAATCCAAGAGCTTGATTTCAGGGGGAAAAACCCACAAAAACTCTTACTAGAAGTCTAATATGGGGAAATATAAGATACCTCTCATCCAAAAATTACCAAAAATTAATAATGAAAGAGGAAACACAGATGCAGTGGAGACTTCAGAGTTACAAGCTAATGATACTGCTTAGCATATAAAAATTTGGAACTCCTAAGGAATCGAATTATGAATAAAGAAAATACAAATTACTAAACTGGCAAAGTGTGAAGAGGGAAACTATGAAGAAATAGAAAAGACTGTCGAAGAAATTTCCTTCAGGAAAAGAATGAGGCCCAGGCTGTGAGGAAGCAAATTGGCTTTGTAACCGAGCAGGACCCTATGGGGACTTCCCAGAACAGACCCTCTACCCCTGTCCTCCGCCTGCCTTTTGTCTGCAGAAAAACTTTAGTCAAAGAATAAATTTAATCAGAGAAGTGAGGAAATGCAGAAAGAAAGGAAAACAGTCAAGCAGGACAAAATAATAATAGTTTAGCCATTGAACAAAGTCAAGGACCTTTGGTTCCTCCTCAAGATACTATTCTGAGCCATGTCCTTTGAGCTGTTTTGCAGATACTGAAACCCCCACCAGGTAGAAGAAGTTGAATGCATGCTGCCCACAAGCACGTAGACCCCAGACCGGCTGGAACCAGAAAGTTAGGGATGTTGACCCCCGATTACCTCACCACCAGTCAATCAGAAGAACGTCCATGAGCTGATCACACACCCTGCAACCCTCTCCCTCACGCTGTGTTTAAAAACCTTTCCCTGAAAGCCTTCAGGGAGTTTAGGTCTCTTAAGTACTAGCTGCCTGGACTCCTTGCTTGGCGCCTGCAATAGACGCTGTGCTTTCCTCCACCACAACCTGGGGTCAGTAGACTGGCTTTACTGCGCACAGGTGAACGGACCCAAGTTTGGTTCAGTAACACCTCTGAGACTCCAAGGAGTGAATGACCCCTGGTCAGCCCCTCACAGGGCTGTGGCCAGCACGGAGGCCCGTGAAGTGAGCAGTCAGGGCCAGAACCTCCATGACAGGGAAGCGCTGACAGCCGAGGGCAGCCGGGGAGCTCGCCTCCAGCACTGTGGCCCGTGGCTTGAGAGCTAATGGCCCTGCCTGTTTCTTCTTCCCTTTCAGTGTGACGTTGTGGACACAGGGTGCAGGTGCTGACACTCCAGAAGCTCGTGAGTGAAAGGTCCATCTCCTCCCTACGTTTGTAAGTCAGAGCTGCACAGGCGGGGCTGACTGACCTCTGACAAAGCGGCCACGGCAGCTCGCAGTGGGAGGCCAGCGCCTAACAGGTGGTGCTGGGGCAGCCGCCGTCCACAAGCAGCGGGTGGATCTGGGCACAGACCCCACACCTCGCACAGAAGTTAATCCAAAATTAGATGAAAATGTAAATTGCAAAACTAAATAACTTCCAGAAGATAACAGAGGAGAAAATCTAGGTGATCTGGGGCTTGGGGATGACTTTTTAGACACAGCATGAAAAACACAATCTATAAATGGGAACTTGTGGCAATTAGAGACTTCTGCTCTGCAAAAGACAATGGTAAGACAAGCTAGAAAATACTTCAAAAGATGTATCTGACGAAGGATGTGTATATATACTAAATACATACAAATACATTAAAAATGTATACAGAGGACTTTTAAAACACAACAGTAAGAAAACAAACAACCCAATTAAAAGTGGGCAGGAACTTCCCTGGTGGTTCAGTGGCAAAGACTCTGCACTCCCCAAGCAGGGGGCCCTGGTTCGATCCCTTGTCAGGGAACTTGATCCCACATGCTGCAAGTAAAGATCCCGCATGCCACAACAAAGATCCCAGGTGCCGCAACTAAGACCAGGCACAGCCAAGTAAATACTTTTTTTTAAAAAGTGGGCAAAAGAACTGAACAGACACCTCAGCAAAGAAGATACACAGATGGTAAGTAAGCATGTATGAAAAGATGCTCCACATCATATGTCATCAGGGAAACGCAAATTAAAACAATGAGATACCACTACATACCTATTGGAATGGCCAAAATTTAAACACTGACAACACCAAATGCTGGCGAGGATGTGGAGCAACAGGAACTCTCATTGCTGGTGGGAATGCAAAACAGTGCAGCCACTTTGGAAGACAGTTTGGCAGTTAATTACAAAACTAAACATAACCTTACCATATGATCGGGCTCCTTGATATTTACAAAAAGGAGCTGAAAACTATGTCCACACACAAAACCTGCATGTGGATGTTTATGGCAGCTTTATTCATAATTGCTAAAACTTGGAAGCAACCAAGATGTCCATCAGAAGAGGAAGGGACAAATAAACTGTGGCCCATCCAGACAATGGAATAGTATTCAGCGCTAAAAATTAATGAGCTATCAAGCCATGAAAAGGCATGGAGGAACCTTAGAGGCACATTGCTAAGTGAAAGAAGCCAGTCTGAAGAGGCCACACACTGTATGATTCCAACTACATGACACTCTGGAGAGGACAAAACTATGGAGACAGTGAAAAGATCAGTGGTGGACAGAGGTTAGGCGAGAAGGGGAGGGATGAATAGGTGGGGCACACAGGATTTGTAGGGCAGTGAAACTACTCTACGCAATCCCATAATAGTGGAGACATGACGTCACACACTCGTCAAAACCCACAGAACGTGCAGCACCAGGAGCGACCCTGACGTAAACTGGGGGCTTCAGTCGATAATCACGTGTAAATAGTGGCTCCTCAAGGCAACCTATGTACAGCCGGAGCCAGGTGTTGGCAACAGGGACGCTGTGGGGAGGGAGGGCAAACACGTTCATACAGGGAACTCTCTCCGCTTTCGACCGTCTTTCTGTGAACGGACAACTGCTCTGAAAGCAAAGTGGGGAGTCAGCTGCTTTCGTCTGAAGCGTAGATGGCCCTGGGCAGATGCTCAGTGTCTTAAGAACTTCAGGAAAAGGGCATCTTCTCCTCCAGAGATGATCACCGCAGAGGAAAGTTAAGAGAATTTTGAAGAGTGATTGTTATTTTCCAACTCAACTGACTGGTGTTCTGTGTCTAACATCTCAAATATGGGATTTTTAATTCTTTAAAACCAGGGGACTGGGCAGAGGGGAGAGGCGCCACACAGAAGGCTGAGCTCTGGCTGGCGCCTCGCCCTGCGCCCCGGGGCCCTCGCACGTGCTGGCCTGCAGCAAAGAAGAAAACAGACGTCCGGGCCACAGTCCTGCAGCCCGAGAGGCCAGTGGCGGAGCGTCCAACCAACTCTGCAAAATTAGGGTTGCAGAGAGAGTCATGGGTGGTGAGACCCGTGCCCACAGCCAGGTGCTGATTCAGGTGGGGTGACCTTGTCTCAGCGGGAGGTGGCCTCGCCCCGTCACTCTTGCTCTGGGAGCCCCTCTCGCTGGGGCCAGGAGGCAGCGTTAGTGTCAGGTTAAGTCCTTCCCGTCGAAACCGTGTGAGGCCAACGTCCCGTGGTCACAGCACTGGACTCAGCTGAGCAGGGAAAACACTGTCAATATTTCAACTGACGGCTTCCCCAAGTCACAAATAACACAGCTCATCCACAAGGCCCCTCGCTTACAAGCATCTGTCTGCTCTGCTTCAGAGCAAAATGAAAATATCTATTACGAGTGATGCCAGCAGTATCGACCGGCCCCGGGCCCAGCCATCTCCGTGGCTTCCGCTCACTGGCAGTTAAAAAATTCCTCTCTCCTTAAAGCAATGTTAATAAAGACCCCAGAGACTGTTGACTCAGATGGACACGTTTATTTGTCACCGGGGCTTCACATAAAATTTAGCCTAAATGGTGTGTGTTTCAAAGCAGGTCTATAAATAAAACATCACTCTGGGTTTTTCAGCTTTATCCCACACTCTGCAGAGCGCAGTCTCAGAGCAGTTCCACTGGGAAATGCTTCTAACCCCAAGCTGTAAAAATCAGATACGCCACCAGGAACCTTCCTACGAGCCAGCGTGGGTGTGGTGGGCGCAGCTGGCGATCCACTGCTGTGATGCCTGCGCCCGGAGAAAAGGCCAGCTGGGCGTGTCCGGGGGGGGCGGGGCGCGACAGGGGCTGGACCCGCCGCCAGGAAGTCCCGGGGGAGGCCAGCCAGTTCTTCAGAGGAGGCGGAGAGTGGGACATGCACCCACTCTTAGCTGGAAACGCAAAGAGCATCGTCCACATCTTCCCCATGTGCCAGCTGGTCCAAACTGAGGCCAGAACCAAGCTCTGAAGTCTGTGCACATTGTTTGGGGCAAAGGCAGACCTCGGAGGACCTGAATCCCATCCCCTGAACCAATGGACAAAAAGCCAGAAACTCAGAGAGGCCACATCCCTTCTGCAAAGGGCCCTGACAGGTAGAACTGCTGCTCGTCAGGCCAATGAGAGGGGATGGCAAAGGATAAAGTGAGATCACTGCCTCTAGGTTAAGACAAACCATCTGCATTTGGTTTTCAATTCCGATGGCACCTCTTAAGGCCCCCGTGGAGGGATGGACCATCGGGAATGGAGGGGTCTGGAAACCTCATCATGAAGGTTGTGTTGGAAACGGGGAGGGGCGGGGGGCTCAGAGCAGCCAACAGTCCTGAGTGTTTTCCAGTCTCAGCGGGGACCTGCCTCGCAGGGACAGGACAAGAGCATGAAGGGGAATGGGGAATCCACGGGGCTTCCTCAGGGGCTGCTCGTGGGAAACATCCTCCCTTTCCTCCTCCTTTTCCCCGGCAGGAGGGACTCTCGGCTGAAGCATGGTAAGGAAGAATCCTGGGCTCAGAGCGGAGGCGTCCTCTTCCACTGCAGCCGACAAGGCGGGCAGCAATGGGCGAGGCAACGGCTCCTTCTGAGCATGGCTCTGAGCCGGGACCCCTGTCCCGGGAGGGCCTCCGGGCCCCGTTCACAGGGACCTGCTTATGAAGGCCCCAAGTGTGGGCCCGAGTCAGAGCCAACAGAGGTGTCCCTGACCCCATGATGGCGATTTCCATTCTTGAGCCCAAAAGGAGACAGAGTGTAGACTCCCCAGGCTTGGAGAGGGTGCCTCTGGTGCACTCAGGTGATGCCAGGGGTGAGAAGCCCTCTGCATCAGGACACTGGGGGTGGGGCAGGAAGCCACCAGCACCTGACTCAACTCTCCAGCTCACCCAGCTTCACTTAATGAGGATGTGTAATTCTCACTGTCTTAGGTGATGAAGACATTGTAGCCAAAGTTCAAAAGGGCAAATGCAAACGTTGATGTGCCGTCAGGATATAGGGCCCTGTGTGTCAGATCTCACTTTACTGGGCTAAATCTCTCCCAGGATCTTCTGGATCCTGAAAGGCTAAATGCCTGTGTCTGCTGCGCCCGACGCTGCTGTCAGAGCAGCCAGCGATGGGTTCTGCTCCTGACGGCCCCTGCACCACTCAGGCCAGCCTGGGCTCCACTCTGGAGCTGCTGGACGGGCCCCGTCTCTGTGGCTGGGGGCTGGGGTGTGACTGCCCCCTGGGAGGCAAGTGGGAACCATGAGACACCCTGGGTGGTGCTTCTCGAGCTGTTATGTGCATAGGGGCCACCTGGGATCTTGTTAAAATGCAGATTCTGACTCAGGAGATCCTGCATTTCTGGCAAGCTCCTGCGTGGAGGCCACAGAAAGCTGGCACCTAACCGTCCCGCCCTAAAGTAAAAGGAGCAGCGCACAGCACAGGGAGAGCAGCTCGGTGCTCTGTGACCACCTAGAGGGGTGGGACTGGGAGGGTGGGAGGGAGACGCAAGAGGGAGGAGATATGGGGATATAAGTATATGTATAGCTGATTCACTCTGTTATACAGCAGAAACCAACACACCACTGTAAAGCAATGATACTCCAATAAAGATGCTAAAAAAAAAAGAATCAGGAAAAACTGAATTGATATTAAAAAAAGGAAACTGTAGAGGAAAAAAGGGCAGCTATTCAAAGCATTCTTCATCAGACTTCTCTTACTCCGAGTAATTATAAAACCTCTTCTCCCAGGGATGAGAGGATTGTTTCCTCACAAAACATATTTTGTACTTTTGTCATAATTTTCAGTGTATGCGCTATAATTATGGCGTATTGGGGCAGAATTTATTAAGCTATTCAGTACATCTGTGACACAAATGAATGGATTTGATTTACGTTTATTTATTACATCTATCTTTGCATCTGTATGTCTACCATCTATTATCTCCATGTCTATTTACCCACCATCCATCCATCCTTCCATCCATCCATCCACCATCCACCCACCATCCACCCACCATCCATCCATCCATCCATCCATCCACCATCCATCCATCCATCCATCCATCCACCCACCATCCACCCACCATCCATCCTTCCATCCATCCATCCATCCATCCACCCATCCAT
>NW_021703776.1:104312105-104385477 GCF_005190385.1 Monodon monoceros
CATCCATCCATCCATCCATCCATCCATCCACCCACCATCCATCCTTCCATCCACCCATCCATCCATCCACCCACCATCCATCCATCCATCCATCCATCCACCATCCACATGCTCTGCCTGCAGAGGAGAACAAGGCCCAGTCAGTGTTCACAGTTCAGCTTCCCCAGAGTGTCCCATAATGCGAAGCAGGAGGAAGTGACCCAACACAGCTGCCTAGAGACAGGAAAACCGAGACCCAGGGACACAGGTGACTTGCTGAAGGTTACAAGCGAGCAAAAGCCTTCCTTCCACCCCACGTTTCCTGCTGCACCTCGTTCAGCCCCATAACCAGGCCCGTCTGCTCCAACTGAGACAAGCTGGGACTTGGGACTCTTTGCTGTAGTGTTGCAATGCTTGCACCTGGACACACCTCTCCTTGAGCAGCAAAATACAAAGAAACTGTAGGCGACTAAAAATGACTGCACGCATGAGCAGCTGGGGCAAATTCTAAACCCCAAAGATACAAGGAGACAAAAAAACCCCAACTGCCACTTTTGAAGAGCCTGGAGCAGAAACAGGGTGTCTGGAGCAAAGGCAGGGAGCCGAGCACGCCCCCTGCACGCACCACCACCAGAGGGGTGGGCAGGACACCTAAGCCACTCCCCTGCCCCCCTGGACACACCCCTACCCTCACCCCATACAAGGAACAAGCTCGCCCCTCTGCGCGGGGGAGCGAGCAAGCCGGGGAACCTGTTGTTTGTTCTCACTCCCCCCCGGCTGCAGCAGGAGCCCCAATAAAGCCGTGCCTGAGTTTCTCGTGTGGCCTCTAGTCAACTTCTATTGACTGGGTAACGTCAAGAACCCTGGTCGGTAACACAGTCACTCCGTTGTCTGACACCCCTGCTCTTTCCCGCTTCTTTGGTGGGGACCCTGGCTGGGGTTCAGGAGACCCAAATGCCAATTCTCTAGGGGGCGCCCCCCATCACTGGGGGTGCGTCTCCTGCAGGCTCTGGGCCTCAGCTTGCTCCTCTTGTGATGAAGCCGCAGACGGTTTCCCGGCTCAAGCTCAAAGAGCCGCCACTGTTGGCCCCAAGGCTGGTCACGTTTTACACGTGGAACGCCCCCTCTTCCACACCTGCCACATGGAGTCCCAGCCGCGCGGGGCACCCCTGCCCTCCCTAAACACATTTGTTCACGGTGCTCCGACCTCTCTTGCCACGGAGACTTTCCCGCCTCCCACACGTAGAAATGCGTCGCACCAGAGGCCAGCTTCCTTAGAAGACCTGGATGCAGGCTTTTCCTGCCCCTGTGTCCTAGGGGTGCCCACCCGCCGCCCCACGTCCGCCTGGGCCGGTGAGGAGCTCCCCTGGGCGGCCGGGCCCGCGTCCCAGCTCAGAGGCTTAGCCCAGGTGCTGCGGCCACAAACGGGCACTAATGGTGCCCACACGAGCCTGGGGACGGATCGGGGAATCGCACCGGCTTCGCAGCTGCCCCGGGTGAACCCAGACGGCCCTGCGCAGGCAGCCCGGGGGGCAGGGAGCCCGGGGCGCGTGTGTGGAGGGATGCGTTCCGGCAACTGGCGGACGCCGCACCTTCTTGAAAACGCTTCCTCATGGCCCCTTGACCACAGTTCTGAAATGTTCATAGCACACGCCATGTTAAATGGTAGCCCTTAAAGCGGGTCTGATTTATTAATATTTGATCACAAACACCTCGGAATCCAGCGGCCCTGATGGCTCTCCGGGCACTGCTGCGTACGGCGCGAGGTCCCTGCTCTGCTCTCCTTCGTGGGTCGGAATGAAGGGGCTTCCCTGGGCGGCACGCACCAAGGGGCAGAGGCGCTGGACACCTTCCTGGGGCGGCCGCGCCCATGGGGAGGCCACATCCTCGGAAGCGCGCGACACGGAAAACCAATGTGTGTCTCCCAGGGCTGCGCACGGGACACGGCTACTTGTGGATGAAATGTCTATGCCAGTGCGAATATTAAGTCTTTTTGTCGCCCACATATCTGCTTGCCTTCCTGTGTTTAGACATTTCTTTTGGCAGAACGCAGAGGCAGCTTCCCGCACGCAAGCCCAGATGCTGACAAGAAGGCTTTCTCCCCAGCCGGATGGCGAGGGTGCAGGGGCCAAGGCTGGCCCTCCCTCCTACACGGACCAGGGCTGGGAGCAGAGGAAACCAGCACTATTCTGGCAGCTGCAGGGGCTGCAGCCAGAGGGGTCTCTAGACGCCGCGGTGTAAACAAACATCAGCGGCCACGGCTTGAGGACATGGTCTCAGCGTCTCCCAGGCTGTAGGGCCTGGCTCTGGAGCTCTCCCGGCAGGCCTCGGATCCGACCAACACCTTTCAGAACGAACTTGCTGCCTACACTAGGCTCTGCTGCTTATCTGCACGAATCCTGACTGACCAGATGCTGGAGGCGAGGGACAAGGTCTCCAGAGGTTGACGCTCAAATAACAGTCAATGCTCTTTCTAAAAGCCAGGTCCAGGAAGGAGGTTTTGTTCTGCTGCAGAGGGCATGCAAGTTTGGGGCCTGAGCAGAACTGCCAAGGCAACAGCGGTCTCTGCTCTCCACACAGCACCCAGGCTTCCTCCAAATATACGTTGAACACTTAGAGAAAGGCAGTGTAAACGGGAGCTGGACTGTTCGTCTCCCCTGTTTACAGAGGCCCAGGCGTCTGTTTGGGGTGAAAGCACTCCTCTCACACCAACTCCACGGCCACTGGGGGAACCTGACAGGCATCTCAATGGGTCATGAATGAATCCAAAAATGCAAGTCCTTGTCAGCATTTTATGGATAATTCCATAAACTCTGGTTTTTATATATGACTGAGGGCTCTTTACAGCAAACTGTTTGGTAAACTAAATTCAGTAAATGACTGGAGTTTACCACTGATTCTGACCCCGGGCTCAGCAACGTTCCAGAGCTCCTACTGTACACGGTTGGCCCTCCATATCTGTGGGTTCCACACCTGCAGATTTAACCAACCGAGGATCAAAAATATTTGAAAAAAATTCCAGAAATTTCCAAAAAGCAGCCTTGAATTTGCCACGCACCAGCAACTAGTCACATAGTGCTTACATTGTATTAGGTATTACGAGTGATCTAGAGATGATTTAAAGTGTACCGGAGGATGCGCACAGATGATACACAAATACCACAAGGGACTTGGGCATCTGTGGATTTCGGCGTCAACTAGGGGTCCTGGAACCAGTCCCCTGTGGATACCGAGGGCCAGCTGCAGAAGCAGGTGCCTAAGATGGGAATTCTACCAATTCCACCGTTAGGAAACTGGTTTAGGTTGGCCTTGGTTTTCTATTGCTACATGTTATTTTGCAATATGTCAGATTTACAGAAAAGTTGTAAGAATATCATATTAGAATCCTGTATGCCCTTCATCCAGATTCCTCCAATATTTTATCACACTGTATTCTTCCTGCCAACCTCTCTATATATTTATATTTACACTTATATTTTATTTTATTATTCTTAACCAATTGAGAGGCAGTTGCAGACATGATATCCCTTTAGCCCTAAAAACTTCGGTGTGTATTTTCCAAAAACAAAGGCATTCTCCCACATAATCATAGTACAATTATCGAGATCACGAAATTAACATTGATAGGGTACCAATATCTAATCAATAGAATTTATTTGGATTTGTCCAGTTATCCTGATAACATTTTCTATGACAAGATGAAGCCTGGATCGCACATCACATTAGGTGGTCGTGTCTCCTTAACCACCTCTAATTAAGAACAAGTTCTCAGTGTTTCCTTGTCTCTTGTAATATTAATATTGATATTGATACTTTTACCATGTGCCGGTCAGTTATTTTACACTGTGTCCCTTTATTCAAGTTTGTCTGAGAGGCAAGTTTTGCACTTTGGCAAGAAGACTGCAGAAGGGCATGCATCAAGGGGCAGGGGTGCTCCCCGTTCCTCAGCACTGCAGGTGCTGCGGACGTCTGTAACGTGCCAGGGTGGCACCGGCCAGGTCTCTACATGTAAATATCACCATGCTCCCGTTGGCGTCAATACCTGTGGTGGGAGCTACCCTGTTATCCCTCAGAATTGTACCCGCTCATCTTCACAGGCATTGGTGACTCTTGTCTGAATCAAGCACTATCAAGATTTATTTGATTTTACTATAAAGAATATCAAATGGGAGGAGATTTTAGGTATTAATAGCTATGGATGTCGAATATGAGACGTGCCTTTTACTCTCGCTTCCCTGGAGTAACCAGGGAGGAGGGGAGGGGTCTAAGCAGACAAGCCGTCTGCGCCTCAGTCTCTGCTGCTGTCGTGTGCATGCGACAGGCATGTGACTGCGGTCTCTGCAGGTTCCCCTCTCCGTCTCCTCTGCCCCCACCTGCCCAGACTCGCTTTGGTCTGTGGCCTCTTCCCGGGGCAGCAGACGAGCATGGCACCATCACATGTGGGACCCTTCTTGCTCCGCTGCAGGGTCATCTCCTTCTCCTCCCCACTGCATCCTGAGCTCTGCTCTGCGCCTGCGTCACCGAGAACCTGCCCTTCCCTGGGCTCCCCATCCTTCCTGCAGAGCTGGGTCTCCACTTGCTGGGTCCTCCCTTCAGTGGGAGAGCTTCCTTTGGCATTTGGAGAGTTATGGTCCAAACCTGCAGATTCTCTCATGATAGGCTGTGATGAAAATGCTTTTATTTCACCCTATTTGGAAGAATATCTTTGATGGATATAAAACTCTGGGTTGACTTTTTCTCCCTCTCGCAGAACTTTTAAGATGCTAAGTTGTCTTCTGGCCTCTATTGTTTTTGGTGTGAAATGAAGTCACCTGTCACCCATGTCACTGCTCTTCAGAAAGCAATGTGTCTGTCTTCCCAGTGGTTTTTTTAAGATTCTCTATCTTAGACATCTTAGTTGGACTGTGATGTTCTTAGGCTGGCTCTCTCTTCATTTATCCTGCATGGAGTTCTCTGAGCTGCTTTTTTCACAGATTTGGAGGGGGGGGTGTACTTTCTTTCTTTTTCCCCCTGTCCCATTCCATCTCTCTTCTTCCTCCTCTGGGATCCCTCTTACATGAGTGTTAGGCCCCCTGATAGTTGTCTACATATCACCTTGGCTCTGTGTGGTTTTTTCACCATTTTTCTCTGTTCTTCAGATTGGATATTTTCTATTGGTCTTTCTTCACATTTGCCAATCCTTTATTCTGCAGTCTTGAGTCTGCAGTTAAGTCCATCGAGTGACTTTTTAAAATTTTACACGTACTTTTCTCTTCTAAAATTTCTATGTGGTGTTTTGTATGGCCCTCATTTTTCTGCTGAGTTTGCCCACGTAACCAATCATTATGACCGTTTTTTCCTTTTAAGTTTTTGGATGTATTTGTGATAGTTGTTTTACAGTCCCTGCCTGGTTTATCTCAGAGTTTGTGTCTGTTGACTACTTTCTTTCTTTCTTTTTTCATTTTGGGGCACGTTTTCCTGCTTCTTCACATGTTTAGTAATTTTTGATTGTATACTGGACATTTTGAATGGACATCATAGAAATCTAGTTACACCTATTAGTTGCCTTTTAAATTAGAAATAACTGTGAGTTACTAGTGTCTGCATTCACTATTATGTTTCTCTTTTTCTAGAGCTGTTTAGTTATCCCTAGAATGTGCACCAACACTATTTTGACATGTAGGCTTTGCAATCCAAAAGTGAACTAATCGTATGTCTACAACTAAAGTAAATGCAAACATATTCTTTTTACTTTAACTCACTACCACAATTTCTTGTACAGGGATGCTTAATAGTCATCACTGAATCTTACTACTACCATGACACTACTACATGAAAGTCTGAAAATGTACTTTGCTGCAACTAATTAACAAAAAAACAAACAACAAAAAACAAGACAGATTTACTGGGCTAAGCTCTCTGTTTTCCCGGGGAGATAGCACACGAGATCACAGGCTCCGTGGGTGCTGCTGCCTCCACACGATGCCCTAGAACCTGTGAAGCTGCTCTCTTTCCCTTCTCCCCACACCCAGTCACTTCACCAGATCCTACTGAACTTCCTACTAATTGCTCTCCAATCACCCCGCTTTTCCTACCCAACCACGATGCCTCCACCTTCCTGGATCATCACACAGACTCCTCGCTGCTCTCCTAATGCCAGCAATTCTCACTTCCAGCACTTCTTCTGGCTCTGAAGCCAGACTGAGACCTCTAAATCGCAAGTCTGCTCACACGACACCCTGGGCAGGACTCTTCAAAGGCTTCTCACTCCCGTCTGAGAATTTCCCAGTCCTCAGGGAGCATCAGAGTGCTATCCTGATGAATGAGTCCTTCAGGTTCATCCCCGCCATGATCCCATCTCTCAGCCTGCCCTCCCACCAGGCCCCACCACGTGCATCTTCTTAAACGCACCGTATTCTCATTCACTTTTGGACCTTTTGCATATGATTGCCTCTCTCACCCCCACACTGACCTCCTTTGCTTGAGTAATTCCTCCTCATCTTTCAGAACCCATCCCAGCCACCTTCTCCAGGAAGGCCTCCTGGTGCTCCATGTACCTTAGGGCAAAGGTTCAGGCCTGAGGGTATCTCGACACTCCTTCCACATCTAAAGAGCTGAGGTCCTCTGTGAGTGCCACTGTTGCAGGTCCTAAACGTGAGTGGCAACACGAATGCAGAGCTCACCACACACCTGTGAGTGAGGAGGGGATGCGGGACCTCTTGCTACCTGAGTGTGAGGGGATCTGAGGATTTCACGAGGAGGCGAAAAGGTATGAGAATATGCTTATCTTTGAGCTTTGGAGCAGCTCGTGTGGCCACACTGAACAGATGAACTGATATCGTCTATACGGTGGAGCCCGACCCAAGGGTCTGACGAGAGGAGACAGCCTTCTGCGGTGCGGCTCTGATGGCCTCACTTTCCAAATGCAATGCTCTAGGGTGACCCAGGCACGAGGCACCAAACGGAGGGCTTTCACCTTGTACACTCTGGGGACAACGTTCAAAAAGCCAGAGAGGGGCTGGATGGGCTTATTAGTCCAAAGCTTCCGCTCCCAACTGCCACCAACTCTGTTCACCGCTGGGAGCGAGGCTGGCCTCTGGTTCTCGTGTGAGCGAGTCCTGAGCCCATGGAGCTGCGAGAAGGTGGGCGGATCCACGCTCACAAAGGGCTGCAGGGGCGGCCTTAGCAGCCCTGCGCTTTGCGCTGTCCTCCATCCGTCCTCTCCCATCCGACAGCGGGAGCCTGGCAGTGACCTGGGCTCCTCAGCCCCGACTACAACAGCGGTGACGGGGGCCTGAGTTACTATTGGACATGCTCCCTGTTCTCTCTCCCCTGCTTCGCTTTCCTCTGACGACGTCAATCTAAAATCTGGAAACAGCGTGACATATGGAGCCTTCAGATCTGAGGCCAAATGCGTGGCAGGGCTGTGCCACGTTTTTACATACAGCTTGACCCCAGTCGTTCAAAGCCAAGAGCCACTCTCTGCATGGAACAGAGGGCTCTGGACAGCGGGCAGCTCCAAGCTGCTGGTCACTCAGGCTGCCACACGCACACGACTGCATCTGATGAGAGGCGTCCTCTGTTCTGAACAGTTGGCAGTTTCAGAAAACTTGGAGCACCCACCGCGTGGAGAATCCCACATGAACTAAAGTGAAAACGCAGGGGAACGGGGAGCCGCGGAGGAGAAGGATGTGGGTGCAGCGCTGAGTGGACGAGTGATGTGTCATCTGGGTGGGTCTCGGGGACGCTTGGTTTCCTGGGGTGATGCAATTGGTCAGCCACGTCTGCTCGGGAGAGGGGAGGGTCAGGTATGAGAAACAGGCTGCTGGGCACAGCCACCCTCCACGCCCCACCACGTGCTGGGCATGGGGATCGGACGCTGCCTCTTCCCGTCAGATGTGGACGAGGGACCCAGGAGGCCGCCACACACAAGATGCAAAGGCAGGATGTGGACCCAGGTCTGTCTTGCACCAAACACTACCACGTTCAATATTAGACCTACCACAGCAATACGTTAAACATTAAATGTTCGGGTTGTGTCAGAGTGCTGGAACTACGAGAAACTCTCCTCCCCAAAGTTCTATTTAGTATCAAAGATACATCATCTTTCTGACCCAGTGAACATGGTCACTTTTTAATGAAAACAACCACCTTTTGGGGGGCTCCAACTCGTTATGCAGGATGATCTAACCTCTAATAGTGAAACGGAGAGTTTTTAAATCTACGGATTTAGCCGACAAGAAACACCTGTCTGGTCAAGACGGTCACACCGGCACTAAAGGCAAATGAGCCGGGTCCTCAAGACCACGAGAACACCCACGGCACACCCAGGAGCCCCCAGGGCTTCACCACTGCCACGGCAGCCCCACAGGTTCACATTACATCAACTGGAATCACAATTAAGGTCCTCAGTCACACTAGCAACACTCCAACTGCTCAGTAGCCTAACCAGTGGCTGCCACACTGACAGCAAAATCGAGGACGTCCCGTCATCCCGGGAAGCTCTGGGCCAGCGCTGCCCTAGGGACCGGCCGCTGGTTCCTCTAAGCGCCGTGAGTATGTCTGCATGGAACTCACTGAGGATCAGAAGCCTCTGTATGGGCAGGACGTGCCGACGGGAGGAGAATCAGCTCAGGGGCCACGTTGCCCCCACCCCCTCTTGCCTCCTGCCTGGACCCCTGCGCGGATGGCACTCTCACAAGCTCCACAGTGATGTCTGTGCCCTTGGAGGCTCCTGTCAAGAGGACACATCCCTAAGACACCAACCCCCGTCAGATGATGGTAGAGCTGCCGCCGCCCGAGCCACCGGGGGAGAAGAAGCCAAAACCAGGCTCTGAGTGAGCCCCACCGACGGCTCCCCGCAGCCCAGGGCTGTGGCCGTGGCCCCGGCTGGGTGTGGAATGGGGCGTCCATCAGCAGGAGCAGAGAGTGGGGAGGGGGAGCTGAGACTGTGGGGCCCCCCGTGTGGGTTCAGGTGCCCCTTTCTGCCCTGAGTCTACCAGGCACGTCACCAGCTCCCATTTGGTTTTGTCCACGTGCTGTGGTCACCACATCAGGTCCACAGCTAAGAAAAGCCGCCAAAAAGTGTGTGACTGCAGGTGGGCTGTCTCCACTCCCGGGCCCCCACCCGCCCCACCAGAAGCCCGAGGCTCCCCGCTGCCAGGTCCCAGGCTAACCCAGGGCTCAGGCCAGGGGTGCAGCTCCCAGAGCAACAGGAGAACCAGGACACAGGTCCCTGCTGGAACCTCCACAAGCCTGGGCTCGCCTCTGAGCACGGGGACAGGAGCAGGAGAAAAGGAGAGAGAAGCCCTTGAATCATTTCTCAGAACCACAGAGCGAGCAGTTAGCTGCTCCCAAACTCACTTCCAGGGAAGTGGAGAAAAAAACCCCAACTTTCTGCTCTTGTAAAATAACCAAACCAGCTTTCTGAAGTCTCATCAGTGGCTCATGCCTCATGAGAGCTTTTTTTTTTTTTTTTTTAACTAAATATATTTATTTATTTATTTGGCTGTGTTGGGTCTTCATTGCTGCAGGTGGGCTTTCTCTAGTTGTGGCGAGCGGGGGCTACTCTTCGTTGCGGTGGCTTCTCTTGTTGCAGAGCATGGGCTCTAGGCATGCAGGCTTCAGTAGTTGTGGCACGTGGGCTCAGAAGTTGTGGCTCGCAGGCTCTAGAGTGCAGGCTCAGTAGTTGTGGCGCATGGGCTTAGTTGCTCCATGGAATGTGGGATCTTCCCAGACCAGGGCTCGAACCCGTGTCCCCTGCATTGGTAGGCGGATTCTTAACCACTACACCACCAGGGAAGTCCTCATGAGAGCTTTTATAGATCCTTTTTCCAAGAAGACAGTCCAAAAAAAAAAAAAAGGGTAAGATCCAGCTAGTCCTTAGAGAGCAAGTTTTCTTCATCCGGGAGGTTCTGCTCACGCACTGAGTGAGGTCATGAACACCAAGAACACCATAAACCACTTTTTTCTACACCGTTTCACACATGCCTATTTTTGTCCCGAGGCAAGGATTCTGTACTTCACCACTGTGACATATCTGTACACAAATGAGAAGCTTTTCATTACTAACTAACCCAGATGTTGAGGCCCACAGCCAGCAGCGGAGGGTCCCAACCTTGAGGGACAGGCACAGGCCCCCGCCTGCTGCCCCAGCCGCTGGCACCTCTGCTGAGCGGGCGGCCAAGGCTGACTCCACACACCGTGGCACTTCTGTGGATTAAACACCTTCCACAGAAACAGATCCTGGAATAAGGATGTGGGGACCTGCGGTTTGTCTGGGAGGTGATCCCAGGAGACAGCTTGAGGGGTGAGGAAGTGAGACTGGGGAGGCAGGAAGCAGACAAAGGTGATGAATGCACTGGAGGGTCCTCGGGGGGACTCCAGAGTGCGCCCCAGAACTGTCTGAGGGGCAGAGAAGCAGGGTGTTTATCCGTCAACTCTCATGCCTCATCCTCTGAGGGTCTTGGAGGAGTTAACCGCTGAGCAGCCCTGGCCCACCCTGGACATGGACCAAATGGGCTTGTTCAGCCAGAGGGACGCAGGGGCTTAGGGCCCGAAGCTGTCGGCATAACCAGGAACTGCCCAGCAGAGCTGCAGGTGGGCCCAGGTGGGTGCGGGGGAGGTGGGTAGGGCTGAGGGGTCTGTTACAGAGTTTTTCTTCCAAGATGGGCTTCTATCAGACTGATGGCACCATGGTGGTGGTGGAGTGGGTGTCTTCAAGGACTGTCCCTCCACTGAAATAACCACTAAGGTCACAAAAACAGACAGAATCAACTTTTCAGAACTTTGGCACAGTATAAACAAACATAGCAACCAGAGGACCAAGGGAGTGTTCAAAGGAGAAAGTGATTACTAAATTTGGTAAGAAGGCATTGTGGCATTTTTGCTTACCCATCTATTACCCTTGGCTCCCAAAGTTGACAGAGGCCATGGGGATGGTGGCCTCCTTTCCCAGTGTGACTTGCTGGTACCAGGAGGCTATATGGACCTCATTCTCAAAAAACTGTGGTCGTGTGTATTGACCTGTACTGATTCCCTGAGGGACCAGTACAGAGTGTAACCTTTGTTTAGCTGGATTGGCTTTCTGGAAAGCATCTGCTGAAAGCATTTAGAGATATCCCAGCTGTGACCACCTGGAGCAAAAGCTGGCCAAGCAGCAGAGAGACCAGAAAGCTGGGGGAGGGGGAGGCTGAGAGGATGTTCTTGGGGAACGAGGGCTTTGAAGGGCTGAAGCATGTCCCAGGGAATTCGGAGTGTAACAC
The DNA here is from genome assembly GCF_005190385.1 of Monodon monoceros. Taxonomy (NCBI): domain Eukaryota; kingdom Metazoa; phylum Chordata; class Mammalia; order Artiodactyla; family Monodontidae; genus Monodon; species Monodon monoceros. Next base: position 104,323,328 of record NW_021703776.1, read on the forward strand.
ATGTGCTGAGGGCCAGACTCATCCCAGAGAAGAGCTGAGGGGATACTGGGCTCACACCTCCAGCGGATCTTTGTACTCTGCACAAGCAAGAAGTGAGGAGCTACGGGTGGCCTGGCTGAGTGATGGAGTGGCCAGCTCAGAGCCCATCTGCAATCCCTCTCTTAGCCTCAAGCATTCAAGGTAACCTCTGTCAGGTTACTGGCTGACTGTGAAGAGAAGGAAACAGAGACTGCAGTGACCATACATGGCAAGGAATACAGTCTTTGCAAAAAGAGTTTGTTAAAAGTCACTAAACAAATGGATGACCACAGCCCTCAAAAATCAACAACAGCAAACCCTGGGGAAACGAAAGAATCTGATTTCCAGAGTTACCATGTTATAATATTCAACAAGTCCAGTTCTTAAAGAAAAAAAAACCTATGAGGCACACAAAGAAACAGGAAAGTATGGCTGATTCACGAGTGAAAAAGCAATTGGAGAAACTGTTCCTGAGGAAGCCCACATTTTGGGACCTGTGCCCACCACCAAGCACATCAACATATGCATTACAGGAGTCCCCAGAGGAACACAGAGCAAGGGGCAGAGGGAGTCTTAGAAGACATAGTGGCCAATAACGTCCCACACTTGGTGACAAACGTAAATGTACACATCCAAAAAGCTCCATTAACTTCACACAGAATAAATTCAAAGAGACCCACGTTGACACATCCTAGTCAAACTGTGACAGAGAATCATGAAAGCAGCAAGAGAGAGGCGACTTGTCACGTACAATGGAGCCTCAATGAGATCGAGACTTGACTTCTCAGCAGAAAGCATGGAGGCCTGGAGGCAATGGGATGACATACTTAACGTGCTAAAAGAAAAAAAAACCTGTCAACCAAGAATTCTATATCTGGCAAAACTAAAACTATCCTCTGAAAATGAAGATGAAATTAAGACATTTCCAGATAAGCAAAAACTGAAGGAATTTGTTGCTAGTAGACCTGCTCTAAAATAAATGCTAAAGGGAGTCAGTGAGGCTGGCATGGAAGAAAAGTACACAGTGACCCGAGGCCGTACAAAGAAATCAAATAACTGCATAGATAAATAGGAAACCCAGTGTCATTGTATTTTGGGTTTGTACCTCCTCTTTTGTTTCCTAATCGATCTAAAAGCAGACGCATGGACAACACAATAATTATAAATCCATGTTAATGGGCAAGGGACCATGAAGAGGTAACTTGTGACAGTAACAACGTAAAGCTGGGTGAGCAGCTGTACAGGAGCTTCTGAAATTAATTTGGTATTATTTCAAAATAGATTGCCATAAATATGGGATGTTCATTGTAATCCCCATGATAACCACTAAAAAAAAAACAAACTAAAAATTTTACAGAGAAGGAATGAGAAGGGAATCAAAATGGTAGACTAGGGCTTCCCTGGTGGTGCAGTGGTTGAGAGTCCACCTGCCGATGCAGGGGACATGGGTTCGTGCCCCGGTCTGGGAAGATCCCACATGCCACGGAGCAGCTGCGCCCGTGAGCCATGGCCGCTGAGCCTGCGCGTCCGGAGCCTGTGCTCCGCAACGGGAGAGGCCATGACGGTGAGGGGCCCGCGTACTGCAAAAAAAAAAAATGGTAGACTAAAATCCATCAAAAACAAAAAAAGGAGGAAGTGAGGAACAGAAACCATGTACAATATAGAGGAAAACATAGCAAACTGGAAGAAGGTAAGCCCCTCCTCGTCGGAAATTACTTTAAATGTAAAGGAATTAAATTCGAAAATTAAAAGACAGACTAGCAGAATAGATTTTTTAAAAAGTCTGATCCAACTGTATGCTGTCTACGAGAGACCCACGTTAGATCCAAAGACACAAGTAAGTTGAAAGTGACAGGGTGCCTCTTGGATGGCGCGTGTTTAGTGAGCAGACGGAGGGGGTGGGTGCACATTACAATGAAGGTGCTAAATGCCACTGAATCGTTCACCTTAAAACGGTCAAGCTCATGCTATGCGAATTTAAGCTCCGTTGTTTTAAAGGCTTCATCAATTTAGCTGTGCTGCATTTATCTGCTTCCCATATATTTGCTGCCGTGGATTACGGGTGTTTTAAGAGCATGGATGAGGCCGTATTCCTCATCTGTGGTGTCACCACCTTGGTGCCTGGCCTGAGAAAATCTGTCGGCGGCACCAGTGAGCACGGTGACATCACCGAGTGACCCACACTGCTGGCCACACAGTGGCCGTGAGGGTCAGCCTGCCGGCACTTCCAGCCGCAGGAGGGGTCACGGCCCCCACCCCCCGTGCCAGCATTTCAAGCTCAGAGAGCAGCGGAGCCCCGTCCTGTCTCCTTGCACTGGTTCCTCTGCAGGTTGCAGCTCCCCCATTGTGAGGAGGTTCTGGAAGGGCCACCTTCGACCACTGCTGACAAGCTTTGTCGCCCTCACAGCCCCGGGACAGGCCAGGCCCTGGAGCCCTCGGTGAATGGCTGCTGAAGGACTGAGGGACAGAGGTGCCAGGCGGCCCTGTCCATGCTCGTCTCCCCGAGGACCAGGTCACTCTGGATTTCTCTGCCTTTGTGACTGACGTTGGTTGCAAAAACAAGATTGAAGAGATCAGCTGCTCTGAAGCCACCAAGAAGGCAGGCAGGCAGGCCCTTCTCGGAAATGTCCCCTGATACACTCACGCTAGGGAGGGTGCAGGAAACCTGGAAGCCAAATCCTATACTTTTCCTACAAATTATGTTCATTTGACAAGACTCCCTTCACTCGGAGTCAATATACTTGGAAGCTACAGAGAGGGGGGAGAGCGATTATATTCAAAATTCTCAGTTTTTCTTCTACAACTGTTTCCTTACAAATATCTAAGACACATTCACAGCGTTTGAAGTCTTACGTTTAAATATAAGAAGGTGACTGGCCTGCTTCCTACAGCAACGTGGGGCATTTGGCACATTTGACAGGTTTTCCGGACACAACGGGGGGTCCACGTCCACCAGGTCCACTGCCAGTGGTCCATGCCCTGGGCACCACCCTGGGCTCCCAGCTCCCTCAGAGAACAAGACAGACGAAATCTTAGATCTCACGGAGATGACGTCCTAGCACGGGACGCAGACAGTAAAATTAAAAACAAACTGGTGATGGACGTAAAGGAGGAGGTCAGGGGAGGGAACAGGGTAGGAGGCGCCACCCTGGGTCAGGGGTCAGGGAGGCCTGGCTGAGACAGTGAGGCACAGGCCACGTGGTCACCCAGGGGAGCCCACAGGCCATGTGGTCACTGGAGGGGGGGCAATGGGCCTCGTGGACACCTGGGGGGGGAAGCCCACAGGCTGCACGGTCACCCGGGGGAGCCAATGGGCCACGTGGACACCTGGGGGGAGCCCACGGGCCACGCTGTCACCCAGGGGAGGACCAGCAGGTAGGTGTAAGGAGGACGGCTGGGCTTGCTGTTTCCAGAGCAGCTGGGGAGGCTGCAGGGGCCCTGAGATGCGGGGACACGAATCCCTGGGCATCAGCAGTCGTTGAAGGAAGCTGGCTTGGAGGCTGTGAGCGCTGGGAATGGTGGGGAGGGCGGGGCCACGCGCTGGGTTGCCCGCTGCAGCTCTGTGGCAGCTGCTCTGTCGGGCTGCGTGCGCTGCAGAGACTAAGACGTGGGCCTTGTCCTGACGGAGCTCACAGTTTTGTAGAGGAGACAAAACCAGTGATGCTTAAACAGACAAGTGACAACACAGAGCAGCGGAAGACAAACGCTGAGAGGGTTCAGGGCAGGGAGAGCTCCCGCTCGCTCAACGGCCTGGGGCTTTGTGGGGTGACGAGAATCAGCCGGCGAGGTGCGGCGGGGACGTCGCTGGACCTGGTGGGGACCGTGAGGGACCCTGGCAGGACTGCATGGAGGGTCTACATGGAAGTGAAGTAGGACACAGTGGCAGGGTCCCCTCTGCCCTCAGGAAGTGACCGCGGAGGTTAACCGTAGAGGATGAAGCCCAGTCACCGGTGGAAGCAGCCCGGGGCACACCCCCTCACACGTCCAGCCCCCCGCTGACCTCTCAGCCTGCCTGGCTGAGACCCATCTCTCCTGATGGGTCCCTCCGTCCACGGGCCGGAGACCTGGCAGCACCTCTGCAAACTCACCAGCCTGCCAGACCGTAGAAGCTTGAAATGCGGGTGAAGTCCTCTTGCCGAGAGGGGCTCCCACGGCGCTCTGCGTCCCGCTCGCCACTCTGTCCAGCCTCGAGTTCCATCACTCTGCTGCCCAGGAGGCTCCCAGCCTCTGGGATTTGCAGGGGGAGGGGGTGTGAAGTGTTTTCCACATGTGCATGCCGGGCATTTGCTCTTGAATCTGCTACAGGGCTGAGTGTCCAGTTTAAATAAAACGCTGGGAGCCCACAGTCACTCTAGATTTCTTCCTTCCTGGCTGCATGAGAGGCTGCGGACAGCCCTTTCTAGGACAGGTGGCTCTGCAAGGAACACGATTCTGACTGACCTCCTGAAGTACCCTCAGTGGCTGGTCCATAGGGGCCGTCAGGCCCGACCACACGCGGGACGTGCAGGGATCCGCCCAGAGCTGGGCCCCGGAGCCCGCCAGGTGCTGCCGTCACAGCTCAGCCTCGGATAAAGTGCACGGCTCGCCTTTCCTCACACTGAGCAGGAATTGGGCACCGGGACTGAGACAGAAGGCAAGGGTGCAGGTCGGGGGGAAAAACGAGATGGACGGCGTGGAGAGAAACGGGGGTCACGGGGGCAGGGGGCTCAGCACAGGCCCACCTGAGCCCCACGTGTAAAACGAAAGGCACCAGGCAAGGTGCCAAGAGCCCGAACCTCATCCGTTTCCGTCCACCCCCAAAGCTGAGCAAGTGCCCACTGCCTGGCCGGCGGGTTCTGTGGAGGTGGACAGGGTCCCTCTGGTGAAGGCCGGAGCGGACGGCTGCTCTCAGGCTACTTTACATGACAAAGACGCACGTGCAAACACCAGCACGAAGTGTGGAGAAACGTGTTCCATGTGAAAGCCGCGGGGAGCAAACCCCCAGGCCCCTCCCCACCCCAGTGCAGAGACCCCAGCCCAAGCCCTCCCTGCTGGCCTCTGCGGACCCAAGAGTTATGCCTGGGGATGAGAACGTCAGTCAGCCTTTCCTCGTTTACTGAGAAGCACAAGGGTTTGTTCTCCACCAAAAGGGATTCCGGAAGGCTCAGGAACGCGGGGAGATGGTGTCTGCGGGTTTCTGGTCTCTACGACTCATGGAGGCCTTGGAGGGCCCTGCGGGGCTCGGGGGACACTGATGGGGTACCTTCCAGCCCGACTGGACGTCACATTTGAGGAGAGACGGTCCCCACCCCCACCCCGGCCCCTCCCTTGGCACGTCCAGGTCCTCGCCCCCTCAGTCTGCCCACCCGCCCCTCCGCCGGCCTCTGACCTCACCACAGCTGTCGGGCCTGAGCTGCCTTCATCCCCACCCACCTGGAAACGCCAAACTGGTCTCTCTCATCCTGAAACCCATCACCTCCCTGGGCTGCCTTGTGGCCTCTCAGCTCTGACAGCCTGTGTCTGCTATGGGCCGTCAGGATGTCCTAATCCCAGGGCTCTCCCTGGCCCACTGAATCAGAACCCTGGGGGTCGGGGGCACGGGCACAGCTCTGTTCACAATCCCTGCCTGGGCTGCCAGGACAGCGGGCACGTACCCACGTGTCTGGCCCTTGGGGTGCAGGGGTCACCCCTCTGCCCTCCAGCTGGTGACCTGGATCACTATCTCCTCTGAGCCTACATTCCATCCAAACCTTAAAAACAAACGGACTGTTTACACGTCTGTCCCCCACTGGGCAGGGGCCCTCACTCCTCGGCCCCCGGACACTAGGCTTATCTGAAGCCCATGACGGATGCCTGAGGAGAGGGACCCAGGAGGGGGGCGGGCTGTGTCCAGAGCCTCCCCAGCCCTGAGCCTGGCCAGGTTCCCAGCGCCCAGTCCGTCTGGGGCTCCTCCAGGCTCTGTTAGAATCCGGACTCCAGGCCCCGCCAGCTGACTTTCAACCTCTCGACAAACTGAGTTCAAACTGGCTGAAAGGTTCTAAGAGGTTGCACTGGAGTCCTGAGACTGTGGGTTGATATTTTCTTATTTAGCTTGTGGGTCACCAGCATTTTACATCTTGGTAACAGTATCATAACAGGCGTTTAACGTTTATGTCGGGACAGATTAGATTCCAAGGCCATGCTGCGTGCGTGCTGTGTCATCAGTGTCGGTTTGCCGTCCTTCCTCCAGACTGGGAAGCTCTGTGGCCCTGTGGTCTCACCCTGTGTCCCCAACGTGGTCAGTGCTGGCAGCAAGCACGGCCTCCCGACCGAGTGCTTCCCAAGGAATGAACACTTGAACGAACAGAGGCTGCTGCTGGGACCCTTGTAACTGGCCTGTCTCTGCTCCAACGTTCAGACTCACGTTTGGCTCTCCCTTTGTTGGTGTTTACTGGCATTTTGGTCTGTGGCCTCCTGTTTCTCTCGTATTCCTGTATTTCGCTGTTATCTTGATTTTGTTTCCGCCACAGTGAGCACCCCTCATCATGGAGCTGGTGCCCCCCGGAGCTGCTTTACAGAGGGCATGTGGGCTCTGCTGTGAGCCGGGCCCTTTGTTTTCCACTTTGGAGTCGAGAACCGGAGTGGGGCGGGCATGGTGGCAGGATGACCGTGTAGCTGGGAGATCTGGGTGGGGGGGCACTTCAGAGCTCCAGCGATGCTGCTGCCAGGACCGTGGGGACCCTGAGAATCGCCGGTTCCTTTCCCGCTGATGGAGCGAGGGCCCCTCACGTATGAACAATACGACGAGATGAAATCCCTCTGTGTCGTTAGTCTGCCAACTCTTCACAAGGCGTAACCTGGGACCCTGGCCTCCACTTGCTACAGCTTAACGTCATCCCGGGCGGCTGTTACCGGGGTTTGCAGCTCACAACCCCGCGTGGAGAGCATGTGTGCATCACGGGAGGCCCCCCGGGACAGAAGACCCTCCCCGTGTTCCGGTCTCTGGCCCCTTGGACTGGTCAACCTCATATTCCAAATCACGTGCTCTAAGTCAGGGATAAAACACACACTGGTGCCCAGTTTAGTAAAGGTCAGGTGAGGGTGGCCCGTTGTCTGAAACGGATACATAAAAGCTCTTTTAATCAAAACCTGCAGGAAATTAGGACTTTACTAATTTTACTAGGTTTACAAAGAACCTCTCCTAAAACTGAGGAAATGCACAACAATTAATACGTTACTGGGGATTTGTAAAAACAAACCCCAACGGGCTCTGCCCGGGCACCTGTGTGTTTTTTATTCTGACTTTCTCATCTTTGGTCTGGAGAAGTTCAGCTCGTGTCCTGAGAAGGACAGGCGAGGCCTGGGCACATCACGAATAACGGGTTCCACCGAGGTCCAGTTACCGTCACTCTGACACACTCCCAATGCAGGAAGGGGCACAGAAACACTGGCACAGCCTCTCAACAGGGAGAAAAGTAGAGATGTTCTACTCTTAACTGACTCTCGTTTAATCGAAATAATGAACTAATCCCAGCTCCTGGCTCCCTGGTCTTAAGTCTGGCAGGTTTTCTGGCTTCAGAAGCCTTCCGAGTTCTGTCACCTCTGGCGCTGGTGCCTCAGGGTCTGGCCTCCCTTTGTGCCTCCCCCTTTCCTGTCTGTGACCCCCCAATTCCCTCCGGTCCGTGTGTCTGTCCAACCCTGGGTGGGGCCGAGTCCGGCCGCTCCTGGCTTCGGACCCGCACCCGCTCAGCTGACGAGTGTCGGGCGGCTGCGCGCGTCTCCAGCTCACCCCCCGCTGCTGCTTTCATCCCGAGCGTCGACGGGTGTGGTTCTGTTTCTCCAGACGCCCCGCTTTGCGTCCTGCAGATTGGGTCTTGTTTTGTGGTTTGTTGCCATATGTCTTCAAAGCTCATGGCCGACGCCCCAAGCCTGTACCCCCCTTCCTTGGCCGCCCGCAACCCTCGAGGGTCAAACCGCAGAACAAAATCGAGGCTGAGCTGGAGAGCTGGCAGAAGAGAAGACACCTCTGGCCAGAGCTCCCCTGAGACACTCGCTGCCTGGGCCTCGCTCGGCCCCCCTTGGGCGTCGCAGGCAGAAGGCAAACCTCAGAGAAGGAGAGGCCTGGATGCAGGGGGGCGGCAGAGCGATCAGAGGGAGGGTGTGTGTGTGTGTGTGTGTGTGTGTGTGTGTGTGTGTGTGTGTGTGTCTGTGTGTGAGAGAGAGACAGCGATAGAGATGGAGAGAGACAAAGACAGACGGGGCAGGGAATGAGCTCCGAAACGAAATATGAACAAGAAACTACAGCTTCCTACACCCAAAGCTCAGGCCCAGGAGCCCAGGGGACCGACGGGTGACACTCAAAGTAGATCCCCGGACGCTCTGGAACCTGGGCTTTCCTCCCAGCAGAGTCTCTGGCAAGTCCTGTGTTAATGGTGAGGTCAGATCTGACGTGACACTCGCGGCCGCCCCTCAGGTGCGTGAACGTGGTCCTGAGTGCGTGCGGTGTTGGCTGTGACCGCAGCCGGGGAGGGCTCCACGCCCAGAGCTCAGGGGAGGACGCGACCAGATGGGACCCTCCCCGGGACCTGCTCCAGCACACGGGGAGCTGAGCAGAGATGCCGGGCGAGAGCACAGGGCACGCGTACCTGCTGACCTGGCCGGAGAGCCCAGCCTGGGGGCTCAGGAATCCATCCAACTTTGTGCCACCGGATCCTGATGGTCCCTGAGGGTCCCTACCTGCACCCACGCTGCAACCTGAGTTCCCGTCAGATCTCCGCCATCACCGCTGCCCCATAAACCCTTTAGGACGTCCCAGAGCCCCGTCTGAGGGACCCCAGTGTCCAACCTGGTCCTTCCCCTTCCAAGCGGTGCAAACGCGAGCGGAAGGATGGTCTGGTCGGTCTGATGCTGCAGCTGCCCCGCGACACCACCTGCCATGGCCGCGTCTTTCGGGGTACGACTCACCTGCTTGCACTGCTGAGCTCTGGTTCTCCCCCCTGCCCACTCCGCTCTGCTCCAGGCCTGCAGAAGTGGTCCAGCTCCTGTCCACAGCCTGGTCCTCAGAAGGTCTGAGGGCAGCTGTGGACAGCGGCGTAGCCCGCATACCATGCTGAGGTCCAGGGGCCGGGCAGAGAGCAGGGCTCAGACGTAGGACTGGCCCGGGGAAGAGATTTACGGAGAGACAGAGGAATGAAGGGGCGTGACAGCACTGAGAAGGGGATGCCACAAAGCACCACTGGAGGAATACAGGAAAATCAGCATTTTGAAGCAGAAACCACTGGCTTGAATGTTTTCCCCTTTCCCTGAGCCACAGACGCTACCCTTTGAAGATGCCTGCTCACAGGAGCAGCTTCACCCAGAGGACACTCTTAAAAGGCAGTTTGAAGGGTTAGTATTTTTTTAAAATGTCACATTAGTGGAGGTTCCAGCGACAGTGAACCAGTTTCAGTTTCTGGGCTAAAAAGTGAATGTTACACATTTGATCTTAAATTGTTATTTTATTCCTAATTGCCTGAAGGACCTTTAGATAGTGGGGGGCAAGGGGAGGCCAGTGATGTCAAGACCAAGAAGTGAGGAGAGGTGGGGACGGCAGTGGGGGGCTTTCGGTGCCCCCAGGGGGCCCACGGCACCTGTGCGCCAGTCGGGGGGTTGTCACACTCTGAGCCCCTGGGGGGACCCAGACCAATTCCTTCTGAATCTCTGGAACCAAGTCCGGCGATGGGTTTATATATCCCATGTGCTTTACAGTAATTATGTCTATTTCTACTAAATTGTCTTTTAAAATAAATAAGAATAATACATCAAAATAATAGATTTAAAATATAAAAATTGGGGAGTCTCTGGCATTCTCCTTGAGCTTGACAAAGCACTGCTTCTTTGTTCGATTTCACATTCTGCCCAGGGATGAAGCGGAGTGCCACTGGGTCAGTGTAAATAAATCTCTTTTTTCTGTGAGAGGAACACCGCTCCACACTATATTCCAGAAATATCGATTCTCCGAGGCCACTCTTGTGCACTGAAACAGCAGACATACAAATGCTGCTCTGGTGTGAGCTCCACGTAACTCAGGAAAGCCTGGAATTTTCTATCCGGACATACTGCTCACTACTGATTAGGCAACCTTTCTTTGGCAATAAATATCTTGAATTTATGCCAGATCGTAAGTACTTTGGTGGAGAAAAGCAATTCTAAGTACTACAGCCAAAGCTGTATCATGTTTGTGATACTTAGAATTCCTTGCAGCTGGAAACCTATCACAGAACATGAGACAGGCTCACATCTTCCCCACGCAGGGCTACTTCTAGATCTAATCAGTGGACGGGGAGGCCCTGCCAGTAATTTCTAAACCACGTCAACTTCTCTAAAGGCAGAAGCCGGGAGGGCACCAGCAGGCAGTCTCAGGCCCCTGGAGGAGAGCAGCATGTCCCCACCTGGTCCTGCGCCCACGTCGGCCTCCCACAGCACACGGCGGGGGTTACTCGAGCACTGGAAGGAAGACACGGGCTCCAGTCACATCCCTGCTTTAGACACCCCCCAGTCAGTCTGGTTTTAAGTGTCAGGGCGCAACTCCGAAAAGAGAGACGGGAAGGGTAAGGTCAGCCCGGCAGCCCGGCACAGGGGGCTGATCGGGAGGCCCCGAGGGACAGTGCGACTCCTGGGCCCCCCTCAAGTCCTAGTGCCGCGGCCAGCAGCGCAGCATGCTCCCTGCTCGCGAAGCACAGGCAGGAGACTCCGAAATAACACCTCTGAGAAAGCCCTTTCAAATTGGTGCAATTTTCAGCAACAAAAAGTGGCCTTTGCATATTTCTAAGGGGACTCGGGTCAGCAGGAACCTGGGAGGCCAAGAAGGAAACATGCAAGTTGTGACAAGTGTGTTCTCTAATCCCGACGCCAGCTGCTCGGACATCGTGTGCCCCTGGCACCATGATGCATTTGTGCTGCGTTGGTAGGACGTTTTATCGTTCCTCATGCTGGCAGTCAGTACACGGCTACTGGCGGCCGTTTTGTGAGAAACGCTAGGGAACGCTGGGTTTAAGCTAAGAGCTTTCCTGGGGGTCTCTGGGTCGCAGTGCTGGCAGCGTGGAGCCAGAGCGGCGAACGCGGGGTGCTGCACATCAACACGTGTGACCAGTAAGAGACGCAACAGAGTCTGTGGACTGCGGGCCGGGCTCCTGTTGGGGCAGAGGTGGCGCCTGCCCACAGCCGGGTTCACAGGGCAGGTCAGCAGGACATCGATCGACAGATTCTGTGTGAACCGCCAGAAACACACTATTCCTCAGTCTTGGTCAGTGAGTCTGTGACGGGCGGGGCCCCTGGTTTGAGAAACACCACACAGTCCTCGGGCACCAACGAACACGAGAGGTGTGTGATAAGCACACATGTGAATGCTGGGCCCTCTGTGCTCTGCCTGTCCCGGGCGTCAGCCTAATTTCAGCCTTTAGCCGTGATGTGTGTTTTTTGTAAACAAAGGAATAAGGTAAGAGAGGCCGCAGCTCCGAGCCCCCGGTGGGGGGGCGGGGAATGACCGCAAGGCACTGAGACGCCATGGGCATGAAAGGCCCACAGAGGTGGCCAAGTGTCCTGGGTCACTGCTTCAGTTTTTAATAAAAATCTTACTTTCCCAGAGGATACATTTGCATATACAGGGCCTGCTGTCTTTTGGCTCCTGGGCCTGAGAGCTGGAATTAACCTGTGTGACTGACTCACGTCAGAAATTCACAAAAAGGATTTGTTTATTGCCACAGAGCATAGGGATCATTTAAACGTGCATCCTGGCTGGAACACCTTATCCACACCATTGTAAAACCCTGTGTCTGAGCGGGTTCTGTTTTTTTGTGAAGGTCCCCTAAAGAGGAACGGGATAGAAGACGATAGGGAATGTCCTCCCTGGGGTGAGAGCAGGGCAAGCGGCCACTCCGAGAACACCAAGCAGAGAGGTGGGCGGAGTCTGTAAACTCCTCTGGGGGTTCTGCACTTTTGATCCCATCACAGCACTAGTAGGGGACACGAGGACAACACGAGGGGGCTTTAGGTCTCCGCAGACGCTCCTGGTGCTCCCATCCCAGAATGGTGGCGCCCACACACAGCGCCAGCTCCCCCAGTACAGCATAACCAGCATCGCAACTGCGCCCCTGCAATGTGCTTGCATGCCGCATGGCAGCTGGAGTATTAATCCGTACGGGGGAAGCCCGCAAACTACATACTAGGCAGTGAGTGGGTAAGAGACTTAAAAGGGAGTATATTTATAGAATGAAATAAGCATCAGAGTACGGTGAAATAATCTCTAGAGAAAAATATTTATAATACCTTTGGATAAAAGATGAAAAAAATCAAATTAAGTAATGCTTTAAAATAGTAATATTTGACACTTTCAAAGTATGCTAAGAAATAAAAAGTATTACAGGAGAGTACTGCAAACAAATTCCTAGGCAGACAACCTACCAAGACTAAATCACGAAGAGGTAGAAAATATGAACTGACATACAACTAGTAAAAATACTAAATCATTCATCAAAAACCTCTCAACAAATAAAAGCCCTGGATCATATTTAAACATTCAAAGAAGAATTAACACCAAACTCTTCCCAAAAAATAAAAAGTAAGGAACACTCTCTAACTCATTCTATGAGGTCAACATTATCCTGATACCAAAGCCAAATAAAGACACTGCAAGAAAAGAAAAATATAAATCAATATCCCTTAAAAATACTGATGTATAAATCCTCAACAACATGTTAGCAAACATAGCTCAGTGGGGTATTAAAAGAATTATACACTATGACCAAGTGGGATTTATTCCTAGAATTTAAGGATGGTTCTACACACACAAATTGATCAATGTAATACAACGCTTTAAGAAAATGAAGAGGGAAAGGAAAATTACAAGACCATCTCAATTGATGCAAAAGAAGAATTTGACAAAATTCAACACCCTTTCATGATAAAAAAAAAAAGAACACCACTCAGAAAACTAGGAGTAGAAGTAAACTACTTCAACCAAAAGGCCAAATATGAAAACCCACAGGAAACCTCATACTCGGTGGTAAAAGACTGAAAGCTTTTCTCCAAGACCAAGAAAAAGACAAGAATCCTTGTTTTTACCACTTCTATTCAACACAGTATTGAACATTCTGGCCAGAGCAATCAGGTAAGAAAAAGAAGTAGAAGCCATCTAAACTGGAAAGGAAGAGGTAAGATTAGCTGTATTTGCAGGTGGGTGACATGATCCTATATGTAGAAAAACTTTAAAATTCCACAAAAATTTTAGAACTAATAACACGAATTCAACAAAGTTTGCAGGATACAAAATCAACATGCAAAAATCAGCTGTGTTCCTACACACTAACAATGCAAAATCTGAAATGGAAATTTAAAAAAACAATTCCAATTACAACAGCATCAAAAAATAAAATACCTAAGAATAAACTTAACCAAGGAGGTGAAAGATTGTATGGTGAAAACCACAAAATGTTGCTGAAAGAAATTTTAAAAGACACAAATAAATGGAAAGACATCCCATGTTCATGGACTGTGATATTTAATAGTGTTAATATGTCGATACTACCCAAACCAATCTACAGATTCAATGCAATCCCTATCAAAATGCCAATGACATTCTTTGCAGTGCCCCCACTTTTTCCAGTGCTCCATTTATGAAAAAAAATCCATCCTAAAATTTATATGGACTCTCCAAAGACCCCGAATAGCCAAAACAAACTTGGAAAAGAATAACAAAATTGGAGGACTCAGACTTCCTGGTTTTGAAACTTACAATAAAGCAGCAGTAATTAAAGCAACGTGATATTGGAGTAAAGACAGAAATACAGAGCAATGGAATAGAATAGAGAACTCAGAATTAAACTCTCACATGTATGATCAAATAACTTTTGACAAGTGTGCCAAGACCACACTCAATGGGGAAAGAACAATCTTTTCAACAAATGGTGCTGGGACAACTTTATATCCACATGCAAAAGGATGAAGTTGAACCTGTACCTTACCTAATATACAAACAGGGAATCAAGATTGCTCAAAGACCTAACTGTACGAGGTTAAACCGTAAAACTCTCAGAAGAGAACGTAGGAGGAAATCTTCATGACACTGGATTTAGCAATGATTTCTTGGATATGACATCAAAAGCAGAGGTAACAAAACAATAAAGGAGTAAATTAGACTTCATCAAAATTAAAACCGTTTGCACATTAAAGGACATCATCGAGAAAGTAAAAAGGGAACCAAAGAATATGGGAGAAATACTTTCAAATCACGTATCTTGTAAGGGATTAGTATATGGAATATATCAAGAACTCTCAGGCTCAATTAAAAAAAAAAAAAAAAGAATTTAAAAATGGGCAAAAGATTTGAATAGGGCTTCCCTGGTGGCGCAGTGGTTGAGAGTCCGCCTGCCTATGCAGGGGACACGGGTTCGTGCCCCGGTCCGGGAGGATCCCACGTGCCGCGGAGCGGCTGGGCCCGTGAGCCATGGCCGCTGAGCCTGCGCGTCCGGAGCCTGTGCTCCGCAACGGGAGAGGCCACAAGAGTGAGAGGCCCGCGTACCGCAAAAAAAAAAAAAAAAAATTTGAATAGATATTTCTCCAGAGAAGATATATAAGTGGTCATTAACAGACGAAACGAAGCTCAACCTCACCAATCATTAGGAAAATGCAAATCAAAACCACAATGAGGTACCACCTCATACCCCTTCGGATGACTATTACCCAAAAAGCCCAGAAAATAATACGTGTTAGCAAAGGTGTGGAGAAATTAAAACCCTCACCTGTGGGAATGTAAAACCACGCAGCCACTATGTAAAACAGTATAGCGGTTCCTCAAAAAGTATTGAAATCGTTGAAATTATTGAATTACCATAAGACCCAGCGCTTACACTTCTGAGTATCTACCCAAAAGAACTGTAAGCCTTTCTGGAGTCCAGCCCAGGCTGGGAACTCGATAAACATCTGTGATGCGAGAGGAGGGATCTCCAGGAAGCCATCTGGATGGCAGCCCGTGGAAGAGGAAGGTTCCTGACCTCTCTCTCTCTTGCTACTGACGCTGTGGGGAAAGTTCACGACTGAGCCATCAGGAACGATCTCAGCCACGGCCCGAAGGGATTTACGGAGGTTAATGTGAGGGGCCCCGTTTCAGGACAGCTATTACCATCCAGTCTGGGGACCGTCTGTTGTGTGGACCATGGGGTCAGGTGAACCACGTGTGATGGTGACAAACCACCTGGCAGTGTGCAAAGTGGACGGGCAGACAGGTCCCAGGCTCTGTCTGCAAAGTGGGCGTGATGTGCCCTCCCCAGGATAGCAGGCGGATGCGGGCGTCTTCAGTTAATACCCACCCGCACCTCCCAGGCCACGTGAGTGTAAGTGTGGCCCCACGGGGAGTGCTGTAGCACAGACGGGTGCACAGGCTCCACCGCTGAGTCCAGCAGGGAGCGGACGAGAAACAGGCAAGTCTGTCCCCGGGAAAGGGGAGATGAGTTATTGGAACCTCAGATACAAGGCTTTGGAGCCATCTGTGGATTTCACTTATTGAAGGCATCCTTGTGTTCTAGGACTGAAATAATTAAGGATCGATTCAGTTGTATTATTTCTCTTTAAGCACTCTGGCTGTGGTTAAGACTCAGTTCTTAAAAAGAATTATATGGGATACACATTAAAGACATCAGTTCAGTTGCTAAATAGCCCATTAGCTTAGATTTAATTACTTCACATTTTCTCCGGGAATGTGTTCCATAAACATAAAGAATCCGCTCACAACCTTGCCTGAGAACAGTTCTGTCTTGGGGCACAAGTCCTGACACCTGACCTTTGGTTAGGGCCTCACGCTCACAATCAAAGTGCACGACGCCTTTTACAGCCAAGACCACTTCATTTAGCACCAGGAGAGAAAGTCCACGATGAAGGGGCCAAATCAGTATTAATTCTAGTCACTAAGTGGTTTCCATGTACCTTTCCCATTTGACAGCAGTGATTGCCACGTTGATGAAATGTAATTTCTATGATTACATCCTATTTATATATTGTTTGTCCTGGTTAAGTTTGAACAACATCTGTCTTTAAGTGAAGACTATTCTTAACAGATCCTATTCCACATCTGTAAGAGGCAGTTAAGGGAACTATCATTTGGGAGAAACTCATCCTCTCCTGGCCTTCCCTCGGCGGTGCCTCACCAGTTCCCCACAGCACTGGGGGGTGGAATGCTGAGTGCTGTGCTGGCTCCCCACCCACCCCCTGGGCCCCAGCGCCAGAGTCCTCAACATCCTCGTTCTGTGAGGACGCCAGACTAGCCCGGGCTCCAGCCTGTGTGCACAGTGGGATGACTTGAGAATTTTGGGAGGCAGAAGCTGAACTCCACCGCCTGCAGCCTGATTCATGAGTTTGGGGTCTGGACATCAGCATTTAAAAAATCTTCCCCAGCTGGACAGCCGCATGTAAATCAATGAAGTTAGAACAGTCCCTGACAAGATACACAAAAAATAAACTCAAAATGGCTTAAAGACTTAAATACAAGATAGGACATCGTAAAACTCCTGGAAGAGAACATAGGCAAAACATTCTGTGACATAAACCATACCGATGTGTTCTTAGGTCGGTGTCCCAAAGCAATAGAAATAAAAGCAAAAATAGACACATGGGACCTAATCAAACTTTTGCACAGCAAAGGAAACCATAAGCAAAACCAAAGACAACATACGGACTGGGAGAAAATATTTGCAAATGATGTGCCTGACAAGGGCTTAATTTCCAAAATATACAAACAGCTCTTACAACTCAAAAACAAAAACAAAACTCAAAAACCAAACAACCCAATCAAAAAAATGGGCAGATGACCTAAATAGACATTTCTCCAAAGAAGATACACAGATGGCCAACAGGCACATGAAAAGATGCTCAACATCTCTAACGCAAATCAAAAGCACAGTGAGGTATCACCTCACACCAGTCAGAATGGCCATCATTGAAAAAAGTCAACAAATAATACATGCTTGAGAGGGTGAGGAGAAAAGGGAACCCTCCTACACTGTTGGTGGGAATGCAAATTTGTGCAACCACTGTGGAAAACAGTATGGAGGTTCCTTAAAATACTATAAATAGAGTTGCCATATGATCTTGCAATCCCACTCCTGGGCATATATCCAGAGAAACCTCTAATTCGAAAAAATACATGCACCCCAATGTTCATTGCAGCACTATTTACAATAGCCAAGACATGGAAGCAACCTACGTGTCCATCGACAGATGAATGGATAAAGATGTGGTACATGTATACAATGGAATATCACTCAGCCATAAAAAAAAGAATGAAAAGTACCATTTGCAGCAACATGGATGGACCTAGAGATTATAAGGCTGAGTGAAGTCAGCCAGACAGAGAAAGACAAATACCATACGACATCACTTACATATGGAATCTAAAATGTGACATAAGTGAACTTACATACAAAACAGAAAC
Organism: Monodon monoceros; assembly: GCF_005190385.1. NCBI lineage: Eukaryota > Metazoa > Chordata > Mammalia > Artiodactyla > Monodontidae > Monodon > Monodon monoceros. The sequence continues at coordinate 104,340,765 of NW_021703776.1, forward strand.
AGACTCACAGACATAGAAAACAAACTTACGGTCACCAAAGGGGAAGGGTGGAGGGATAAATTAGGAGTTTGGGACTAAGATATGCACACTGCTATATGTAAAACAGTTACCAACAAGGTCCTACTCTATGGCACAAAGAACTACATTTAATATCCTGCAATAACCTATAATGGAAAAACAACATGAAAAAGAATACATATATACGTACGTATACCTGAATCACTTTGCTGTACAGCAGAAACGAACACAACACTGTAACTCAACTATACTCCAAATAAATAAATAAAAATAAATAAAGTAAAATAACTTAAAAAGTCTTCCTAGGTGATTCCTAAGAGCAGGAAGAGGTTGGTCATTACGACACTAAGACACTCGCTGGCTGGAACTGGGTTCTGACCACTACAAAAATGAAAGGGTCGCTTGAATTAGTCAAGACAGTAAAAGCTGAGGACAGCTTGGCCTTGAGAGGAATTAATCAATTTGGAGTTAAACTGATTGCATTTGAAGCCTTCCATGGTGGCGATCAGTTAGCTTGGTCAAACGGTCCAGTCGGAGACCCTGGGCAGGACAGAGTGGCCTTGGGTATGTCTCCCCCCGACCCCCTCTAAGTCCAGAGCCGACCGTCTTCCCCACCGGGAGCTGCTTCCACCCACACCAGCCTGGGATGCAGCTACCTCAGTCCCAGCACGACTGTCCCACCCCCTTCGGCTGCCCCACCTCCACCAGCCCTGGCAGCCTGTCACCACCTGCACTCTGTGACCATCCTCCTCTTGCCGTTTCTTAACCACACGTGTGGGTCTGGGACTGGGTTTGCCGGCCCTTTGTTCTCTGCAAGTCAGGTCACAATACGATGCATCTTGCAAAGAGGGGACCTTTGAGAGTGGGTGCTGCCCAGGCCTGAGCCAGGACCGTCCCCCCGAAACTGGACATGCGGTCACCCCATCCATAGGCGACACGTCTTCACTCAACAGGAAGTTCAGGAGTCACCTGCTGAAACCCGGAAAGTGAGCTCCATGGAGGAAGGTTAGAGTAAGGAGGTGGACCTGGGTGGGGGGCACGTGGTACAGGAGCTGGTATCCTGCAAGCGCCCCCTCCGCGCTAAATGCTTGTTTAGCACTCACACGGGAGACAAGCACCGTCACACCTCATCACTGCCGACTTGCGGCTTTGCACATTTTAACGTTTCTGCACTCAAGGTGCATCTTACTGTCAATGGCAAGACAGTTTGGGAATGGGAGCCCTGCTCTTGAGGGCACACGAAGTGCAGGTGTGTCTCACAGATGGCCGAGCTGGGATTGGATGAGCTACGACGACACGGACAAACATCTCACAGTGAAGGTCAGGTAACTTCCCCAGGTTCACACAGTTAAAAGTGGCGGAGCCAGCGTTCAGATCAAAGTCAGCCCTGCCTGGAAAGTTGGGGTGTTTCCTCCCCACACCCGTGATGACTCTGGGTCCCACTCAACTCACCCCACCCCCTTGCTCTTCAGGCTGGCGGGTCCCTGGGATTCAGAGTTAGGGGCGATCAGGGCCCAGGGAGGTTTCCAGTTCTCAGAGGATGGAGTCGTGGTTTATCATCTTCGTGTTCTCCATTCTCTTCGGTGCGTACATCGCTGCGGTGCTCCACCCCACATCCCTCTGACGCTCAAAGAACACAGTCTTACTTTACGTCTTTCTGAAGAATTCCGGACTTTAAAAACAGGAGGCCCCTAATTACCAAAATCTTAAAGCACACTTCCCAAAACATCTCCTAAAGAAGACGACGGAAAATCCACAGCACCTCCACCAGCCCTGAATCCCTCCCGTGCGCTGGGACCTTGGCAAACCCTGGGGAACGGCCTCCACTGGGCCACGTGTGAGGGTCTTAGCCTTGTGGTTTCACCACCGTGGAGATAGGGAGGTTGGGATAATTCACAGGCAGGTGACAGGAGAGCCAGTTCACCTGGAGGCCCGCTGCCAACACGAGAGCCACAGCAACTCGCCGCTCTTGAGAAGGGTCACCCGGCGCCTATAAAATCTCCTGGAATTAGTCTGCAAGCACATTCCGTCCGTTATTCACGGGGCAGCTCTGCGTGGCCGCGGCCCGCCGGCTTTCCTGGAAAGAAGAGTCTGCGGCCTGGTGCCTGACAACACCTCCCCCCGCCTCCGCTTCTTATCATCACCCTCGGCATCCTTCCCCAAAAGGCCTGAATTCGAAAAGTCCCGGGTTTGAACGTGTGTTCGCACCCCAACAAATTACCGCAAACCTAAAGCAGCAGAAACGTCTTGGTCTGCAGGTGCGGCGGGGCTGGGTCCCTCCGAGGCGCCAGGCGAGAGTCCACGTCCAGCCTTTTCCATCTTCCCCGGGTGCCCGCATTCGGAGGCTCCTGGCCCCACCACTCCACCGCCGAAGCCGACGAGGCTGCATCTCTCGGGGCCTTCCTCCCGCGGCCTGCCCCCTCACCCGTAAGGAGCCCGGTGCTCGTGCTGGCCTGTGGGCGTGACCCCAATCACGGGGCCCTGCCTGAATCACACCTGCCGAGTCCCACGTGCCACGGCTCCCGGCGATCAGGATGAGGGCGCCGGCAAGGTGCTTCTCCCACCCAGAGCGAGAGGCCATTTCGTGGACAAAGCAGATGCGCTGCCGGTTCCTGAGCGCGGGGTCCTGGTCCCCCGAAAAGGAGGTGGGCAGCCACGCGGCACCCTCCTGCTCATCCACTCACGGCAGTGGGGGCTTGTTATTCAGTGGACAGTCGTTCCTCCAGGCGTGAGACAGAGCCTGGGGGTCAAGGACACACGGCCCCTCAGAGGTGATGAGCGCCAGGCGGCCTGCCCTCTCTCAGCCCCCTCCATCACCGACCGAGCTTCGCGCCTCCAGGGCCTCAGGGACGCACCGATCGCAGACCGGATGGGGAAGGGACGTGAAACCTGTGTGCGGAGCTGAGCCCCACTCGTGTAGCAGGAACCGTGGTGACGACGTGAGCCGCTCCCGTCTGTTAGACCTTTAAAAGGCGGAGGATTGGCTGGGACTGGACGCTGGGCAGCGGGGCTGTGGGCCGAGGCGCCCGCAGGTGGACGGAGGGGCAGGGCGCCCGCTGCTCCTGACCGAGCCGGCTGTTTAGGAGACCCGCCGTTACTGCGTCAGTTACGCCCCCAAAGCTGCTGGACGCAGAGAGGAAGCGGGACAAAGGAACGAGGAAGGGGGTGGAAAGGGAAAGGACAGCAGCAGCCTGCCTCCTGTGGTGAAGACAAACGTGCCTTGGGCTGAACTATCAGGAGGGATAAAGCTAAACACAAACACTAAGGGACGCACACGGCCTCCAACACCGAAGCACCGGATTTCAGACGCGCCCTCTGTTTTTCAAGGTCCAAAGCCAGCAGCAACCGAGGCGGCGACGTAGGATTCTAAGCTGCGTAATGAGATATAAGGCGGGGGGCGGGGCTCGCTGGGTCAGCTCTTTTACAGGGCGGTCAGCTCCAAGAGTTTTAACGCCACATCATTCAGAGCATTTGTCTTTAACGCCTCGGACACCCAGCACCAGGCGCAGCGAACTGTCGGGCAGGGGCGCCCTCCCGGCCTGTGCGGGTGCCCTCAAAGGCAGATTAAAAACAGCTGCCTGACCTTCCGTGGTTTACAAAGCACCTTTGCCCACCTTACACTGTTGAACTCAAATTAACCGTGAGAAGTCGGCATTACAGGCCCAGCCCTCATCTCCAAGGCCCGGACACCGTCGGGGACACAGAAGGTCCTGGGAGGCACGGTTCCACCCACCCTCAGCATGCTCCATGGGCGGGGGTCTGGGCCGCACCCCAGATGCCAGCACCGACTTCCCTGCAGCAGAACAGGCCACGCTGTGGGCCACGGTCAGCACGGAGCTCACGGCAGTTGAGGGCGTTTGCTGCGCGGTGGGCCCCGAGAAGATGCTTGGCTTCCGGGGGCTTCTCGAGTAGATAATCAGGAGGACAGGGCTGCGCGTGAGGGCAGGGCCAGGGGCAGCTCGTTCCCGTTTCCAGAGGCGTTAACCAGGCCTCAGAAGTCAGGGCTTCTCCAAGGTGACTGTGATCTGGGGTCAGGGTGATCAGAGCCCATGGAGGTTTCAAGTTCTCAGAAAAGCGGGTGACTTTCTTGGCCTCCATTTCTCCTCTTTCTCGGAGGCTGGAGACTGGGCCAGGCCCTCCCAGGCCCTCACCCGACTCTCCAGCTCTGCGTGTCCAGGGCCATCAGCAGAGACGGAGGATCTAGGCCCCAGGATGTAGCCTAGCAGCTGTGTTGTTTTGTTTTTCCAGGTGAATCCTTGATGTCATTTCACTTATTTTATTTCCATGCATATAGTGAAGAAAGAAGAAGGCACGAAGTGCCAGGAAGACGTCGAGCAGATGCTCTTTTGCGGGAGCTGCTGTCACATCGTGGGGAGTTCAAGCCAACGGCAGCCGAGTCCCTGCCCGGCCCTCGAGGCTGCCCTGGGGAGACGCCTCCTTCCCGAGCTCGGAGGAAGCTGCCGAGAACAAGCAACAGACCGCCCTGTCCCATAAGCCCCGTAGTCATCTCCCTTTTAAATCTGTTCTTGTTTAATCTTTTAATCCAGGCTAAATAATGACTCTACACACACCCCCGCCAAGAAGAGGCGCATCAGGGCTGCCCCCCGTCCCCCATCCCCGTCGGGTCCCCACTGTCCAGCCCTGGGCTGCTTTGGGCTGAAGTGGAACCACAGCAGGGAAGGTCTGCCCTGGGTGGGTGGGCACCGACTGGCCAGCGCTGGGGCCGGGACTGCCTGCATTTCATCAGACCGCCTGAGGAGATCTCTAGGGACCAGGTGGTAACCATGGAAACGAGGAAACACGAATAGAGCGGAGAGAGGCTTGGAAGGAAGGTTTGAGAATGTGGCCTGAATGTGGGAACCGGAGGGGGCAGCCCTGGGGCTCCCGTCGCCAGTGGAAAGGGTTCCTGGAGCAGCCCCGGAACCTTGGCGGGTCAGGTTTCAGGCGGATCGCACAGACAGCAGGGAGGCAACCCAGTGGCAATGTCCATAAACGGCCTGGAGCTTGTAGGTGCCGAGAGGGCTGGGGGCGCAGGTCTGGAGAGCAGTGAGGGGTCCCCGCAGGGCTGAAGGGAGAGGGCCGGGGAAGGACCCAAGGAGCAGGCAGGACGGGAGGATGTGAATGAGGGGTGTCCATGGAAACGGCCGCAGGGCGACTGCAGAGGCAGGGCTGGGCCCGGAAGCACACAGCCTGAATTAACATCCTGCACGGTCACGGCCCGACCCACTCAGCTCTTCAGACGAGGCGCAAAGCAGAGGATATCACAATCTGGGCATAGTTTCAGCGAATTCGCCACCTCTGCCGCAGGGGCTCCCAGAGCTCAACGCACATGCCCAGAGACAGCAGAGCCAGGGAGATGCAGGCCGAGCTCCAGGCCCTCTGCCCAGGGTCCTCACCCTGACTGCCCAGGAGGTGAAGGTCGTGGCAGGCAGGGAGTCCCCATCTCCACTCCCGACCAAGGACACGATGTTATGAGGAGAACCGAGCACAGGCGGGCTTGGAAGAGAGCGGGCGGGGATCACCTTTGGCCGGTGAGCCGGTCCCACCAGGCCCGAGGGTAGAGCCCCATCCACCCGATGTCTGGGTGGCCGTCCCTGCCCGCACGCTGCCCCCCTCCCACCCCCACCCACCGAGTTCAGACGGTGCTCGCACCCCAGGCGGGCGCCCAGGACAGCAGCTCGGAGGTCCCGGCACAGCCGCCGTGGCGTCTGCTCTCGGCCGCTCGGGGCAGCTGCGCGGCGGGCACAGCCCCTTTAGTGCTTTTGTCCACGTGGTTTCTGCCCCCATTCAGAGGGGCTGCAGCTCAGTCCCCGTGGCAGCCACACTGCCTCTGCAGAGTGCCCTCTGGCCGTTCCCGGCTCCACCTGCTGTGCAGGGTCCTTCCCAGGCCACGTCCAAGTCGTCCTGCCCTGAAGACATCAAACTCCAGGCTGCCTTCTGGCTCATCCACCTGGCAAACTCCCCGCCATCGCTGGAAGCTGGAGAAGTTTCTGTCCTATAGGCCCCGAGACAGTCCTGGGGTGTCAGCCCTGGCCGCCCCCCGCCTCGCCCCAGGCATCTCCATCTCAGCTTCTGTGCCATCTGGTCCTCACTTACCTTGTGTGTGGTGCTTCCTCCTTGGGTCCCCCCAAAAAGGGACCATGTCATGTTCGACTCTGCGTCCCCTGAATACCTAACGCAGGGCCTCGCGCACAATAAACACTTGAATTTGCATTTAATATTTTTTGAAATGAATAAATGAATTTTTAAACATCAACCCCTCAAAAAACATTTTTTTTCTGACCCATCATGATCCCAAATTTGAATACTTCTGGGAGAAAAAGGAATCGAAGACCAAATGCCAGCTGTAAGTCCGGGGACTTGTTTCACTCAAGTTCGCCGAGTTCAAATTGTACACTCAGAACAGAGACACTCAAGTTGGTGGATTTTTCGAAAGCTCTTGCTGTAATGAGTAAAGATCTCTGAGTTTTTAGCACCACTTGGAAGTAATGGCCTAATCATTATTAATTCCTCTGGTATTTCCTATGATAACATTAATCACAGCAAACTCATTTGGTGTAAATGGAAAATCGCAGGCACTCCTGCAACATTCCACAGCAATCCCGCATTAATTAACTGGAGCATCTTGTAAAAGTGTCACCATGCCTTACGATTAAGCGTGTTTCTTGTGCACTTTGATTAAGACACAAATCCCGAGCCAATAAAGAAGAAAATCAGGGAGAAAAGAAACACACACCCTATTGGCGTCTGGTGAGGAAAGCCTCGGCAAGGTGGCCCAGGCTCCACCACCTGCGGCCACGCTGGCTGCTGGGACTGAACTCCCCAAGGGAGGTGTAGACTGAAAACACCTTTTCCCGGACTTTAATTTATTAACTTCTTATGTACAGAAGCAGTTTAAAAATGTGTAGTAAACACTCCAGTAAAATAAAAGAGGATGATTCACAAAGACACACGCTCAGTGGACGTGAATGATATACACGAAGACAGAGATTTATATGCAAACTTAAGGTACAGAAGACACCTTTTTACCACTTAAGGTAAGTGTTCAATTTCCAGAGGATAAATTGCACATGCCACCTCATTCAGGAGCACGATTTTCCCCAATGACTGGCGTTTGGCTGTCGAGGTGCAGAGAGGAGCGTATCACGGGGCCGCACAGCTGCAGTGCAGAGGCATCATTACAAGAGGGTCCCCAGCAAATGGCATGCCACAGCCCTCACAAAAGCCGTGTCAGAAGCCACGTCAATCATCCCATTTCTTTTTTCTGCTGGTTCTACGCGCCTCTTTCATATGCGCATCTTTTTAGGGATGACAGACCCTCAGCACCGGGAATACATTCCCCCCCGCCCTCCAGCGAGTCATGCCCCAGATCTTAGAGGGCGAACCTGGAGCCGCCTGACAAACACCCAGGACGAGAATAGGCCGACACCTTCCAGACAGCAGAGGGAGGCTGTGGTCCCTCTGGGGAAACCCCTGGGATGTCATAGCATGAGAACGGGGGCCCCGCAGACCTGTACCCCGGGCAGCAGAGCGGGATGGATGCCCGAGCCCCAAACCTGCTTTGGGGTCAAGGAGTGGGAGGGGGCTTCCAACAGGACCGCCCTGCCTGGCCTCCTTTGGCTGATGGGCCGATAGGATGGACACACATATCTAGTTATTGCTGTTAAACCCTTGCTGTGCCTATTTTACAAATTAAACTGTGTCACATGTGTGCACACAGGAGAAACATAGTATATGTGGGGTAGGTACCACCATCTGTCTCAGGCATCCACAGGGGCTCTAGGAACCATTCCCCTGCAGATAAGGCGGGAGGCTGAACATCATTTAGAAACTTTACAAAATAACCATAGGCTTTACAGAGAAGACTTGCATAGGGCCGGGGTCCCCGTGAGAGATGTAATAACCGTTAGGCACCACTTATTCCTTAACGAGCAACCGGTTTGCAACAGTCGAGGATGCTGGGAGGCTGCCCCTGGGTCTCACTCAAAGCTACAACGGTTTTCTTAAATATCGAATGCCCAGCTTCCAGGTCATAGGCAGGTGCAAGTGTATAAGACGATAAAAAGCGTTGTAAGGTTTTTCAAATCTGTATTTATTTTTAATGCCAATGGAAAATAAAAAAAGAAAACAAAGATAAAACAGTTTGTTTTGAAACGATGAAGAAGAACAGAAACCGGAAGGATATTCCAGAGGGCTCACTTGCCAGCTGCACTAAGCGTCTCTGGCCAGCTTCTCTGTGAACGATTGCTGACGGACACACGCATGTCGAGATCCCTCCGGCGGCCGCTCTTTACGTTGGAGCCCAGCGCCCCGGCTTCACGGGAAGCCTCGGCCGCCCTCGGGTCTTCCGGTGGGCATGCCCCGGAGACAGGCCCAGTGCGGCCAACCTCGGCCCCGATCTGCGGGTGGTTCCCCGAGGCCGCCCTGGGGAGTGGGCCCTGGGCCTGCGCGGCCGACCTCCGTGAGGCGGCAGGACCCGGGGCATCTGCTTTGGAGATGGAGCAAAGGTCCGAGGATGAAGCCCTTCGCGGGCAGAGAGTTGGGGCGCCCCCCAGTCGGCACTGCCCTCAGACGCCGTGACGCGAGAGGGACGTTTGGTTTCAGCCGCCAGAGATCTGGCTCCTTTGGGCGGGACCTCGACCCCAGGGGAAGGGCGGGCAGAGCTTGCGGGGGGACCCGGCTGTCTAATGACGGAGAAGGTCCTGGGGAGCGTCGGTGCCCAGGCAGGCGGGGCCCCTGGACTGGGGGACAGGGGAGCACCTGGCCAGCAGGGGCGGGCCTGTGGGTGCCTAGGCGTCCTGAGTGTGAGAGCCCGTTTCATTCGTTCCCACCTGCTGGTAGGCAGGCCCTGGGGGGACAGAAGGAGTAGGCACATCTGACGGAGGAAACCCAGGGCGCCCGGCCCTGCAACGGCCTGAAAGGCTCCGGAAACACGCAGCCTCCACGGGGCTGGCGGGCGAGCCAGGGCCGGGGGCCACGTACGGGCAGATGCAGCCTGGACATTCCCCCCACCCTCCACCAGCCAGATGCCCTCCGCCCTGGGGCTCCTCACTGGCTCTGCGCTCCCCCCACTCCCGGGTCCTTGACTCGGCGTCTTGTCCCCAGGGCTTTGGCGCTCCCCCGACCCCGTCCTGCCCACCGTGTCCACCACCACTTCCGAGCACCTCCTCCCCTGTCCGCTCCCGAGCCCCCGCCCTCTTTGAGTGACCACTCGGTACTGCAGGCCCAGGCCTCCCCTCTGAGGGCCACATGCAGCTCCAAGGCCTCAGAACAGAAACTCTCTGCACCTCTTTCATCTGAATTCACCCATTTCCACTGCCCTTCTTTCCAATGTCCCGGTGCCTGGCGTGTGCCTGCGTACCAGCAATGCTGAGATGGCTCCTGTCCAGAGGGGTTCACAGACAAGACGGAGACAAAGACGCCAGAGGCTTGAGCGCACGACGCAGGGCATCAGAGCCGCGGTAGAGCAGACGCACACGACAGGGCAGGGAAGCAGGGACAGGCTCCGGGGAGGTGCTCCTGGGCTGATGTGAGACATCAGGGGGCACAGGCAGAGGCCCAGACGTGGGGCTCGGTGGCAGGGGCCCCTGGATGGCCCGAGCCTCCATCAGCCTGGCCATCTGAGGCTGGCAGGGCGGCGGGGGGATGAAGCCTCACCTCCTGACCTCCTGGTAGGTGCCCCTACCACTTAGGTATGAACTACACAGCCCGGGAGCCACGGCCTCCCCTTCCAGCCTCTCCTCAATGTCCCCGCACGCGCCCCACCGCAAGCGGGCGGCTTCCAGTCCCCGAGCGCCGTGCTGTCTAGTCCCCTCGTCCGCATCTCCGCCCTCACGGTCTCCCCAGTGGCCACCTTCTCCTCCCAGGTCTCCGGGGAGCCCCGGCCGGGAGTCAGTGTTCAGTGCTGGTGGCACCTCCACAGCATGCTACAAACCCTGCCTTCCCCTGGGTCCGTCGTGCACGTACTGTCACTTCCTTACAGCGCCCGGGACTGTTTCCTCTGCCCCGTGTCTTCCAGACCGTCTAAGCGATGCCCCGAATACGACTCAAGCACTTGATAAATGTGTACTGAACTGAGCTAAATATTCTTACATCAGATAATTAAGATAAAATGTTAAGATGTAATTAATAATAACTCTAATCTTTTGTTTTTAAAGGCATCTAAGCCCATTTTACCTAGTTTATATTAAACTGCATGGTCGTGGGGAGCATTTTACAAAGTCAGTAGATAATATAACTGTTTCTGCTTAAGCTCCAGAGTCACCAAAGCCAGATTTAGGGTAAGAAAAGTGAGTTGAATCAAATCAGAGGTCATTAACAAAGGTCACTGACATGTTATGAACTGTTACAGATTTCACCAAATTTCAGAGGCATATATAATTACTAACAATAATACTTTCGATCAAAACCTGTTAGCAGTTACGGAAAATGAAACAGATTCAAGTACATGAACCAGAGGCAACAGTCCTGGCACCTAATTCATCCGTGGACTAATTAACGAAGGCGCATTGATCAAGCACAGCTACAACGGCAGGTGGACCCCGTGGGCAGGTGGCACCGAACTCCCCGTCAACAGCACCCCTGATCGTCAGAGAGCAGATCAATAACTGAACAAGATAATTTCAGATCCTGACACGGCTCTGAACCGAGTGAGGGGGTTGATGAGCGGGGCTGGGGGCCTGTTTGAGACACGGGAGCCAGGAAAGGCCTGCCGAGGGGCTCTGGGGCTGACGCGTCAGTGACAGGGCTCAGGGCCCTCGGGGCGGGGGAGGGCAGCGCGGTGGGGGGGAGGCAGGTGTGGGCATGAGGTGTGGGGTCCCGGCTGCATCTCAGGAGGACAGCACGTGAGCTGCTTGTGCTCTAAAGATGCCCGTGGCCGCCATGGGCGCAAAGCGAAAACGACCTCGCCCGGAAGCTCTGCCGCGGCTCTGACGAGGAGGTGACTGGCGGGCGGACCCGGACAGGTTTTTAAAAAGAGGTGAATGGTGCTTCCGGTGGGTTTTCATTGTTACCACCGTTTGGGATAACAGGGCGGACGGGATGCCGCGGGAGGCTGCAGGGGGGTTTCCTGCTTCTGTCTGGTCACGTCTCCCCTCAGGAGGCTCCACGCTTTCCCTGCCCGATCCTCAACCAGCTCTGCTGGGAAAGGCTCGCGCCGTCGGTCCGCGTCGGGGATGCACGGGACGATAACCCGTTATGTTCATCACACCTTACTTGACCTTCCTTTTCAGGGGCCAAGTCTCTCCTCCTAGATAATACAGATCAAAATCCTTCCCCAACAAAGAGAAATCACGGACCATCGGAGAAAATGCTGGTTGGCGCCCCGAGTCCTTCACTCCCAGAAGGCTTTGAGCTCCCGTGCGTCTTAGTTCCCGGCAAGGCAGCTGTTCCTTCAGGCCCACAGCTATAACGTTTGCGAGAATAATGGGAAGGTATTAATTTTGGCAACTTGAACAAACCCCTCAAAGTCACAAACCCAGAAAAACAGAAACCGGAGCTAACCTTCTCTCAAAGCTGAGTGCTGATCACACCTCATACATTTTCAAGGACTGACGCTTTGTGAAACAGGAGAGAATTCTTCAGCCTTCCCGGATTCCCTCCGGAACCACACGCTTTCTTACTCCTTCTTCAAATATGTCCTCCTGCCCTTCCCTCCCACTTCTCTCACGGCGCAAAGCAGTGTTCCGTACTTGATGAGGTCAACGCTCGCTCTGCGGAACGCCCATCGTGCTTTCTCCATGCCCCTGCAGCACAGCCACTAGGGACAGAGCCTCAGGGTGGGCCTGGCTCCGTGCTCTGAGCCACTCTGATCTGCACGAGCGCCCGGTGAGGCGGGACGTCTCTGCTCTATTATACACAAAGGGGCCTGATGGTCGGGGAAGCACGGTGGCTTGCTCAAGCTTACCCAGCTAGGATGCTGCTACAGCCAGAAAATAGACCACGTGTGCTTGGGCTTATTCCTTCCCGAGTCCCCGGTGCACCCCAACAGTGGGGGTGACCTGGACTTAAAACCTCACGTCCAATGAATAGAATAAAACGGAAGAGACTGGGTCGTAAAAGGTGCTGGGCTTCCTGTAGCTCTGTTTCTCTCTTGGATCACTTGCTCCTGGGGCAGCTGGCTGCCCTGCCATGGGCATCCCTCTGGAGAGGCTCGTGCGGTGAGGAACCATGGCCTTTGGCCAGCAGGTGTGTGAAGGTGCCGTTTCGGAAGCAGATCCTCAGCCCTGGTCAAGCCCTCAGGGGAGACTCCAGCCTAGGCCCGCAGCTTGATGACAGTCTCCTAAGAGGCTCTGAGCCAGACTCATCTGGCTTAGCAGCTCCCGGATTTCTGGCCACAGAAATGATCTCTGTGAGATAATAAATGCTTGTTTTAAGCTGGCAAGTGTGGGATAACTCATCATACAGCATCAGATAACCAATACAGTATATTCCTTAATGAATGAAAAAAGGCTTCTAGAAAGGGTTGTAAAGGTCACTGTTGAACATTCCTTAGCCTTTGTAACGTACCCTACTCTCATTAAAGTTCAATGGCCATCACATTTTGATAACCTGGTAAAAATTCAGCAGTGTTGAAAATGATGAGTGTATCAGCACATCAAGAAGGCACTTGGTAACACAGTGATCAGGGTATTCCTTTTCTGCAGTCTGTGACTCTTAGGCCAGTGGGCGAAGCTGGACACTGACAGTTATCCAGTATCTCTGCCCCTGGGTAGGAAAGTTCTTAAACCACACACTCTTTTTATTCCAGGGAAGAATATTCTTCAAAAATCTTAGAAATGCAGTCGTTTTCTCAAAGGCCAAATTAAACTACCCTAGCTCTTTGCAGAGGGGGAAGGGAGACTCCTAGGCCTGAGCAGCTCTTTTGTTGTGTGCGAGGGTCAGCACTGAGCCTATAGTGACCCCGAGAGACAGGCGGCCTCCCCTCCACGTGGGTGGCTGAGAGCCAGGCAGTGGCACAACTGACCAGCATCCACTTTTCTGAGGTTAACAAACCAGTTAATACATTAAAAAAAAAATTTTTTTATTGGAGTACAGTTGCTTTACAGTGTTGTGTTAGTTTCTGCTGTACAGCAAAGTGAATCAGCTCTACGTATAATACATCCCCTCCTTTTTGGATTTCCTTCCCGTTTAGGTCACCACAGAGCATTGTGTAGAGTTCCCTGTGCTATACAGTAGGTTCTCATTAGCTATCTGTTTTATACACAGTAGTGTATACATCTCGATCCCAATCTCCCAAATCATCCCACCCCCTCTTCCCCTCCTTGGTGTCCATACATTTGTTCTCTACGTTTGTGTCTATTTCTGCTTTGCAAATAGGTTCATCTGTACCATTTTTCTAGATTCCACATATATGCGTTAATATACGATATTTGTTTTTCTCTTTCTGACTTGCTTCACTCTGTATGACAGTCTCTAGGTCCATCCAGGTCTCTACAAATGACCCACTTTTGTTCCTTTTTATAGCTGAGTAGTATTCCATTGTATATATGGACCACATCTTCTTTATCCATTCCTCTGTTGATGGACATTTAGGTTGCTTCCATGTCCTGCAGTGAACATTGGGGTGCATGTATCTTTTTGAATTATGGTTTTCTCTGGGTATATGCCCAGGAGTGGGATTGCTGGGTCAGATGGTAATTCTATTTTTAGTTTTTTAAGGAACCTCCATACTGTCCTCCACAGTGGCTGTACCAGTTTACATTCCCACCAACAGTTCAAAAGGGTTCCCTTTTCTCCACACCCTCTCCGGCATTTACTGTTTGTAGATTTTTTGATGGTGGCCATTCTGACTGGTGTGAGGCGATACCTCAGTGTAGTTTTGATTTGCGTTTCTCTAATGATTAGTGATGTTGAGCATCTTTTCATGTGCCTCTTGGCCATCTGTATGTCTTCTTTGGAGAAATGTCTATTTAGGTCTTCCACCCATTTTTTGATTGGGTTGTTTGTTTTTTTGATATTGAGCTGTATGAGCTGTTTGTATATTTTGGAGATTAATCCCTTGTCAGTTGCTTCATTTGCAAATATTTTCTCCCATTCTGAGGGTTGTCGTTTCATCTTGTTTATGGTTTCCTTTGCTGGGCAAAAATTTTTTAAGTTTCAGTAGGTCCCATTTGTTTATTTCTGTTTTTATTTTCATTACTGTAGGAGGTGGGTCAAAAAGATCTTGCTGTGATTTATGGCAAAGAGTTTTCCTCTAAGAGTTTTATAGTGTCCGGGCTTACATTTAGGTCTTTAATCCATTTTGAGTTTATTTTTGTGTATGGTGTTAGGGAGTGTTCTAATTTCATTCTTTTACATGTACCTGTCCAGTCTTCCCAGCACCACTTATTGAAGGGATTGTCTTTTACTCCACTGTATATTCTTGCCTCCTTTGTCATAGATTAGTTGACCATAGGTATGTGGGTTTACCTCTGGGCTTTCTATGCTGCCCCATCGATCTATATTTCTGTTTTTGTGCCAGTACCACACTGTCTTGATTACTGTAGCTTTGTAGTATATACTGAAGTCAGTAAGCCTGATTCCTCCTGCTCTGTTTTTCTTTCTTAATATTGATTTGGCTATTCGGAGTCTTTTGTGTTTCCATAAAAGTGTAAAATTTTTGTTCTACTTCTTTGAAAAATGCCATTGGTAATTTGATAGGGATTGCATTGAATCTGTAGATTGCCTTGGGTAATATAGTCATTTTCACAATATTGATTCTTCCAATCCAAGAACATGGTATATCTCTCCATCTGTTTGTGTCATCTTTGATTAATTTCATCATATCTTATAGTTTTCTGAGTACAGGTCTTTTGCCTCCTTAAGTAGATTTATTCCTAGGTATTTTATTCTTTTTTTTTGCAGTGGTAAATGGGATTGTTTCCTTAATTTCTCTTTCTGATCTTTTGCTGCTAGTGTATAGCAATGCAAGAGATTTCTGTGCATTAATTTTGTATTCTGCAACCTTACCAAATTCATTGATTAGCACCAGTAGTTTTCTGGTGCCATCTTTAGGATTTTATATGTATAGTATCATGTCATCTGCAAATAGTGACAGTTTTACTTCTTCTTTTCCAATTTGTATTCCTTTTATTTCTTTTTCTTCTCTGATTGCCGTGGCTAGGACTTCCAAAACTACGTTGAATAATAGTGGCGGGAGTAGACATCCTTGTCTTGCTCCTGATCTTGGAGGAAATGCTTTCAGTTTTCACCATTAAGAATGATGTTTGCTGTGGTTTTGTCATATATGCTATATGGCCTTTATTATGTTGAGGTAGGTTCTCTCTATGCCCACTTTCTGGAGAGTTTTTATCATAAATGGGTGTTGAATTTTGTCAAAAGCTTTTTCTGCATCTATTCAGATGATCGTATGCTTTTTATTCTTCAGCTTGTTAATGTGCTGTATCACATCGATTGATTTGCGTATATTGAAAAATCCTTGCATCCCTGGGATAAATCCCACTTGATCATGGTGTATGATCCTTTTAATGTGTTGTTGGACTCTGTTTGCTAGTATTTTGTTGAGGATTTTTGTCTATATTCATCAGTGATATTGGTCTATAATTTTCTTTTTTTTGTAATATCTTTGTCTGGTTTTGGTATCAGGGTGATGGTGGCCTCATAGAATGAGTATAGGAGTGTTCCTTCCTCTGCAATTTTTTGGAAGAGTTTGAGAAGGATGGGTGTTAGTTCTTCTCTAAATGTTTGATAGAATTTGCCTGTGAAGCCATCTGGTCCTGGACTTTTGTTTGTTGGAAGATTATTAATCACAGTTTCAATTTCATTACCTGTGATTGGTCTGTTCATATTTTCTATTTCTTCCTGGTTCAGTCTTGGAAGGTTATACCTTTCTAAGAATTTGTCCATTTCTTCTAGGTTGTCCATTTTATTGGCATATAGTTGCTTGTAGTAGTCTCTTATGATCCTTTTATTTCTGCAGTGTCAGTTTTAATTTCTCCTTTTTCATTTCTAGTTTTATTGATTTGAGTCCTCTCCTTTTTTTTTCTTGGTGAGCTTGGCTAAAGGTTTATCAATTTTGCTTATCTTCTCAAAGAACCAGATTTGAGTTTCATTGATCTTTGCTATTATTATCTTCATTTCTATTTCATTTATTTCCACTCTGATTTTTATGATTTATTTCCTTCTACTAGATGTAGGATTTGTTTGGTATTCTTTCTCTTGTTGCTTTAGGTGTAAGGTTAGGTTGTTTATTTGAGATTTTTCTTGTTTCTTGAGGTGGGATTGTATTGCTATAAACTTCCCTCTTAGAACTGCTTTTGCTGCATCCCATAGGTTTTGGGTCATCGTGTTTTCATTGTCATTTGTTTCCAGGTATTTTTTGATATTCTCTTTGATTTCTTCAGTGATCTCTTGGTTATTTAGTAGCATATTGTTTAGCCTCCATGTGTTGTGTTCTTTACAGGTTTTTTTTTTTCCTGTCATTGATTTCTAATCTCATAGCATTTGTGGTCAGAAAAGATGCTTGATACAATTTCAATTTTCTTAAATTTACCAAGGCTTGATTTGTAACCCCAGATGTGATCTATCCAGGAGAATGTTTTGTGTGCACTTGAGAAGAAAGTGTATTCTGCTGCTTTCGTATGGAATGTCCTATAGATATCAGTTAAGTTTATCTGGTCTAATGTGTCAGTTAAAGTTTGTTTCCTTATTAGTTTTCTGTCTGGATGCTCTGTCCATTGGTGTAAGTGGGGTGTTAAAGTCCCCACTATTATTGTGTTACTGTTGATTTCCCCTTTTATGGCTGTTAGCATTTGCCTTATGTATTGAGGTGCTCTTATGTTGGGTGCATAAATATTTACAATTGTCGTATCTTCTTCTTGGATTGATCCCTTGATCATTATGTAGTGTCCTTCTTTGCCTTTTGTAATAGTCTTTATTTTTAAGTCTATTTTGTCTGATATGAGAATTGCTACTCCAGCTTTCTTTTGATTTCCATTTGCATGGAATATCTTTTTCCACCCCCTCACTTTCAGTCTGTATGTGTCCCTAGGTCTGAAGTGGGTCTCTCGTAGACAGCATATACATGGGTCTTGTTTCTGTATCCATTCCGTCAGTCTGTGTCTTTTGGTTGGAGCATTTAATCCATTTACATTTAAGGTAATTATCAATATGTATGTTGCTATTACCATTTTCTTAATTGTTTTTGTAGGTCTTTTTCTTCTCTTATGTTTCCTGCCCAGAGGAGCTCCTTTAGATTTGCTGTAAAGCTGGTTTGGTTGTGCTGAATTCTCTTAGCTTTTGCTTGCCTGTGAAGCTTTTGACTTCTCTGTTGAATCTGAATGATATCCTTGCTGAGCAGAGTAATCTTGATTGCAGATTTTTCCCTTTCATCACTTTAAATATATCCTGCCACTCCCTTCTTTTTTTTTTTTTTTTTTTTTTGCAGTACGCGGGCCTCTCACTGCCGTGGCCTCTCCCATCGTGGAGCACAGGCTCCGGACACACAGGCTCAGCGGCCATGGCTCATGGGCCCAGCTGCTCCGCGGCATGTGGAATCTTCCCGGACCGGGGCACGAACCCATGTCCCCCACATCGGCAGGCGGACTCTCAACCACTGCACCACCAGGGAAGCCCGTGCCACTCCCTTCTTGCCTGCAGAGTTTCTGCTGAAAAATCAGCTGATAACCTTATGGGGATTCCCTTGTATGTTATTTGTTGCTTCTCCCTTTCTGCTTTTAATATTTTTTCTTTGAATTTAATTTTTGTTAGTTTGATTAATATGTGCCTCACCATGTTTCTCCTTGGGTTTATCCTGTATGGGACTTTCTGTGTTTCCTGGATTTGGGTGGCTATTTCCTTTCCCATGTTAGGGAAGTTTTCAACTATAATCTCTTCAAATATTTTCTCAGACCCTTTCTCTTTCTCTTCTTCATCTGGGATCCCTATAATCAAATGCTGTTTAATGTTGCCCCAGAGGTCTCTGAGACTGTCCTCACTGCTTTTCTTTCCTTTTTCTTTATCCTGCTCCTCGACAGTTATTTCCACCAATCTATCTTCCAGCTCACTTATCCGTTCTTTGCCTCAGTTATTCTGCTATTCATTCCTTCTAGTGTATTTTTCATTTCAGTTATCGTGTTGTTCATCACTGTTTGTTCTTTAGTTCTTCTAGGTCCTTGTTAAACATTTTGTGTATTTTCTCGATCCACGCCTCTGTTCTATTTCTGAGATTTTGGATCATCTTTACTATCATTACTCTGAATTCTTTCTCAGGTGAATTGCCTATTTCCTCTTCATTTATTTGGTCTTGTAGGTTTTTACCTTGCTCCTTTCTGTAACATATTCCTCTGTCATCTCATTTTAGTTGATGGGTGGGGCTGTGTTCCTGTCTTGCTGGTTGTTTGGCCTGAGGCATCCAGCACTGGAGCTTGCAGGCAGTTGGGTGGAGCCGGGTCTTGGTGCCAAGATGAGGACCTCTGAGAGAGCTCACGCCAATTAATATTCCCTGGGTCCCAGCTAATACCTTTTTAAAACATACAAAAATCTGACTCCAATCATAGATAAAATAGGAGATGTTTTAAAAACAGTAATTTCTATACTGGGCTTTTTGGGTTGAAAGGAAAATGAAGAGATTCTCTTCTGCAAGGACTTCACCTGCAGGAGGTGTCATTTCTGAGTCTGTACAAATAACACAGACAAAGATCTTCCCACAACTGGAGCTGACCTGAGAAGCAGGAACAGACATGCTGAGGTCGGTGGGGTCAGGGAGGGCCATTTGAGCCCAGCCCCCCATGCATGCCCGGGATGCATGGACCCAACCGCCAATCTACCCTTCTGTCCTCTGGCAAGAAGTTTAGATCAGGAACATGCAGCAGATATGCACCAATGTTCACTGGACAAAGCGGCTCTAGCCCAGCAGTGACCTCGGACCCTGCAAGAGCCCCTCCTTTCCTTGGTCTTCACACAGACTCAGAGGAGGACCTGCAGACAGAGGTGTACCGGGAGCACCACCGAGACAGCAGTGTGCTGGTGGAAAACGGGGAAACTTCCTGTGGTGGACAGACGTCTACTCCAGTACAGATGGAGCTCACTGGGATAAAACCAGCTCACAAACTTTAAAACAGAAAAAAGTCTGACTCCAGTCACAGATAAAAGAGGAGATTTTTTAAAAATGACAACTTCTTTCTAAAAACTAATAATTTTCTTTTTTAAAAAAGAAAAATTTCCCTTTGACTTTATTTAACTAGGGAGTTCTTCCATTTCTTTCTTTATTTTTTAATAATCCAGTTTTACCAAATTAAAAAAAATCAGTACATCAAATGACTTAATGATCCAATGTTCTAAAATCCTATTGGTGCATAACTTATCAGGACCTATATCCATTGCAGAAGCAAGGCTTGCTCTAGAATTGCCTTTGGGTATTACGTGTGATCTGTGTCCAAGTTAATTAATTGACAATACTTTCAGAATGGCACAGTTATGAACTGAATACCTCAAGTTGATGTAACTGTAGCTCCCCTACCAATTGAAGCAATTCTCCACGGGTTTCTTAAAGCAAAGGTACTCCAAGTGTAGCCCCTAGACCAGGCGTCACCTGGGAATTGTTAGAAGTGCAAATTACAGGCCCACCCGAACCTAAGGAATCACGATGGAGGGGGCAGGAGTAGTCACTGTTCTCACAAACCCTCCAGGTGACTCTGACGCAGCCAGAGGTTGAAACGTGGTTTTGAAGGATGTGCCTCTTCACCCATTCACTACCTTCCCAAGAGCAAAGGGCCTCCAGCCACACATCCACACGGTCCCCAGGGGGCCTGCAACCCAGCAAGAGGCAGCCAGCCTGTGAGCTTGTGTGTGTGTGTGTGTGTGGGTGTGGGTGTGCGCGGGTCTGAGGTGCCCACACATGTGAGTGTCTGCACACAGACACGGGCTGAACACTGCCCTGATCACCTCCATGTGACTGCTGCACCGGGATGGGCTGTTTGCCTGTGACGACTGGGAACGTCATGGGTCATGGCAAAGGTCACTAGCCCAGCAGGTGCCAGCGCGGCCCTCGAGGTTAGAACACAGAGCGGATTTACAGGCACTTGTGTAGCCGAGTACAAAGAAAGGCAAGCCGTGGGTTCAGCCATCAGCACCGCATGTCTGTATTACAGCTCGTGCTCCCTCATCATTCGGAAGGTGGTGCCCAGGTGAGGATGACTTCCTCTAAAAGAGCATCACCTTCCTCTGGGTACTCCCCCCAAGCCTAAGCTCCATGTGACAGAGACCACCCGCTCTGGCTGGGAGTCTGAGAACCTGGGGTGCACATGTGGGGCCCTGGACACAGCCCCCAGACCCGGCATGGAGAGGCTGGGCCCTCAGGGTTTCTGGCCTGCAGCCCAGGTCCCTGGAGATGGGCTGTCCTCATTAGCATTCGCACCCACGCTATGTGACCCGCTTGGAAGCAGCAGGGTCCCCCTGATCCCTTCTCCATGGCTCTGGCCTCCCCCCAGTCTAGCTGCAGCCCGTCTCCCCCCACTCGAGAGCAGTGTGATGCATACCCTCTACCTGCCCGGGACGTCTCCCAGTGGAACAATGCGGCACGTCCAGCGCTCACGTCCGCCTTCGTGACTCTCAAGTCTGGGCTGCACTCAGCACCCCAGCCCCGCTCCACCGCTCCCCAGCTCGAGCCCTCGGGGTCTCTGTCACAGCCCCTCACAGCTTCCCCTGCCCCACGTCCCCCAGGCTCGTTCCTGGTCCACAGCCCCTCCCGTGCCTGAGACGCGCTCCTTGCTGAAAGGCCCACGCCTCTCCGCCCCAAGTCTTGCCCATCTCCGCAGGTCCCCACGGCCTCCCTCTGTCTCTTCCCGGACACCCACCTCGACGACAATGCTTTCTACAATTCTGGAAACGTGGCATATGTTCACTAAAAACTCCCTTTTAAAAAATTAATAAGATGTCCTGGGCCCGATTTACGCTTAAACCCCTCAGTACGTTCTGCATAAGAAGCCTGCGTCTGAAGGAAACTAAATAACTTAATCACAACCAATCACTCTTTCCTTGCGATGAAAGCAGAAGCTGTCTCATTACAGACCAATTTACAGCTCTAAACTAGAGAGGCCAAAGCAAGCCATTTGTATCTTGCAAGTTTTAACATATCTGCCTGTCGACACCCACACTTATGTAGAGGAAGTTATTCTGAGCACGTGGGGTGCTTTTATAAATAATTTCTATGGAAAACAGCAGTCAGACAGTAATACAGGCCCAAGGTGACCTCATTACCAGAATTTGTTCTAGTTGTCATTAGACATATCACACTGTGTCACTCAGAATGGGAAAGAAATAAAAGATACTGACATGTAGCACTAGTGATTAGAGATGAGAAATGCAGTTATGCTGTAGAAGCCCTTGGCTGGAAAGGAATATGTATAGTGTTGAAGATTCAACCAGCCTCAGACCCATCACTGTGCTCCTGAAGGCTCTATCCTTCTTGTATTCTTTTAAATGTTTTCTTCTGTGTGGGACACAGCAAGTGCGTCTTCTGCATATTGCAAAGCCAGAAAAGTGCTGGGACAGGTGTCGGTAAGAAGCCATCAGCCCAAAAACTGAGAGCAGGAAAAGCAAGCCAGACTCCCACCTGGTCCATCCGTGAGGATGACTCCTGACCAGCCTCTTCCAAGCTCCTTGGAAACCACCCTCGGATGAGGCCCTCCCTGGGGCATTTGGAGCTGAAATGTGACAACTGACTCCAGCACTGACAAGAGAAAGGTGAGGATCCTTGTACACTGGCCCCACGCAGGCAGTGGGGCGGGGGTGGGGCTTCGACCACACCATCTCGGGTTCTCAGCTTGAGGAGCTATGAGATGCTCTAATCCACAGCCCTGGGCCATCACACGGGTGGGAGTGGGCGGCAGGAGGTCGTGCAGGAGGCACCGCAGAGTCCGAACCATTTTATAAGTTATCACCTGGTAAGCAGCTTGCAGTTTCTACCATGAGGCCTCAGGCAAAACCGCCAAGTGGTGGCGGTTAGCTTTGGACAGCTTTAAAATCATGGAACTTTGGAGCAGATAAAGGCCAAAGGGGTCAGCTCATCCAATTTCTTCATTCTAGAGACACAGAGGCTGAGGCCCACAGAGGTGCCCGTGGTCACGGCACATTGACGGGCACTCGGGAGACTTGGACGCATGTTCACAATAAACGAGTGGACGTTGTTCCCCAGGCCTATCGCCAGCCACCTGAGCTATTATGTACAGGAGGTCTTTGAAAGTCTCACTTTTTTGGGGGTGCCACATGGCACACAGGGTACCATTTCCCCAACCAGGGATCAAACCCGTGCCCCCTACAGTAGAAGCAGAGTCTTAACCACTGGACCGCCAGGGAATTCCATTAAAGTCTCGCTTTTTATTTATTTAAAGATTTATTTACTTATTTACTTTATTTCTGGCTGCCTCGGGCTTTAGTTGTGACATGCGGGATCTTTGTTGAGGCATGTGGATCTCTCACTGTGGAGCGGGCTCTTCATTGTAGTGTGTGGGCTCCTCTCTGGTTGTGGCGTGTGGGTTTTTCCCTTCTCTAGTTGTGGCGCGCAGGCTCCAGGGCACGTGGGCTCTGTAGTTTGTGGCACGCGGGCTCTACTTGAGGTGCACGAGCTCAGTAGTGTGGCGCGCGGGCTTAGTTGCCCCGCGGCATGTGGGATCTTAGTTCCCTGACCAGGGATCGAACCCGTATCCCCTGCATTGTAAGGCAGATTCTTTACCACTGGACCACTGGGGAAGTCCCTACCGTCTCACTTTTTAATTGAATAAATTAACATTATAGGAAAAGTGTATATCACTACTGTAAATGAAAACCAGCGTTGTTGCTACAAGAAGGTGATCCTAAAGATAAGAACAATGAAAACAAAACACAGTGTTATGTTAAATTAAAAAAACAACAACAGTAAAATACTGCAAGAGGACCCGTCCTTCAACAAGAAGAGGGTGGGCTGTGCTAACGAGTAAGAAGGGCCTGGAGCTGATCCCACGTGAGGGTGTGGAGTCGGGGGTCGCAGGGCTGGCGCCCTTGGTGGCCGCCACGTCTGAACAGTTTGGGTGGGAGGCTGAGCTGTTCAGGGGAAGCAGGACACGGGGTCCGTCAGGAAGACCTTGCAGCCCTTCATTCCACACAGTCCTGGTGAAATCGCAGTTCACCTTGCGAGGTTTTCTCACATTACATAACGCACAGAAACTAAAATAAAAGCCAGACCCGACTTTCCCTGGAAGATACCCGTCGAGGGAGGCTCAGCTGTCAGCTGAGGGTGGGCCGAGAGCAGAGGCCGGAGACGGAGGCCAAGCTAGACCAGGAGCCTGAGGACCCCGGATCACAGCCCATCAGTGTCGTGTGGTTTCCAGATAATTGTTCAGGTGTCTCCAGTGTCTAGGCTTAATCACTGCAAACAGCTAAGCACTAAGAATGAATAAAAGGACCCCTCAAGGTCTTCATTTAGGAAGCGTCGGAAAGTACTTTCTGTATCTTCCACACGGGCACCCTTGAAGGAGAATAAACAGACCAGGAGTCGGCAGTTCCCCACGGAGGAGCCGCATCGCCCAGGGAGGCAGGGCTCCCTTACCGGACCACGGCCCCTCCTCCTGCCAGCACCCAGCTCTCTCAACGAGCATCCCGATGTGCCTCCAACGGGCCGTGTATCACAGCGTCCGTTTTCTGATGGCCGGCTCAGACTTATTTTTCCCACAATATATTATGGGCTATTCGAAAGATTTTCCATCACACATAAACAGACTCAGATTTCTCTGTAGAGCAAGCTTCCCATATCACTGTACTGGTCCAGCTTAAGATTAAGTCCAAGGACATAGAGGAAAATAGACTTTTTTTCTAGGTGGTACAACTTGACGTTAAATAATATTAGTATCTGAGCAGCAACGAGCATCTGTGGAGGAAAAGACCTACAAGCCCATCCCCGAGCTGGGGCAGAGCTGACATGCTCGCTGTGGGTGTCAATTTTCTTTTCCTTTCAGAAAAGTAATTTCCATGACGCACCCACCCAGGACCTGGGACTGCGAAAGAGAAAGCACAGCAGGAAACCTCCAAGGCTCCCCTAACTGCTCAGGAAGATAGGAAAGATGCCATTTTAATCACCTGCCTGCGAACCACAGCCCCCCGCCAAGAAGAGCCATTTCCTCCCCAGCCCTACCACTCCCGCGTGCAGAGCGGGTGGGAGGCCTGGGGAGGCTCCAGGGCCGCCAGGGAGCCCTGGGGGCCAGACCCATGGCTGGCCCAGCACCAGAGGACTGTCCCCCGAAGTGCCCAGGGCTGGTGGGAGACGAAAATAAGGTGGTCTCAGTGACAGTCCCCGGGTCGCATGTCACACGTCACCACACGTGCAGCTGTTGTTTCACTGCCCCAAGTTCACATGCACGGCTACAATTTACACAGCAAATGTGACCTGAATATTTATTGTTAGCGTCGTAATATTGTCAAATAGCATGTTAGGTGTTTCTTTGAAACCAGTAGAACAGACCTCATATTCCAATGTTGGCTTCATCCTCTTTAAACATTTTATTGGCAGCAACACTACCCGGGCCTCCAATAGTCTTCTGCTTCTAGAGGGAAAGTGATCACAGCTTCGGGGCAGGCGACACCTCTCTGACCACCGCAGCCAGGATTCCTGGGTGGAAATGACATCCTCCCCTGTTTCCTGTCTGATTTATTCCAGAAAGAAGCCCAGTGAAGTTTCCCAATGTTTTTGTCCTTCAAATTGATGAAACACAAACAAGCTGACAGAAAGCCAGCATCCAGTCCCAGAAGAAGAATTCAGGGTGCAGGAGCACGGGACATCGGGGCTGGGCTGGCCTCTCTGATCAGTGGTTCCAGGTCTCCACAGCCATTCCTCCTGCACATCACAGGTCAGCCTCCCAACTTAGAAATGCTGAGTCGTGTTCTACCGCTTCTGTCCCGTTTTATTCCCGTCTGCCTCCCCCCGGGGCCTGACTGGCCAGTCTGGCCACATTTGGGAGATAAAAATGACCATCTGCACTGTGAAATTGCCCGTCTCAATTCAACTGGCATTTACTAAACATATTTTGACGTCTGGGACCCCGACCCCAAATTCCTGTAGGGCAGCAAGCCCCCAGTTTCAGGGAATCCAGAAAGCACGAGCTGACCCTAACCTTAACCCAAACCCTAACCCGCAGGATGTGGGGTCCGCCCTGCGTGCAGGGCTCCAGTCCCTGATGGGAGGACGGCATCTGCCTGCTCGCCCCTCGGTGCACACAGGAAAGGTCACCCATCGAAACCTGATTTCTCTGGCACAGACTCAAGTTTCAGGAAAAATAATTTTAAAATTAGACCATCCTTCAAAATTCTGGTTAAGGTGAGTGGAAACCAATTGGTTCCACGGACAGCTTTGGTGTGGGTCACCTACTACTGATGCAGATTTTCACGTGTGGACATCGTGTGTCCTCGCTCTGCCTGGACACAGGGAGCCTCCCTCCCCCGGCCACGGCCGAACCACGGGCACGGGAGGAGCCTGGGCTTCCCCAGCACCTGCCACGTCCTCGGAGCCCTCTGGGCTCCACACCAGGTCCCCAGCGCCCGTGGGGCGGCCCCAATGCCTCAGTTGCTCCCGCGTCACTGGGAAGGACCTGAGCCCCAGCTGACCCCCGGGGCTCCCCGTGCCGTGCCAAGGGCTCCAGGCAGCTCAGGCCCCTGAGAGCTCCTCCCCCTGGGAGGAGTGACTCTGGTGTCCGGACCACGCCCGTTCCTCACAGAACACTGCGTCACGGTGGGGCGGGGGTAGGGGCTTGTGAACCTCCGCGCCTTCCAGCCCCTGTTCTCGGGCGAGTGGCTCTGCCTGGATGTTGGCTGCAAGTCAACTCAGTGAGATGCAAGGGGAAAGGCTGCTGGGGAAGCGGCCGGCCCCAAAGGAGAACCTCGGCCTCTCCGCCGGGACGCCGCCGTCTGCGGGAGGAGTCCCGTCCGTGGCCTCTCGGCCCCCAGTGTCCCAGGCACGCGCCTGGGCAGCCGCAGCTTTTCTCTTGATTACGAGGACCGGCCGAGGGCCCTGGGAGGCATCCACTTGTGGCCCCCTCGCCGCCCCCCCACCCCGACTGTTCTGCCCCAGTAACTGGTGAACCAGGGGAAGGAGCCTTGGCCCCAGACAGCTTCTATTTAGAGGGGAGACAAGAAACAGCTGACCTTAGAGTCCCCATGGGCGGCCCCAGGAAGGAGAGTGATGGGGAGGTCGGGAGCCGTCGGGGGCTGGGGGCTCCCTCGAGGAAGGGGCAGCAAGGCCAGGGCTGAAAGGAAGGTTGGCGGGACTGCAGGGGGAGGGACGGAGGGGGTGTGAGAGGCCCCGGGAAGAGCCACCCCGGCCGTGGGATCAGGACTGGCTGCCCCTCACCTCCCCTTAAACAACTCCTGGCTTCCAGAGGCCCAGCCTGGAACCCTATTGTGACCCCGGGCTCAGCCCTGGAGAGCTTGTCATGAATTCCAGCCAGCTTCCCCAGCCTGAGCAGATGTTCCGATGAAATGGGGGCATTAGAAAGATCGTACAGCAGACTGCCAACAAACACATGAAAGGATGCTCAACATCATTAATCATTAGAGAAATGCAAATCAAAACTACAATGAGGTATCACCTCACACCAGTCAGAATGGCCATCATCAAAAAATCTATAAACAGTAAAGGCTGGAGAGGATGTGGAGAAAAGGGAACCCTCTTGCACTGTCGGTGGGAATGTAAATTGATACAGCCACCATGGAGAACAGTATGGAGGTCCCTTAAAAAACTACAAATAGAACTACCATATGACCCAGCAATCCCACTACGGGGCACATACCCTGAGAAAACCATAATTCAAAAAGAGTCACGTACCAAAATGTTCATTGCAGCACTATTTACAATAGCCAGGACATGGAAGCAACCTAAGTGTCCATGACAGATGAATGGATAAAGAAGATGTGGCACATATATACAGTGGAATATTAGCCATAAAAAGAAATGAAACTGAGTTATTTGTAGTGAGGTGGATGGACTTAGAGACTGTCATACAGAGTGAAGTAAGTCAGAAAGAAAAATACCATATGCTAACACATATATATGGAATCTTCAAACAAACAAACAAACAAACAAAAAAAACGTTCTGAAGAACCTAGGGGCAGGACAGTAATAAAGACGCAGCCGTAGAGAATGGACCTGAGGACATGGGGAGGGGGAAGGGTAAGCTGGCATGAAGTGAGAGAGTGGCATGGGCATATATACACTACCAAATGTAAAAGAGATAGCTAGTGGGAAGCAGCCGCATAGGACAGGGAGATCAGCTTGGTGCTTTGTGACCACCTAGATGGGTGGGAGGGAGATGCAAGCGGGAGGGGATATGGGGATATATGTATAGGTATAGCTGATTCACTTTGTTATACAGCAGAAACTAACACACCATTGTAAAGCAATTATACTCCAATAAAGATGTTAAAAAAAATAAAAAAGAAAGATCATACAGGACTCACGGCCGTTTCTGGTCTGAATTAGAACAGCACGTCTTTGGCCCGTTACACGAGGGAGCCGGGTGGGACTCGCAGAGCTGTGACCCAGCTCAGTCCTCTGCCTTCCCAGTGGGGAAGCAGGAGAGCTCAACCTTTACCCCAAAGCAAAAGGCAGGCCAGCGTTTGCACCAGTTGCTCTATCTTTTGTTTTAGGCGAAGCTGAGGGCTGGCGAGGCTGGGGGTACTCTGGGTACCCGACAGGGGCTGGCCCAAAAGCCCTATGAAAATAGGGGCTATTGGGAAAGAAAACTGATTAAATCTTTTTGTCTCCAATGTCACCGACCTGCTTCAACAATTTGCCCCGACCCTGAGAACCCAGCATCTTTGAGGCTTTCTCTCCCATGAGTGGGCTGTGAGATGATGAAAACCGTTTTTGTGTCTATGCCGCTCAGGGTGATGAACTACCTGTGGCGGCTGAGAAGCGGCTACTTCGGCTTAACGTTTTGATTCATTATTTGTTCATCTGATCAGGAGCTTGGCGATGAAGCTGCCTAAAAGGATCCCAACATTCAGAGAACCCGTTTTCTTCATGGGTAAAACCCCTTATAAAATGGCCTTCTAGGGGCTTCCCTGGTGGCACAGTGGTTGAGAGTCCGCCTGCCGACGCAGGGGATGCGGGTTCGTGCCCCGGTTTGGGAAGATCCCACATGCCATGGAGCGGCTGGGCCCGTGAGCCATGGCCACTGAGCCTGCGCGTCCGGAGCCTGTGCTCCGCAACGGGAGAGGCCACAACAGTGAGAGGCCCGCGTACCGCAGAAAAAGAGCTGGGGTATCTGTTTCCAATTCTGAGCTGAGAGCTTTTCCCCTGGACCCCGGAAGTCACCCAGGCTTTACCATCAAACGTCAAAACAATGACAACAATACTGGATACCAGGAGGTCCTGGGTGAGAACTTGGGCCCTACACGTCCGTGGCTCTGCAGGCCACTCACTTCCCCTGGTGGAGACAAAGCGCAAGGTGCCTGACACGACGTGTTCACCCTCCCCAGAGTCCTGTGCAGGCCCCTCCTCCCCCCTCCCTCCCCCTCCCCTTCCCTTCCCCCTCCTCTCCCTCCCTCACCCCCTCCCTCCTCAGGACAGGGAGAGGAGACAGCGAAGTCCAGTGGGTCCACCGGTGCAGGCATGGCTGGTGAAACTCTAACGCTTTCCGTCCACAATCTTAGCTCCAAACGCTTCCCTGTATAAAACTGAACCGCAGGGCCTGTCCTATTCGTTCGGGGAGCCACAACCCACACGCGGCTAAAGTAAAGTAAGAGTTAAGTTCCTCCACCCGACCAGCCACATGGCCGGTGCCTAACAGCCATCTGTGGCGAGGGGCTTCCTGCTGGGCAGTGGGGCCGTGGGACCAAAGTTCTCCTGAACGGCGCTGCGGACATGCAGCAAGGTGGCTGATCAGTAGCACGTGGGCACCTCTGGCCGATGGGAAGCTCGGCTTTTAATGAGGTCGGGGCGATGAGACGCAGGTACGTTTAGATGTTTTGGGGGGAAAAGTGGAACAGATGAGAATAAAATGAATGACATACTTAGTGCTGAAAGCACATAAGCTGTGGACGCCGGGCATGCCTCTCACCTCTTCTTCACCTTTTTAACTGTTGGACCCATTTAACTGTTGGTCCATTTGTGTCCGTCTGCAGGATAGGAAAGGGGCCATGCAATCCTCCCAGAATTACAGCACAGGCTCTGCAGGGTCGGGTCCCCCAGGCGCAGGCGGGGGCAGAGGTCTGGGCGGAAGCAGCCGGCTCCCTGGGAAATGGAGCTGAGGGCAGCTCGCTGAGAGGGCAAGTGCGCGCTGGACAGAGACACACGGCCCAGCCTTGCACGGGGAGCTCAGTGCGCGAGGGTTCCAGTCCCGATTCCCAGGCTCCGTCCCACCCATGAGGCGTGTTCCCATGCACAGGCCGTCTCCCCGCTGTCCGGCCGGGCTCTGTGGGACGACCCGGGCCCCCGAGGGCGATGGGCCACGGTGGCACCACGCCTGGCACCGCTGCCCGTCACTCCCCTGCCCCGCCACTCCGCGGCCCCACCAGACACCCGCCTCGCGCCCCAGAGCCACAGCCGCCTGCTCGCGCGTCGTCCCGCTCAGGCCTCGGGGGTCGAGTGGGCTTGTCCTCCCTCGTCTTCCATTCAGAGGAACGGCACCGTCTTCACCGCCTGTCTCCCGAAGGAGGCCGGTTCTCGCTGGCTGAGCGGCTGGCCCCGCCAACTCCACAGGCCGCCGGGCGATTGCTCTCTCCTCCCCACGCCTCGGGGCCTCCACGAGGCCGGGCAGGGCGGGGCGGGCGGCCTGGGGGTGTCTGGGCTCTACCTGTGCTGGGCGGCAGAGAAGGAGCCCACGTGGGGGACACGGTCACCCCGTGAGTAGGCGCATTGGTAAGGCTCGTGGGCTGTGACCTGGGGGTGAGGGGCGCCCGTATCTGAGCTCAGTGTTTACCTGATGAACCTTGACCTCTGTTTCCTACTTTCTGACAACTAAGTGCTCACCTCACTGATAAACTGTTTTCTACAGCCATAGGGTAACCTCAGGCTACAACTGGGGAACAGCTAGAATTAAAGAGGAAGGTGAGTCATCGGTTCACAGTCATAAGCAGGAGCCCAGAGACGCCGGGAAGCAGGGGCCCTGTGAGAAGGCGCCGGCCGACGTGCCGAGAGCCCCTGTCGATGCACTGATCTTCCTCCTGTCCCTTGTCCCTCCCTCTGCTCCACAAGGAGCAGCCTGGTATTTTAGACTGTGCTCTGCGCACCTTACACGGTCGACCCTGAGATGCAGAATTTAGAGTCTGCTTGACGAGTATGGCATCTGAAGCTCAGAGACCTACATGATTTTTCTCAGCTCACACAGCTACTAAAACCAGAGCCAGAATTTGGAAACAGGGGCAGCCGAAGCCAAGGCCATTTCCTTGGGGACGGACGGCTGCAGGGCTGACTCCCATCCTTGCTGGGTGCTTCGACCTTGCAAACAGATGTAGGCGGTGCTGTAAGTGGTGGGATACGAGCTGTTTCAGGAACTGGTGAGAGTTCAACCACTTTCGTGATGGAATTCTCAATCTCTCCTAAACGTGCACTACCGCTGTAAAAGATCTGTAAAACTGTTCGTGTGTTTAGGCGGCAGGCCTTCTAGAGACTCGGTCTTATTTGCTGCCGTATCTCACCCAGAACCAGACCTGTTTGAAAGACACCATGGGTTGTATCACATCTCAGACAGTCTGAACACAAACGTCCTGGCACCGTGGATTCAGAAACCAGAAACACCATAAACTAGGTAAATGGTCTCCAACTACCAGGACGGGAACTTATAAATAAAGCCATGGGCTGTGAGCTTCCTGCTAAGAAACATTTGGTGCCATTTCCCTGTGCATAAGATGAGGAGCCGCGGGGCACGCCCACCGTAAACACGGGGCGAGGTGGGAGCCGCGTTCTCGCTCACACCCCCTTACGGGAAACACGCCCACCGTAAACACGGGGCGAGGTGGGAGCCGCGTCCTCCCTCACACCCCCTTACGGGAAACGATGTAGGAACTGGCACTCAGGGGCCAGGCTGCCGGGCCACCCGAGCAGGAGTGGTCACGTCCAAGACTGAGCTGAGACCACGCACCACAGGGAGAGCCCAAATCATGGAGGCGGCGTCCGGCCCGAGCGAGCTCTGTGCTGCTGCGTCACTCACTCGTTCACAAACTCCCTCCCTCACTTACTCACTCAGGGGCAGCTGTCTTAAGCAATGACTCAGCGGGGGACGGAAGGCGCAGGAACCAGCGCCTGGAGAGTGGAAGGGGCACCGGGATCAGCGTGGCCGGTTAAAAGGCTTGTGTTAGACGGTGGCGACGAGAATGCTGGACCTGCAGCCTCTCGGTGGACGATGCACCACACAGCAGGCGGCACTCAGACAGCTTAAAGGTGCCGAACAAACGCACAGACGACACGGATGAAGAGACCCCTGAAATCACCATGCAGCACGAGAGGCCCAGACCAAACACACACACGCGGCGGGTGTAGGAACAGGGATCTCCGGCCCAGCCCCCTTCCGGGAGCTCACAGCCTGCTGAGGAGCGAAGAGGGGGACGGTGATTTGGGCCATGTGCTCGAGGTCCTGCGGTTGTTCAAAGAGGCACCTGGGGGTCTGCGTAGGGGCCGCGGGGAGCGAGAGGAAGGGACGGGGGACGGAGAGGGCCAACTGGGTCAGGCCCCGGAAGGCCGCCACCAGTCCACGGGCCTCAGAGACACTCCCGCCTGAGCGCGGAGCCAGGCCTGGGCGCCCTCCCCTCACTGGTCACCGATGGGGGTCAGCGGCCCTGGAGGTGCCCGGTGTGGCCAGCTGGGCCACCTCCGGGGGTCGTGGGCTCTGTCAGGGCAGCTGACCAATGCAGGACGGACTCCATCTCTCCGGCCGAGTGTGGCTTGCAGCCCCCGCAGGGGGCAGCGGCCTCCCTTCTGGGCGCAGCGGCCCTTCCCTTCCCAGATGTCCGAGGTCACTGACAAAACGCAGTACAGTTTTCCATCTCTCTCCTGTTTAAAGAATAGCTTGCTTGTCTGATTACTTTGAGAGTATCTATTAATTTCATGCTGCCGACTTAATCAGAAACTTCATTTACAATTCTATAAACTGCGGAACTCATTTGCCACTTACTGTCATATATTTTACACCAAACTCATCAGCACCGCAATCCCGAGCCGATGCTTCTCATTTCCCCGAGTTCGGGAAAATCTATATTGAGCCAGAATAAAGTGGGTCCGAATAGAAGCAGGGTTTTAGTTCCTCGTGTAAAATGCCTTGGGCCTGGAGCCACGGAAAAGGCACAAATTGCTCTATTAATGCTTCCAGTGCCCAATCTGGGGGTGAAGAATGGATGTTGGACGTTATCACCTGAAAAAGAGACCAGCAGTGATGTTTCTGCCTGAGATAAGTATGCGGGGTTTCGGCGGGCTTGAGCCGTCTCTGTGCGTCTTCTGGAAAGGTCCGCTCGCCCCATCTGGCCCCGGGAGAATCCTCGCTCCAGGTGAGGCGGGCTGTGGCCACGCCCGGGGTCCCCACCTACACCTCACCGCCGGCCTCTGCCTCCTCTGGGGGCCCATCGCTCTCAGCAGCAAAGGTAAAGTCAACCACGGTCTCTTATTCAAGGGCCGTACGCAGTCCCTCGCTGTGACTGATGCCCCACCTGGCACACACGCAAAGGCATTAAACGTCAAGCTTGGTTTTCGCTATGGTTTTGCTGCTTGTTTCCTAATATTCCCCTGAGATAATAGAAATGGGCAAATTGCATCACTTTGCTGACAGTTTAATTTCAGGACCGTGGCTTCCGGCTCTCCCTAAATCTGTTTCCATTTTTAAAAAATTCCTGACGATACACTCCTGACAACACTCCTGGAGGCTTTACTAAACCATGTCCTTCAAGCAAATGAATGTAAATTTCACTCTGACTCTGAGTTCATTTTCAAAGAACGGGTTGAGAAGCGTTGCCTCCACTCCACCGAATTTTATCTTTAAAATGCTTATTTCCGCTTTTCTCACAACAGAGATGCTCGTGATGATGGTTTTAGAGCCTCTAGGAGCATAAGATGTGCTGCAGAAATGCTAATGGTCTCATAAACAAAATGTGAAAAAACAATCAATTTCCTGTTTCCTTGGAAGCAGCCGGATCTCCAGATGGAAAGGGAAGGAGAGGCGTCCGGTGTCCAGGCCGCAGTGAGTGCCGGGACCCCAGGCTGCCAGGCCTCTTCTTAAGGTCCCTGCAGCTTATGGTAATGAACGCAGACAGGTCACTATTGTTGTCTCTGTTGATTTCTTCTAGCCAATGCGGAGAGAAAGGTCAGTAAGTCACGTCTGAAATCCAGTGATCCCACACTGACGGAAACACAGAGCTGCTAATGGGGCCCCTTCAGACGTGGAAACGGGATGGGAGGCCGCTGGGTCCTCACGTCGCCTTTCAGGGAGTCAGAGATGGGCGAGCGGGCAGGGACGCACAGACGGAGCTCAGAGCGGCGCCCTGAGCAGCCGCTCAGACACCCTGCGCCCCGGGGGCGCGTCTGGGCTGGGAACCTCGGGCTGGGGCGCACCCGGTTCAATGTGCCTCCGCCCAGGTACCTGCAGCTGGAGCCCGTCCCGGAAGCAACCGCTAGAGGCTGAGTGGGCTCCCGCGGGCCTGACTGCGGTTCCAGAACAGTCACGTCCCATCCTCTGGACGGAAAGCCTGGCCCTGACCGCCCCGAGGAGCACGCAAGGTCGCATCCTCCAGGCCCCGCAGGCGGCACGTGCTCCCGCCTGGGTTCCCGTGGGCCCTGCTCCGCTGGGCGCGTCCTTCCCCTGCGTGGGTGTGCCCGGACTGCAGGCGGCCGCGCACCTAAGGAAACGACAGCACTACGTTTTCTGGGCAGTGACTGCGTTCGGCACGCATTTCCTTTTGAAAGAGAAAAGTCCAGGTCTCTGCTTGTCCCGTGCTCGGTGTGGCTCCAGCACTGAGGGGTCTGGAGTCAGCCTTGGAGGCTCCCTAGGGCATCTGAGGCGGGAGCCCCACGTTCCTGAAGCGCGGCTTCCTCCCGTCGTGCCAGCCTCTCGGGGTTCACCCGCTGCCTAGGCCCCAGCGAGGGGTGGTCCCGGGCAAAGCATAAGGAAGGAAAAAGCTGTCTTTGATGAGACTGTTTTTAAAAAAAAATTATTTTATTATTTATTTATTTTGGTTGCGCTGGGTCTTCGCCGTGGCCCGCGGGCTTAGTTGCAGTACGTGGGATCTTAGTTCCCTGACCAGGGATCTGGGATCCAGCTCGGACCCCCTGCATTGGGAGCGCAAAGTCTTAACCGCTGGACCACCAGGGAAGTCCTCAGTGTGACTGTTTTCATCATTCATGTTCCCTTTCTCGAACATTCTTCCCTGCTCTGTGCCCCTTGCTTCTCTAAGGGTCTCACTTCTCTTTTAAAGTGGTTCCTGCAACTGGTGCAGAGACCAGGCTGCAGTGCCGGGCGGTCAGCTGTCCCGTGAGACCTGCGCGTCCTCATTGGGACAGGAGGCACGGTCAGACCGTCTTGTTCGGGTCACTGTAGCGAGGGATGCCGACCGTGGGCCTCCCCGACTGTCACTGCTTTTCCAAGAAGAGACACTGAAGGTCGCAGGTATCAGAGACACGAGCCTGAGAATCCAAGGCTGCCCGCGGTCTCGGCTGGGATGGCCCCCAGGTGCAAATCTGTGCTGTGTGGGTGGGTCCCTCATCACCCCTTCACAGGCTGACATTCAAACGACAGAAACATCGCCTCACATCCTGGCGGCTGGAAGCCGAGATCCGGGTGTGGGCAGGCTGCTTCCTCCTGAGGCCTCTCCTTGGTATGTGGACACCGTCTTCTCCCCGTGTCCTCCCCACGTGGCCCTCTGTGTGCATCCCTGGTGTCTGTGTGTCCACATTTCCTCTTCTTGGAAAGACACCAGTCAGACTGTATCAGGGCCCAGCCATATGAGCTCATCTCAATCACCTCTTTAAAGACCCCAACCCCAAATAAAGTCACATCCCGGGACACTGGGCTTGGGGACCTCAACATACAAATTTCAGGGACACACAGTTCAGCCATAACCGGAGAGATGAGGGGAGTCAAGGAAGCGGAGCTGGCCTGCACGTAGGGGCAGGGGGTCCCGTGCTAATGCTCCACGGCTCCTCTCCAGCCTCACGTGAGCCCACTTGCCACTGGTGGCCACGCTGAGGGCGGAGGTCAGAGAGGACGACCTGACAGACGGGAGAGTCAGAGACCCCGAGAGGGGCTCCCCAAAGTAAGCGGACCTAAAATCGCAGTGAGTCAGCGTGGTGCTCCCAATCAAGAGGGCCCTGACATAGTCCATAAAGGAGCTGAAAGGCACAGTGGTGGATCTGTGAGGGAGAGGGACAGCTGGGCAAGATACGAGGCAGAAAAACATGAAGGTGCGTGATGTGTGTGTGGTGAGTGACTATCATGCACACGGTGCTTGGTGAGTTCTGGGGAACGAACGGACCAGACAGTCAGGGATGACACCAACCAGAACTCCTCCTGTGAGCACAGAGGGGAGACATGGGGTCCTGGCTCTTCCCAGTTTCATCCTCAAGACAAAGAGGGGCTGGGAGCCCCGAGCAGGGGGCCGGCCACCCGGCCTGTGCACGTCCAGCTCTGCCTCTCCTTCAACCTGGGTCTGAAATGTGCCACCTTTCACTGTGATGCCTTCGGAATATCCTACAGGCTGCCCAATCATCAAAGGAAAGTTTACGACTTGTTTTGTCTTCCGCTGACTTTTATTTATTCTACAGACTGCACCCTGACAGCGAAGCCTGCAGCCGAGGAGATGCCTCCACTCAGGGCTGTGAGGCTTCAGAGCCAGAGCCTCTTTCTTGCACACCTTTGCACAACGCCTGGGGCACTGCAGGCACTTACCAAATGTCCAGAATTTAAATAAAGCTTCCACAACACTCCTGCTTCTGTACTCTCCTGTCTCACGGGTACATTGCTCTCATGGTCTAGTCGCTCTAAGTGTTTTCACTCTTAAGTACATATGTAGTAAATGTGATAAGTAAACGTTTGATGTTCAGGGAATTTTACCACAAACACTGACCTGTGACCTTCTTCTGAAGTTACAGGCACAGACCCTCTCCTCTCGGGGCTCTGAGGACCTCGGAGCCCAGCACGACAGGCCTTCCTGCAGGACTGGTCCTCGCGGAGCAGCGGGAATTCTCCTCACTCATCTGGAGCAACGGTCCTGGCCCAGGTGCCCTGAGCACCTGGCACTCACGCCCTGCTCGGTGTTTCAGTCGTTTTACAACCACTCTCTCCAGGCTGGACTTGAAAACACCTTCATGAATCACCAAATCTGTATCCACCCAGTGTGGGCCAGCAGTTCTGAGGCACGTCACACCCACAGAATTCATTCCGTTAACCGCGCTGCTGGTCTAAGTTCTGTGCCAACGAGCCTCCACCTTACACAGTTACTTGCTCTGTCCGTGGAAAAGTTAGCATTTTATTTTAAATGCAGATAAAGTCAATTCTGCATGGAGAGTGGAACCCACACATGAGGGAAATGGTGACGATGTGATTTGAAGCAACAGCACAGTAAAATATACAAGATTAAAAAGCTTCCAACGATGAGGCCATGAGTCTTAACGATAATTGGGTATTCTTAACCAAAACTCTTAGACAAGCCAAATTTTCCCACTTATGTGAAAACCCTGGTGTTGTAACTGAGTATCAGGACACATTTAAATTCTGACCGAAAGCAATTTTGTCCACAAGCCTGGCACCCCCAAGCGCCCACCGTGCACCCTGGAGCCCCAGCCCCCCTTCTCCAGTGTCCGCCGGGTTCAGCTCTGCCTGGGCTGAGAAGAGCAGTGGAGGCGGCGTCCCTCACAGGCAAGACCCCCAAGGCAGTGGCAGGCGTGTGAGTCTCCAAGCTGGAATCGTGAGTACCGCCGCTGACACTCCCCACGAAAGGGACCCTCCCCTGATGCTTCACGTTCTTCACGTATGAGCTACGTGGTGCCATTTCCGGAATCCCATGCCCTTGTCTAATCCCGCGCTTCTGCACCAGCTCATCCTGCTGGGGAGACGCCGTCCCCCAGCCCCAGCGGGGCTGCTTCCCCACCTCCCCATCCTCCCCGTTCCCTGCATGCCTGTGCCTCTGGTAGAGACTTCCTCCTGTCTACACTGCCGTCTCCCATCCAGGCACTGTGTGAGGACCGCCCTATGTATGGGCATCCCCACTAGTCCTCAGGGCGAAGTCTCAACAGGGCTCGTGGGGGCGTCTGTCTGCTCCCCAAGAGCAAAGGGTCCTGGGGGTGAAAAGCCTTTGCTCACTCACAGGTGTACCCACCAGCTCAGCACTCACCCCCTGGTCCACAGATGCCTAAAATGGACCCACAGATACACAAACCCTCGATTTTTAAAGTTGAATTAACAGCATTGGGTGTTTTCCCCGTCGGTTACACACACAACATCTTTTCTATACTTGAAAAAGTAAGAATCCCAAGATCAGTGGTTAAAGTGGGGAACAGAGGTAGGTGCCAATTCCGTTTCACAGTGACTCCCATGCATGCAGGTAACAGGCAATGGAAGAGTCTTGTAAATATTGAAAACCATAGAAAAGTTCAGGTTTCAGAGAAGATATGGTAGCACCTCATTTATTTAGCATTAATTAGGTAAAGGTCATTCCAAAAAATATATATTTCCAGGGTAACTTAAAACATACCTACATAAGCGCCCATTTGAGGGGTTTAAAATGGAAGTCTATTTTGTAAAAGTATTGCTTATTTCTCTGATGCCTTAAGCCTGGTAGAATGAACAGAGACTAATTTATTCTTGATGACTCAGAGTCCTCATTTCATATATTAGCACGGTGCTTTTGGTGCCAAACCCAAGGCCTGAGACACTGTGAGACAAGGAGGCTGCTGCCCCTGTTCCAAATGGTTCCATCTGGCTGTGGAAGGGAAGGAACACCCCTAGTTTAATAGCATCTTTCTGCTTTGAATAAAACCCACTTCTACACACAGGAGATTTTAGAAGTTCACCAATTTACGAACACAGATGGGATCGTGGAATGTGACAGCAAAAGGTGTCCTTGAAAATGATCAAAGATGTTCATTATGGGATCTCCATGGTGTCTTTACCAACACAAGATCCCGCCTGCATGTCATTGCTAAAGAAAACAGAATGGGCCTCTGTGTGACATTGAAAATGACTCTCACAGTGGCCTCTGCTTTCCCATGACGCTTAAAGATGGGGAGTTTTATAAAAGAACAGCACCATAGTCTCTATCTCCCAATTATCATTAAGAGCTGATAGAAGCTCTTCTCTGTTATCTTTGTTTCTGAAATCCTTTACCTGAATGTTTTTTTTTAAAGTATTAATACCCTCAATCACAGGTGTACATGTGTTTGGTTCCATTCCAGTTCAAATCATCTTCCAACCAGAAGAGGGAGCACATGTTTAAAAGACCCTGAACAATCAGATCGTCATCACGACCAGAATAACAGCATCCGGTAATAGAAAACTACAGAGTAGGCTAAGGACATATTATGATGCTTCGGTTCATAAGAAGGTGTGAGCCAAGAGAAATAAAATTAAAGAATACAAAACAAACATAACCATACAAAATCTACAGGATGCAGCAAAAGCAATTCTTAGAGGAAAGTTCATAGCAACACAGGCCTTCCTAAAAAACAAGAAAAATCTCAAGTAAACAACCTAACCCACCACCTAAAAGAATTAGAAAAAGAAGAACAAACAAAACCTAAAGTCAGCATAAGGAAGGAAATAATAAAGATAAGAGAGAACATAAATAAAATAGAGATTAAGAAACAATAGAAAAAATCAATAAAACCAAAAGCTGGTTCTTTGAAAAGGGAAACAAAATTGACAAACCTCTGGCCAGGCTCCCTAAGAAGGAAAGAGAGAGAATCCAAATAATTAAAATAAGAAATGAAAGAGAGGAAATCACAACTGGTACCACAGAAATACAAAAACCCATAAGAGAATGCTATGAATAATTATATGCCAACAAATTGGACAACCTAGAAGAAATGGACAAGTCTCTAGAAATATATAGCCCACCAAAACTGAATCAAGAAGAAATAATTTGAACAGACTGATCACTAAAAGTGAAAAACAATCTGTAATAAAAAATAAAAAAAAACCCTCCCTGCAAACAAAAGTCCAGGACCAGATGGCCTCACTGGGGAATTCTACCAAACATACAAAGAAGAACCTATACCAATCCTTCGCAAACTCTTCCAAAAGACTGAAGAGGAGGGAACACTTCCAAAGTCATTCTATGAAGCCACCATCACCCCGATACCAAACCAAACAAAGACACTACCAATAAAGAAAACTACAGGCCAATATCTTTGATAAACATACATGCAAAAATCCTCAACAAAATATTAACAAACTGAATCCAACAACAGATAAAAAAAGATCATATACCACAATCAGATTGGATTCATTCCAGGGTCACAAGGATGGTTCAACATCAGCAAATCAATCAGTGTGATACAGCACATCAACAAAAGAAAAGACAAAATCCTCACGATCATCTCCATAAATGTAGAAAAAGCATTTGATAAAATTCATCATCCACTCATGGTAAAAACTCTTACCAAGTGGGAATAGAAGGAACGTACCTAAACATAATAAAAGCTACTTATGACAAACCCACAGCCAACATAATACTCATTGGTGAAAAGCTGAAAGCCTTCCTGCTACAATCTGGAACAAAACAAAGTTGCCCACTCTCACCATTTCTATTCAATATAGTATTGGAAGTCCTAGCCACAGCAATCAGATAAGAAGAAGAAATAAAAGATATCCAAATTGGAAGAGAAGAGGTAAAATTGTCATTATATGCAGACAACATGATAATATATATAGAAAACCTTAAAGACTTCACACAAAAACTACGAAAACTGATAAACAAATTCAGCAAGGTAGCAGGATACAAGATTAACATACAGAAATTGGTTGCATGTCTTTATACTAACAATGAAATATCAGAAAGGGAAAGTAAAAAAAAAAATCCCTTTTAAAATTGCATCAGAAAATAAATAAAATACTTAGGAATAAACCTGATCAAGGAGGTGAAAGACTTATATGCTGAGAACTATAAAACATTGATAAAGGAAACTGAAGATGATTCAAAGAAATAGAAAGATATCCATGCTCTTGGATCGGAAGAATTAATATTGTTAAAATGGCCATATTACCCAAAGCAATCTACAGGTTTAATGCGACCCCTATCAAATTACCCATGACATTTTTCACAGATAGAACAAATATTCATAAAATTGATATGGAAACACAAAAGATTCAGAATTGCCAAAGCAATCCTGAGGAAAAAGGACAAGGCTGGAAGCATAACCCTCCCAGACTTCAGACAATACTACAAATCTACAGTAATCAAAACAGCATGGTAGGACTTCCCTGGTGGCGCAGTGATTAAGAATCCGCCTGCCAATGCAGGGGACATGGGTTTGAGCCCTGGTCTGGGAAGATCCCACATGCCCTGGAGCAACTAAGCCTGTGCACCACAACTCATGAGACTGCACTCTAGAGCTGGCGAGCCACAACTACTGAGCCCCCGTGCCACAACTACTGAAGCCTGTGTGCCTAGAGCCCGTGCTCCACAACAAGAAGTTACCGCAATGAGAAGCCTGCACACCACAATGAAGAGTAGCCTCTGCTCACCACAACTAGAGAAAGCCCATGCACAGCAACAAAGACCGAATGCAGCCAAAAATAAATAAATTAGATAAATAAACTTAAAAAAACAGTGTGGTATTGGCACAAAAGTGGACATATGGATCAGTGGAACAGAATAGAGAGCCCAGAAATAAACCCACACACCTATGGTCAATTAATCTTTGAAAAAGGAGGCAAGAATATACGATGGAGAAAAGACAGTCCCTTCAGCAAGTGGTGTTGGGAAAGCTGGACAGTTGCAGGTAAATCAATGAAGTTAGAACACACCCTCACACCATACACAAAAGTAAACTCAAAATGGCTTAAAGACTGGTTTAGTTGGTCATAGGTAATTATTTTACAGTAAGGTACCTTTTCCAGCTCTTCCTCAGTCTAATCATAGTGTAGAATTCTTTTTTTCTTTCATTTTCTCTCCCTTCCTCCTTCCTTCCTTCCTTCCTCCATTCTTTCCTCCCTCCCTTCCTTTTTAGAAAACTGTAACAATGAGAGCAAAAATAGCAATTTCATAACTTACCAAGGATTTCAGACTCAACCTGGGACAATGAACAGAAGACTTTTACTCATGTGGATGAACCCAAGATTATTAAGAAAGTCACTCAAATTTCTGCTTTGTATACAGTCATTTATTGTGTAATTATGAGATAATTGTTCCCTTTCTAGAACCTTCCCTAACAGATTGTAGGAGCATAGAGGGCAGGGCCCACAGCTGTGTATTTTTCATAGTGTTTGATATACAGCTTTTACAAAGAGGATGTTTAAAAACATCTGCTGGGTGTGTGAGTGGATAAATGGAGGAAGAAGGAAGAAACACCTGTGACCACGTGTGATACGCAGAGGACGTAATGATAATGTCATACCCAGTAAGTCACAGTGAGGCAGATGCAAGAAAGCCTGCAGAATTTAGGCAGCAATGTTTCAAAAAAAAACTATGGTGTTTAGTTAACCAGAGTAGAAAATTATAAAGTAAGGGATAATAAATCCCCATGGAAAAAATACCAAAATTCACAAAATGTAGAAGGTGGATTTTTTAAGGTGTATCAAGTAATCGGCTTGGGGTGGGGTGAGTGGGGTTCCATTTACACCCACATCAGTGAAAGTCACATGCTGTCTCTGGTCTCTGCTAGCACTGACTTTGGCTGCGAGTGACAGGAGAGACCCAAGTAACAACATAGCAGATTGTCTCTCACATAAAACTTGGAAGTTGGCAGTTCAGGGCTAATATGTGGGCTTGGGTTTGTAAGCCCTCCTTTCCCTCTCTTGCTGCTCTTGTTTTATGGCCTCAATTCCCAAGTCACCTCATGGAACGTGGTGTGGCATCAGTTCCAGCCATCACATCCGCACTCTAGAAATGGGAATAAGACACAGAAATGAGGGAGGAACAAAGAATGTGTGCAGAACACTCTGGCTGATGCCAACTGGCCAGGACTTAGTCAAGCAGCCTTTCTTAGATGAAGGGGAGGCTGGGGAATGTAGGTTTTACTCTGGGGTGAGGAATGTGCCCAAACTCAACTACGGTTCTATGACTAAGGAAGAAGACGAGAGATGCTGGGCTCAGAGCACCCATGTGGGGGTGGGGCAGTTAAAACGTGCTCGGCGTCAGAGCGCAGCATTCTGCGTGTGACATGGTGGCGAGCGGAGACAAAACCCAGGGTCAGCATTTGTCAGCGTGGCTGCTCTAACAGGACCGCAGGCAGGGCGGCTTAAACCACCGATGATTACTTCTCAGGGCTCTGGAGTCTGGACGTCTGCGGTCTGGTGCCAGCGTTGCCAGGGTTATAGTGAAGGCCCTCCTCCTGGCTTACAGATGGTTGCCCTCTAACTGTACACTCTCTCATTATGGGGAGAGAATGATCTTATGTACCCTTCTCTTTTTTAAGGGCACTAATCCCATCAAGAGGGCTCCACCCTCATGACCTCATCACCCACAAAGGCCTCACCTCCTAATGTCTCACCAAGGGTTAAGATTTCAGCATCCGGGGTTTGGTGGTGCACCAACATTCAGTCACAGTGGTCAGAGACTTAGAACAGTTTCTGTACCCATCTTCCCCCACAGACAGTGGGCCAGGCCCTTTTACATTTGTCCTCACATGTGGTTCAGAGGAGCATGTACACCTGCAGTGCTCTGAGGGAAATGCCCATCTGCAGGACTCATTGTTCATAACTGCCTGCATTTTCAACCCATGATGCTCATGATGGAGATCAGGATCTGTCCTTGGGCCCTGGAGAGCTGCTTCACTGGACAGGAGGAAATGCACAGGGTTGCCAAAAACTTAGGCAGACGAGAAAAATTAATGTTACCACTCATGCTCCAGCACACCAAGGCTCCCATCAGATGAATGGCATGCTTCTTGAAGGAAAACTCTTCCCTGAATTCCACTTCAGAATCGTAGCCCAGTGCCTTCTCTTTCAGCCAGTCAGCTCCCGAGCAGGCTGGTCAAGTTCCCAAGCTAACATTCCATTAGGCAGGATTTGTAGGGGTGTTGGCCACTGCTGTACATGTTCCTTTCATCCACTGTCTTCCACCCATTCATCTATCCACCCACCCACCATCCATCCATCCATCCATCCATCCATCATCCATCCATCAATCATCCATCTATCATCTGTCCATCACCATTAATCCATCATTCATCCATCCATCCATTCACCTGTCCATCCATCCATCATCCATCCATCCAACTATCCATCCATCATCCACCCATCCATACATACATTCATGCACCATCCATTCATCTCCACCGTCCACCATCCATCCCTCAATCCATCATCCACCATCCGTCCAATCTATCCATCCATCACCCATTACCCATCCATCCATCATACATCCATCAATCACCATCCATCGTCATCATCCATCCACTATCCATCCATCAACCACGATCCATCCAATCTAAACATCCATCACCCATCAACCATCCATCCACCCATCCATCCATCATCACCATCCATTTGTCATCCATCCATCCATTATCTACCTCTATTCATCTATCTTTCCCTTTGTTCCAAAACAAAAAAAAAGAGTTAAGGCTATTGTTTTCCCTGAAATCTCTTTTTTAAATTCAAAAACTTACTTTCAGTTCCTAATTTTTAACATAATATAAACTTTTCAGAGTCTTTCTTCCTCTTCTACTCTCTCATTTGTTTCTCTTTTTCTTCCCTTTTATCTTGAAAATCCCACAGGGAAAAGTAGATAGCTGAAATTGGAGGCTTGGACAGAGCAGAGGAAAAAGATTGTAGCTCCAAATGCCCAGGAAGCTCACGCACTTAGCTGACCTGTCTTCACAAGCACGGCCGAGTGCCAATCCACACCCCATCTGTGTTCCCTGTTGGATCCAATGACTTGATTGCCTATCTTTGAGTTTCTCTAAACCATAATATCTTGTTACCTTTTCTCCATTTGTCCTCATTTGTTCATTTTATTTCTAACCTAAATACTAAAATGAGTGAATCCCCAGTCTATTGATAAAGAAGTATTCAAGGTACTTTTAGAAAATTTGTGACAAGTGAGAGAGAGGACAGGGCTGAAGCATGAGCTGTGTCTCTAGGAGAGCTGGGGTGGGGGGCACTACCTTCAGCATCTGATGGGGAAGCACAGGTGCTGGAGACCCCTGTCTGCCTAGTTTGGATTCGGCCTGGTTCTGCGTCCTTGCACTATGACCCTGTCTCACAATTCCTTTCACTCTTACCTGCTCACGACAGGGAGGAACACCTGCTATCTGCACCTATCCCCCCCCCCCTTGCTCTCCATCTACATATTTATAATCCACTTTCAAAGGAAGCTGAACATATGGGGTCTTTCTTCCTTTTTTCTGCGATCAAGCAAATAGCTATTTA
The DNA here is from genome assembly GCF_005190385.1 of Monodon monoceros. NCBI lineage: Eukaryota > Metazoa > Chordata > Mammalia > Artiodactyla > Monodontidae > Monodon > Monodon monoceros. The sequence continues at coordinate 104,385,257 of NW_021703776.1, forward strand.
TAGGAATTCAAAACAAATAACAAATGCGTCTATTACAATTGTCTGACAGTCCTCAGGGTAAACAGTAAGGGGAAACATCTATTCCTTAGGGCCTGGTAATTAACACAGAGCAGCCAGAGTCTAGGATCTAGGAGGAGGGGGAGGGGAGGGGTGAGGTAAAGGAGGAGAGGAAAGGAGAGGAGAGATGGGAAGAAGAGGGAGGGGAGGAGGGGAGGGAAGAG
>NW_021703776.1:104385877-104422319 GCF_005190385.1 Monodon monoceros
AGGGGAGGAGGGGGAGGGGAGGGGAGGGGAGGAGGGGGAGGGGACAGAGCAGAGAAAACAAGGGTCTAATTTTAAGGCTAGTGGAACCTCCTGTCACTGGGCAAGTTCTGAGCGCCTCACAGGCTGCAGGGAATGACCCTGAGTGGACTGTCGCCCCAGCCGCTCAGGCTCTGTGAACTTCCACGGAAAACATGTGGCACGCGGGTCGCACAGGATGGCCCCCCTCCTTGAGGAACAAGAACTGCTTCCAAGACCTTGTCCATTCAAGCCAACAACCAGCATTTCTCTGAGAGAAAGAGAAACCAAGCTTATCTCTAAGGAGCCACCTGATGCTGTGAAAGGCTCGCGAGTAGGGAAGTGGACAGGAGGGGACGGCGGGTGACGCTCCTGCACAGGGAGCTGCGTCTCCGTGTGGGACGTGTGCGTCTCTGCCCGCAGTGCTGCCACCTGGGGTCACACACGTGCAGAAGGGTAGTGCGCTCCCGGGCTGGGCTGGGGCAGAGAAAGGATGTGGCTAAGAGGCACAGAAGTGGCCCAGGGAGTCCTCCCTCAGCGGCCGAGGGCATTGGGCCCTCTGAGCCCACTTTCTCTCTGAAGGTCATTAGGGACGAATCCCAGTAAACACACACACCCCCATCAGATTAGCAGACAAAATGGTTTCCATGGCAACTACTGGACAAGAGCGTTGCCTGTATTCGGCATTAATTTAAAATACTTTCCCCCAGTCTCCTTGGAGTCGGTCCTGTGAAACACAAGTGCTCGCAAGCTCTCTCATTTGCAGCAGCCTTTGAAATTCCATCCAGCGTGTGTTGAAGCTGTGAGCCAATTAACGCGAAGAGAACTGGGTGGATTGCAGAGAAGCTGGCAACACTGTGTTTACCAATTAGTTTTTTTTTATGATGCAAATGCTGCACAGCACGCAGCAGAAATAAAAGCTGGCTAAGCTGAATATGAAACTGTTAATTGCATTTTCGGAGACACAGCTACAAGGTGAAACTAATCATACAAATGATAAGTGAGTTTCACCACCTACCGTGCTTCCCTATTGCACTTGGACTAATCTGTTAAAACAGCCCTGTGTATCTTTGCAGGAAAGGAAAACACAGCATTTGGTATAACCTCCCAACTTTACAGGGAAAAATGTGCATATGTGGGAAGCAATATAAAGGATAATTTTTACTTAAATCAGATTAATAACGTTAACAAACACAATGGCAAAGGGCAGGACGGTGCTTCTTGAATTTTCTGCCTGAAGATTATAGAAAGGTGCATTTGCAAATGAACGCCAACACCTCCTGACAAGTGTGGCTTAAACTTGTTAGAGAAGAAAGGTCATGATAATTATCCGCTGTTGATTTTCCCAACAGGGAACATCAAACAGAGAGGCCGTCCTCAAGTCAGGGAGAAGGAACATCCTGAGAACCCCGTTGAGTCAGCACCCGGCAGCCAGGCTGGGGACGGGGTGGGGACCTCCGCGGGGGTAAGGACCCAGGCCCAGGGCACAGGGGGCTCTCTCCCCCAGGTCTCCTGACTGCGCTGGTGCCACCCCAGGGCTCTGAGCAGAAGCAGTGCTGGAAGGGGTGCTCACGTTGGGTTAGGTTTGGTTTTAAAGTGCCTCAGAAGAATTTATGTTCTTTTTCTCATTTCTCAAAATAAACTGCCCCGATTCTGCCTAAGTTCATGTTAAAATGCATGGGCAGTGATCGAGGAACAAGCCAGCAGCCAAGAAAAGGGCTGGGTGAGGGGAGTTATACCCTCCCCCCAGCAGCCGGGCAACAGGCCCTCGTGGGAGGCCCCTTCCTGAGAGCGAGGCTCAGCGCGTCCTGAGGGTGCAACACGCAGCGTGGAGACCGTGGCTCGTAACGCCGTGCCGTGTCCCTGAAATGGGCTAATAAGAGGGTAGACGCAAGCATTCTCACCAAAAAAGGGGGAAAAACGGTAACTAACTAACTAGCAGCCATGTGCTAGTTAACTTGGTTTGGGGAACAGTTTCACAATGTATACGTATAGCAAATCATCGTACGTTATAACGTTACTTGTCAACGATTCCTCAGTAAATCTGAGAAAGTAGAAGGCCATGGAGGTGGATGGGGAAGGAAGGTGTGAGGGACACAGCCCCACGGTCCCTCCACCTTGAGTGACGGCAATCCGACCCTCACGCAGAAGCCCCCAGGGCCCACCCACACCAGGTCTGCCCCATGCCTGACCCCATGTCTTTTCTAAGTACACGCCAGCACCTGACTGGCCAGCCGACCTGCCACGCACAGTGGGACACAGACATGACTCATCTGTGCCAACAAACTGCCTCTCAGAGAGTCCGTCCCTGTCTTCCTTTTTCTCACTGCAGCAACATCACTGCGGACACACGAGTTAAGTGGACTTGAGTCCCTGCTCCACGTCCATCCCTTTGGTGGCACTGGCCCCGAGTGACAGCACACCCTCCCCAGTGTCCCTAAGACGTGGGCGCTTGCCGGGCGCAGCCATCACCAGCCCACAGCCCTTGGGAGGGTTCCTGCGAAATTCTGATCATCTGGCCAAGATGGAGAAGGCTTTGTCAACATTCAGAGCAGGTGGCGAAGGCAAAGAGGAGAACCAGCCTAGTTCCTCTTCGAGGAGACACACTGGGACTGGAGGGTGGCGGGGAGGCGTGCATGCCCAGCACGGGCACTGAGGCTGAAGAAGCACCTACAATGGGCGGCCACCTGACCATCAAGACAAGTCACTGCGGCTGTAAGGTGTCACTCCCACACGGCACGGCAGCACTGAGGGCCGCGTGCACTCTGATGGGACCTAGATGGAACTGTAACTCCTGGGTAAGGAGACACTTCATTGTTTACTTTATGTAAATCTGTAAGGCTCGAAGATTTCGTAGTCTGTGACATATGGTGTGCCTCGGACTTGAAATTTTCTTCAGAAAATGTGTGTCTCTGTGGAAGATCTCTGTGGGAGCTTTGTCCCACGTGTTGCAACATCACCATGTTTGGTAGAAACCATCTCTACTCAAAGATTCAGTCGGTTTCTCTTTGAGAATATAGGAAACATAGAGAAAAGTCAGCCAAGATGGAGGAGGAGAAAGACCCTGGGCTCACTTCCTCTCAGATCAAAATTACAACTATTTACAGAACACCTAATGATGAAAAAGACTGAAGCCTACCGGAAAAGATCTTCTACAACTAAAAATATAAAGAAGGAACCACAATGAGAAGGGTAGGAGGGGCAGAGTCACGATATAGTCGAATCCCATACCCCTGGAAGGGTGACCCACAAATGCGAGAATAATTACAATTGCAGAGACCCTCCCGAAGGAAGGAGGGGACTGAGCCCCACATCGGGGTCCCCAGCCTGGGGTCCTGCACTGGGAAGACGAGCCCCCAGAATGTTTGGCTTTGAAGGCCAGCGGGTCTTACTTTCGGGAGAACCAGAGGGCTGTGAGAAATAGGGGCTTCACTCTTAAAGGGCGCACACAGAAGCTCACAGCTCAGGGACCCAGAGCAGGAGTAGTAATTTGAAAGGAGCCTGGGTTAGACACACCCGCTGATCTGGGCAGGTCCGCAAGAGGCGGGAGGCGACCGCAGCTCCCCCTGGGGAAGAGACGCCGGCACAGCCACCTTGGGAGCTTGTTCTGCCACGTGGACGCTGGAGAAAGCAAGAGCCGCTGTGGAGTCCTCCCTCTAGCTCATTAGCACCAGGACCGGCCCCACTGTCAGCATGTCAGCGCCGGTACGGGGACGCCTCAGGCCAAGCAGCTAGCCAGGCAGGGACACGGCCCCACACCCCAGCAGAAAGGCCGCCTTCAGACCCCTGAGCCCACAGCTGCCCTCAGCCGTGGCCCTGCCCACCAAAGGGCTCAGGACCTAGCCCCACACCCCAGGGCACAGGCAACAGACCTCGGACCCCCAGGGCCCTGCAACCAGAGACCCTGGGCCCCAGCCCAACCACCGGGGGGCAGCCACCAGCCCCAGAATCCCTGGCTCTGTGTACCCGTGAGCCTGCTCTAGCCAGGAGACCCAGCCCACCCACCAGCGGGGCCAACACAAACTCTGTGACAAGGTAGATCCCACAGTCGTCTGTGTCAGGAAGTGGGCCCACCTGCTAGGGGTCCAATACCCCCTGACATTGCAGGCAGACCCCAGGACCTGGCTTTGCTCGCCAGTGGGCCGGCACTAGCCCCAGGACCTGGCTTCACCCACTAGTGGGTGGGCACAAGCCCCAAGGTATCCCGGACCCCAACTCTGCCCACCAGTGAACCAGTACTAGCCCCCAGGCCCCCGGGGTTCCACAGCCAGCTGCCTCATGACCTGGCCCCAACAACCAGTGACCGGCAGCCTCTGCATATTTAAAATGATGAAAGGGAAAAACCTACAACCAATAGTATTCTGCTAGGCTAGGTTCTCATTCAGATTTGATGGAGAGATCAAAAGTTTTACAGACAAGCAGAAGTTAAAAGATGCAGCATCAGCAAACCAGCTTTATAAGAAATGCTAAAGGGACTTCGCTAAACAAAAAAGAAAAGGCCACAACTAGAAACACAAAAATTACGAAAGGAAAAAGTTCATCGCTAAGTGCAAATATACAGTGAAGGTAGTAAATCACCCGCACACAAAGCTCTTAAGAAGGTTAAAAGGCAAAAGGAGTAAAGTCGTTTATATCCACACGAGTAGTTCAGAGACAAACAAAACAGTCAGATGTAAAACATGATACCAAAAACAGTAACCAAGAGGGGAAGAGAGCACAAATGCAGGGTTGTTAAAATGCATTTGAAATTAAGAAGTAGCAACTAAAAACAATCACTATATAAATTGATGACTCTATATGAACCTCACGTAACCACAAACCAGAAGTCTATAATAGATACACACACATAAAAAAAGAAAGGAACCCAAATATAACACTAAAAACAGTCATCAAATCACAAGAAAGAGAACGAAAGAAGAAAGGAACAAAAAAGAACTATAAAAATAACCCCAAAACAATTAGCAACATGGCAATAAGAACATACATATCAATAATTACTTTAAATGTGAATGGACTAAATGCTCCAACCAAAAGACACAGACTGGATGAATGGACACAAAAACAAGACCCATATATATGTTGTCTACAAGAGACTCACTTCAGCTCTAAAGACACACACAGACTGAAAAGTGAGGGGATGGAAAAAGGTATTCCACGCAAATGGAAATCAAAAGAAAGCCAGGGTAGCAATACTTATATCAGACAAAATAGTCTTTAAAACAAAGACTGTTACAAGAGACAAAGAAGGACACTAAAAACTGATCAAGGGATCAATCCAAGAAGATATAACAATTGTAAATATATATGCAACCAACATAGGAGCACCTCAATACATAAAGAAAATATTAACAGACATAAAGGGAAAAATTGCCAGTAACACAGTGATAGTAGAGGGACTTCAACATCCACTCACATCAATGGACAGAACTTCAATAAGGAAACACAGGCCTTAAATGACACATTAGACCAAATGGACTTAATTGATATCTATATTCCATCCAAAAGCAACAGAATACACATTCTTTTCACGTGCATATGAAACCTTCTCCAGGATAGATAACATGCTAAGCCATAAAACAAGTCTCCATAAATTTTAAAAGATTAAAATCATATCAAGCATCTTTTCTGATCACAATGCTGTGAGACTAGAAATCAACTACAAGAGAAAAAACTGCAAAAAAACTCAGGCACATGGAGGCTAAACAATATGCTAAACAATATGAAGAAATCAAAGAGAAAATTAAAAAATACCTGGAGACAAATGAAAACAAAAACACAATGATCCAAAATCTATGGGACACAGCAAAAGCAGTTCTAAGAGGGAAGTTTATAGTGATAAAGCTTATCTCAGAAAACAAGAAAAACTCAAATAAACAACATAACATTATACCTAAAGGAATTAGAAAAATAAGAATAAAAAACCTCAAAGTTAGTAGAAGGAAAGAAATCATAAAATCAGAGCAGAAGTAAATGTAATAGAAACCTAAAAAAAAAACCCAAAAAAACAATAAAAAGATCAATGAAAATAAGAGCTGGTCCTTTGAAAAAATAAACAAAATTGAAAAAACTTTAGCCAGACTCATAAAAAAAAAAAAAAAAGAGAGGACCCCAATCAATAAAATCAGAAATGGAAAAGGAGAAGTTACAACCTACACCATAGAAATACACAGGATCATAAGAGACTATTACAAACAATGATATGCCAAGAAAGTAGACAACCTAGAAGAAATGGACAAATTCCTAGATTGTACAATCTCCCAAAACTGAATCAGGAAGAAATAGAAAATATAAACAGACCAATTACCAGTAATGAAATTGAATTAGTAATTTAAAAAACTCCCAAGAAACAAACCAGATAGTTTCACAGGTGAGTTCTACCAAACATTTAGAGAAGAGTTAATGCCTCTCCTTCTCAAACTATTCCAAAAAATTACAGAGGAAGGAATGCTTTCAAACTCCTTCTGGGGCCAGCATCACCCTGATATCAAAACCAGTCAAAGGTATCACAAAAAAAAAAAGAAAGAAAGAAAATTACAGGCCAACATCACTGATGAATGTAGATGAAAAAATAGTCAACAAAATCTTAGCAAACCGAATCCAACAATACATTTAAAGGATCATTCACCATGGTCATGTGGGATTTATCTCAGGAATGCAAGGATTTTTCAATATCTGTAAATCAATCCATGTGATATACCACATTAGTGAACTGAAGAATAAAAACCATACGATAATCTCAATAGATGCAGGGAAAGCCTGTAACAAGATTCAACATCTATTTACATCTATTTACGATAAAAACTCTCCAGAATGTGGGTATAGAGGGGACATACCTCACAAAATCAAGGCCATTTAGGATAATCCCACAGCTAATATCATACTCAACAATGAAAAACTGCAAGCATTTCCTCTAAGATCAGGAACGAGAAAAGGATGCCCACTCTCACCACTTTTATTCAACATAGTTTTGGAAGTCCTAGCCACAGCAATCAGACAAGATTAACAAATAAGAGGAATCCAAATTGGAATGGAAGAAGTAAAACTGTCAGTGTTTGCAGATGACATGATATTATACATAGAATATTCTAAAGATGCCACCAAAAGAACTACTAGATCTCATCAATGAATTTGGCAAATTTGCAGGATACAAAATTAATATACAGATATCTGCTCCATTTCTGTACACTAACGATGAACTATCAGAATGAGAAATTAAGGAAACAATCCTATTTACAACCACATCCAAAAAATAAAATACTTGGGGAAAAACGTACCTAAGGATGTAAAAGACCTGTACTCATAAAACTATAAGACACTGATGAAAGAAGCTGAAGACAACACAGACAGATGGAAAGATATACTGTGTTCATGGATTGGAAGAATTAATATTGTTAAAATGACCATAATACCCAAGACAATCTACAGGTTCAGTGCAATCCCTAGCAAAATACCAGTGGTATTTTTTCACAGAACTAGAACAAAAAAAATTTAAATTTATATGGAAACACAAAAGACCCTGAATAGCCAAAACAACCTTGAGAAGGAAGAACAGAGCTGGTGGTATCATGCTCCCTGACTTCAGACTATACTGCAAAACCACAGTAATCAAAACAGTATGGTACTGGCACGAAAACAGACACATAGATCAATGGAACAGGATAGAAAGCCCAGAAATAAACTCAGACACTTATGGTCAATTAATCTACGATAAAGGAGGCAAGAATACACAGTGGAGAAAAGACAGTCTCTTCAGCAAGTGGTGCTGGGAAAACTGGACAGCTACACATAAAAGAATGAAATTAGAACTTTTTCTAATACCATACATAGAAGAAGCTCAAAATGGATTAAATACCTAAATGTAAGACTAGAAACCATAAAACTCCCAGAAGAAAATAGGCAGAACACCCTTTGACATAAATGATGGCAATATGTTTTGGATCTGTCTCCTAAGGCAAAGGAAATAAAAGGAAAAATAAACAAATAGGACCTAGTTAAACTTAAAAGCTTTTGTACAGCAAAGGAAACCAACAACAAAACGAAAAGACAATCTACTGAATGGGAGAAAATATTTCCAAATGGTATGACCAATAAGGGGTTAATATCCCAAATACATAAACAACTCATATAACTTACAAATTCAAAAAAACAAACAACCCAATTAAAAAATGGGCAGAAGAGCTGAATAGACATTTTTCCAAAGAAGACATGCAGATGGCCAACAAGCACATGCAAAGATGCTATACATCACTAATCACCAGAGAAATGCAATTCAAAACCACAATAAGGTCCCACCTCATCCCTGTCAGAATGGCCATCATCGAAAAAGTCTACAAATAACAAATGCTGGAGAGGGTGTGGAGAAAAGGGAACCCTCCTACACTGTCGGTGGGAATGTAAATTGATATAGCCACTATGGAGAACAGTATGGAGGTTCCTCAAACAAATAAAAATAGAGTTAATATATGATCCAGCAATTCCACTCCTGGGTATCTGTCTGAAGAAAATGAAAACACTAATTTGAAAAGGCACATGCACCCCAATGTTCACAACAGCACTACCTACCACAGCCAAGACATGGAGGCAACCTAAGTGTCCAAGAACAGATGAATGGATAAAGATGTGAGGTACGTATAAACAATGGAATATTATGCAGCTATAAAAAGAATAAACTTTTGCCATTTACAGCAACATGGATGGGCCTGGAGAGTATTATGCTAAGTGAAGTAAGTCAGACAGAGGAAGACCACTACTGTATGGTACCACTTATACGTGGAATCTAAAAAATAAAACAAACTAGTGAATATACCAAAGCAGAAGCAGGCTCACAGATATAGAGAACAAACTAGTGGTTACCAGTGGGGGGAGGGAATTGGGGAGGGGCAAGACAGGGGTAGGAAATTAAGAGGTACAAACTACTATGTATAAAATAAATAAGCTACAAGAATATATTGTACAGCACAGGGAATATAGCCTATATTTTATACTAACTATAAATGGAGGATAACCTTTAAAAATTGTGAATCACTATGCTGTACACCTGAAACATATAATACTGTACATCAACTATACCTCAATTCATAAAATTATATAAAAAATTAAAAATATTTTAAAGACTATAAGAAATGTATAAGTCAAGTGAAATTAATTCACTAAAATTACGAAGTAGAATACATTACAACATGAGCGTGATCGCACGTAACACAGAACGAGGGAAGCGGCTCTGGATCCGTCTGAGCTGTGGGTAGAAACACCGTCCCACCCACGGTGCAGCTCCCAGGAACAACCTCAAGGGCCAAGGGTCATCCTGACCCGCAGACAAGATGCCACATGGGTCCCAGACTCAAGGGAAGCTTTCCTGATTCTAGGGCTCTCTGTTGTTGTAACAATGTGCTTGTCACCATATAACATTTATCTTGTATTGACTATTTTCAGTGTACAGATATAAAATAATGAGCATTGTAAATAAATAGCATATGGATCGGACACAGGATACATGAGGGAAACAGGGAGACGGTGAGTGTCCGTAAGCCCCCTCTCCTCTAGGTGTGGACACAGGAGATGGGGTGAAGACGTAATGGGGGTCGGAGGGTCACGGAGGACAGACCCCTGGCTGGAGGGCAGGATGCAGCAAAACACTCTGCCTCATGACCTACTGACAGATTCAGCTTGTTTATACAATGACTCCTTTTCTTCCTTAGTCTCTTTCCTCTAAAGAACTCCAAGGATGAGAGAGGAAGCTTAAATATCATCAAATAGAGAAACCAGAATTTCTCGCGAGCCCCTTGTACAGAAGACGTGTGCTCAGCAAACAACCTCAGGAATCAGTGACAAGCATCTGATGGGAAAGGGGGTGCGGGTCTTATCTGCTCCCTTCACAGGCCCACTAAACACCTCTGCAGGCCCGGTCAGCTCTGAACCAAGCGGCGGAGCCTGACCATGCAGGAGGAGCCCTGCCCAGCACAAAGTGTCCCCGGAGGTCAGCCCTGCTGCCTTAAGCGTCAGCCTCAGGCTGGCCAGGCACAGGAGCTCTACTGCTCGCACTGTCCCCCCAGCCTGTCCAGACCATCTCCTGCAGGTTGGGCCCCACGCCTCACGTCCTGGCTACTGCCCAGGGTCACCAGGAATCCCGACACTGCGCTGACCCTGGACTTCTGTGTCACCCTCCTCCTCCCGGAGGGCCCGGGGCTGGGGCCCCACCCTTGTTCAGTGTGGTTTGGACCGAGGGGCATCCCTGAGGGTCCAGCGCTGCCCTCTCCTACCTAGAACACCGTACTAGTAAAACCACAGTTCGATGCAACTCCGTTCCTGCATCTTAATCCCTTCTTGGGTGCAACGCTAGAGACACGGCGAGGATGCGGGGCCCAGGGCGGCCCCCTCGGCTGCGTCTCTCAGGATCTCACTCAGGGGAGGGATGGGGGGCCATTCCAGGCAGGAGACCTCCAGTGGCAGAGCCTGGCGGTGAGAAGCAGCGTGTGAGGCTGCCGGGAGCCTGGGGGGCGAGGCAGGGAACAGCCGGAAGGACCGCGGGCTCTGTCTGCGTCCAGCGGCCACTGCGGGCTCCGACCTGGCGAGGGACGGGTCCGGACTGGGTTGGGGGGATGTGATGGGCCTGCACGGGGGATGCAGTTGGCAGCTGAGCAGCTGGAACAGACTCCAGGGTCATCCTGGAGGTGAAATCGGTGCGGTGTGGTGATGTCTGACATGGCTGGTGAGGTCCCCAAACCCCGCCTCACTGACGCTCCCAGGACCACGGCAGAAATAGACTCTCAAATGGAAGGAGGGATGGAGACAGGCAGAAGCCAAGTCCAGGCAGAGGCCACCGAGAAGCTGCACTTTGCTAGACACAAAGGGCACAAGGTCCCCTACGGCCTTTAGGAGCCGATGGGGGACGGGGCCTGGCTCAACATGGCCGTTACACGCCCGCCACCTCACGTCCTGCCGCATCTGGTCTCTCCCCACCTCCTCCTTCCCCTCTGCCGGACCCAGCTTCACAGAAGACCTTCCCCCATCGACCTCCGGTCAAACGGCCCCTAAAATAATCCTCTCTCCTGGGATCGCTCACTCAAAGTTCTCAGCTGCACTCCTGCCCATGTTGGTCACTGCTTTTCCAAGGCAAACACACTCAACTCCTTTGCACTTTTCTCACAAGTAGATCTTCCAGCCTCTTAACCATTTCTGTGCTGTTGTCTGAATTCCCTCCAATTTGTTGACATCCTTTGCCTTCTCAAGTTTTAAACGCCTGTGTTTACTTTGTTAGGACACAGCAGGTATTACAAAGGAGTTGGATGAGATTCAAGCCACCGTAGTTACAGGAAAACAAGTTCAAAAGCCTTGAATGAAAACAGCAAGTAAGAAGGGAAAGAAAGAAAAAAATCACAATAATGACCGACAGACAACACTTTCCTAATTCAGGACGAGACAATGAGAAACTCAATCAATGATGATGGCCAAAAACAACTACGTATTAAGAAAGAGAGTATTAGGAAGTCCTTAAGGAAAACAGACAGAAGGACATATAGGTAATTGATACGGAATATAGATCCCTCTCCCAGTTATACAGTCTTGGGTCTTTGGAGGCTTTAAGTCAACACAGACTCAATACTGAATGTCTAGGGGAACAGACTTTAACTCTGATGTGCTGTTTTAGCTTCTGTACTGTGCTCAAAGCCCCGGTCCTGGGAACTAATTACAAATTCCACATCCTTCTCCCAGGGCGGTGGCTAATTTTTCATGTGAACTTTAAAAGGAATTGGGGTTGGCTTCAACTCATTCAAGCCACTGTAACATGAAGACAGTCACAGGCAAAATATACACGAATGGGTATGACTAGGTTCAAATTAGGGCTGTCAGGTAAGCTTTCCAGTTAAACTAGAATTTCATATAAATAAGAATTTTAAAAAATAAGTATTTCCTATGCACAACTTGCTATTTATCTGAAATTTAACTGTTGTCCTGTAGTTTTAACTGCTAACTCTGAAATCATGGGCTGAATTGTGTCCCCCCCAAATTCAGATGCTGAAGCTCTTGTCCCCAGTATATCAGACTGTGACTTGTTTGGAGACAGGGCCTTTAGAGGGGTGATTAAGTTAAAAGGAGGCTGTTAGGATGGGCCCTAATGCAGTATGACTGGTGTCCTTGTACGAAGAGGAGATTTGGACACAGGAAGAGACAGCAATGTGCACACACAGAGGGATGGCCTGTGGGACACAGCGGGAAGGAGGTCACCTGAGGAGAGGGGCCTCAGGAGGAACCAACCCTGCTGACACCCTGACCTCCAGCTTCCAGCCTCCAGGGCTCTGAAAAAATAAATCTCTGTTGTTTACGCTGCCCAGTCTGTGGTGGTTACAGCAGCCCTGGAGACTGATACGTCTAATATCAAAACTAGTTCCAACAAAAGCTGTATTTATAAAAACTGGCGGCCAGTTCATGGGCCAGAGTTTGCCAACATCTGTTCCGGAGTTAAACCCAAACCGTGCAAGCGGTCTCGCAAGGTGCCCCGGGGAAGGGAGGGATGGGGGGAGGGGGCCGTCCGTCTCCGTGGTCCGGTCTCGCCCCCCGGCTGCCAGGCACCACAGGGGACTGAACACACACTCCACGTGGCCTCTCCTCCGTGGCACCCGACAGGTGACGGGCTCCTGAACCCATCAGCCTTGGCTTTGCACCAGCAGGTAAGCAGCATCTGGAGGGGCAGGGAGAGGATGCCGCCTGGGGAGCAGGCCAGGGCTGGGGGGTGCCTGGGGAAGAGGCACCGGGCGTGGCGGCTCCTCCCGACTCCAGTGACTCAGAAGCTTCCCACCTCAGAGCGCAGCCCTTCCTCCCAACGGTCTCCCGTCACGGGGCCTCTGGGGGCCCCTCCCCCTTCCCCCCAGTCCTGTCCTAAAAGGGGTTCGCTGATGGAACAGAAGCCGATCCCGCAACGCGCTTCTCTCTGAGGAGGAGATGCCCAGCGTCGTGTCTGGGGGCGGCCGGCTCTGCGTGCGACCGAATCACAAGGCCCAAGGCCCGAGTCCCGTGGAGACTTCAGGCAGGAGCGCAGCTGCCCCCCGAGCGCCCCCCAGGGCAGGGCACCGTCCAGTGGTCTGCTTGTGTCCCCCCAAATCCATGCTGAATCCTCACTCCCAGAGGCTGAGATAGCAGGAGGTGGGGCCTTCACGAGGGGGTAGCCTTGGTGACGGGATCAGTGCCCTCAGAAGGGACCCCAGAGAGGACAGGTGAGAACAAACTCCTGCTGTCTGCACGCAGGATGGGTTCTGTTACAGCAGCCCCAAAGGGCTGAGCCAGAATCTTAACCCTCGGAGCAGAGTTTCCACCTCAGGCCGTCCACCGTCTGCCCCCAGAGAGCTGGTGGAGAAGGCAGGGGAGGGCCCCAGAGGAGCGGCTCACAGCAGAGGCACCTGCGTCTCCGGGCTGGATTCTCAGTGCAGGTTCATCCCTAATAAATAACACCACAGCCTAAAGCCCGCCGGTGATAAGCTGAGGTCCGTCTGCAGAAACTGCTGCTGTTCCCTTGCGACTCCTTGCCGATTACCAGCGTTCACTGTGTTGGTCGCTGTGCAAAGCTGTCCCTGGGGCTCACTTGCGAGGGCGCGCCCTCATCCTCCGGCTCCCAGGATGGCTGCCGGCTCCAGCACCGCGACCTGGCCGAGCTCCCTCGGGTTTCCGCGGATGGCTGCTGGGCTTCTCCCTTGGACGTGCGTACTTTTCTCTGTAGTAAGTAACACTTAAATTTTTTCTCTATTTCTGGGCTCTTTAATAACTCATAGAACTTTCCAAAGGCACAGATCCCACGCGTGTGCCATCACCACGGGAGCGGAGGGCAGAGAGCGGTTTGATCCTGGCTGGCTCATCCTCCGCCCCGTGATCTGCACCAGTGGATCCGCGTTTACCACGGCAAAGGTGACCGTGGACGTGAGGCTCCCTGACCTCGCGTCCTGTGGATACCTGCGTCTTTAACATGAAATTATTACTGCAGCAAGTCTCGATATCAGGCTGCAAGCCGTCACGTCCCGGGTGTTCACCAGATCACCCTTGCCCCTCGAGTCACTCCCTCTCCCTCCCTGACACACGTGCACACACGTACACTCACAAACACTTAGGCGTGCACATGCACACACGCTCGCAAGAGCGGGGCGCTGGGGTTTTTTCCTTGGCAGGTGCCAGCTGATACTGTAAACAGAATTGCTCAGTGCTTGTGTCCAGCAGCGTGTCAATTCCCCTTGAAGCGTGAGGGCCATTTTCGTGTTCTGTCCAAATGCCCCCGTGCGCGCCCGAGAAGCTGAGGACTACGGAGCTCGGAATCCTCGCTGCCAGTGGCGCGATGCACCCAGGCCCTTGGAACCTGGACGGAGGGTCTGACCTAATGGACTAGTTGGTCTGGGCAAACCACCAAGAAGCAGATCAATCACAAGCGCAGCTCGCTGCCCTGAACGGTCCCCTCAACTGAAACCATCAGGCGGTGGCTCTGGAGTTTAAAGATCTAGGGAAACGTGTGCATTTAAATTTTTAAAAGAAAAAAAACTGCCAGAAGATTGCCTGTGGCCACTGCAAAGGGCACAATAACACGACCTAACCCCGGCCTTCCCGCGGACATGCATCCTGCATCTGTGAGCCCAGCCGTGCCCAAGGTGCACCTCCAGCCCTGTGCTAGCAGGATGAACAGGACAGGCTCTGGACCCGGCCGTCCCCGGCTGTGGGGCAGAAGCGAGGGCTCTGGTGACAAGTGGATAAGGAAGAGGAGGTCCCCTTCGGACCACGGGGGACAAGCCCGCTGGCCTGTGGCTGGGCTGAGGAAGGCCGCCCGCACTAAGGTGTCCCTGACCCCGGGCGCTGAGCATCACCGGGTGCCTTCCCATGGTCTCCCTGTGTCTGCCTTGTATCTGGACAAATGTCGTCACACAGTAGGTTCCCAATAAACAACAGACTTTACCTAGAAACAGAAAGCTTTAGTGGGCTTGGGGGCTGCAGGGTACCGGCTTGCTTAGTCGGTGGTGGTTGTGTGGCTTTGTGGCCGTTAGATTAGATTTCCCTTCCAAGGTGGTCAGGGCACCAGGGTCAGAGTGACTGTGCCCCCGAGGGACGCAGGCGAGTGTCACTGTCTGGGGAGGGGGTGGAAGGCCTGATTCCAGAAGAGGCAGGGCAGCCCCCGCCCTCCCACTGCCCGTGTGAATGGAGACCGCCGCGCAGGCACAATGCAACCGACCACACCTCGCCTGCCCCATTAGCTAAAAAGCATTCTTAACACTTAAGAAATGCAGGCCGAGGTCCCCAAGGTACACGCGTGGGCTGGTTTCTGATCACCCACCCCTGAGGGCACACCAGTGGCACCTGGGGCTCCCCCTCCTGCGGCCAGTTTACCCCGGAAACAGGGTCAGATTTCAGACACTGAGCTGTAGCCTGCCGTCCACACCCGGCCAAGCCCAGCACACAGAGCAGGTATAGGTAGCCAAAAACCCCACTGGGGCTGAGATGCACAGGGGACCCGCTGGGATGGTCTCGGCTTCTGTGCTCGCATCTCCCTACTCAGCTGATCAGCGGGGTATCGGCAGGTGAGATTCAGAAGCAGAAGCAAAACACAGAGCAAAAACTAAAGCTCTTCCACAAAGGCTTTGCCGTGAGGTGTGCAGGCAGCAACGGACACAGCAGAAAGCAGGCCCTTGGGCCCGGCGGCCGACACGGAGCGAGGGTGGCTCTGCTCCGGCGCTTCCTCCCCTGGTCTGGGTCGTATCTTTGCCTTCGGTTCCCTTTGTAACAGGCTGGGGGTGTTACCTCCCGTGATCGTGAACCTCCCGAGGCGGCCACGCTCCTGGGAAGCAGCGTCCTGTAAGCCACTGCTGCTGCCGCCCAGCTCCGCGCACGCCTGCCCGTCACAGCCACACAGGGCTGGGCTCGGATGGAAACGGGGGGCCGCGTGCAGGAGGGCTGAGCGGCTGACGCGACATTTAGATGTCGTGGTTTCATCCAGAGCACGTGCTCATTTAGGGAAAATCACAGAACCCACAGCGCTGCTACTGATACGTTTCCCAGAATATTAATTTGCAGGTCAAACGCTAGGGATTACTGAACTGACATGTGCACAAAGTTCCAAAGAAGGTGCCCTGGTCTGGTGACCCGGGCTCTTTTGAAGAACGTGTAGCGGTTTCTGGCCGGCAGTCAGGTCAGGGTGGCGGGGCTGGGCTCTGTGCAGACGCGGGCAGGACCCCTCGGGGCAGCGCCTTTGCGGAACCTAGCCGGGCAGACCCCGTTCAGAGGCAAGACTCACCTGGTCTCAGCACTGGCTCAAATTCCTTCTGTTCTTCTCTTACTCAAACACGTATAAAGTCCTTATGTTTGCCGTTCCTATGTGATCATGAGCTAAAGCAACCCGCCAGTTAGAGACAAAGGGCCCATTCACCGCTGGCAGGTGTGCCAGGGCTCCTGACACTGAAGCAGTGGAGACTCCCAACCAGAGGCGCTGGGACCACAGCTGCCTTTGGTTCTGGACCTGCCCCACTGAGACCCTGCAGCCCGGCACCTGCATCCCCTGAGTGCTCTGCCCAGCCGCACAGGTGGTTCCACACACTCAACTCCAGGGTGACCTCGTGGTGTTTTCCATAAAAAGAGGCCTGACGACACGTCCGCCCTCTCCTCCAGGGGCCGCGTGGCACACGAGGAGCCCGTAGACAGCGATTCTACCAGGTGGTCCTGGGTGCCCAAGGCAGGGCTGCACCATGTAACAAGCAGCCCCACCCACGGCCCAGCGTTCACACAGTTTTATCCTGAAATCTCGGGCTCAGATTATGTCGACACTGTTTTGAATGCCAGTCAACTTGCAAAACCTACGTGAACGAGACACAGGTGAAAAATCTGCTTGAGGAGAAAAGAAGGAGGAGAAAAACAAAGAAGGCGCTAAAAAACTGAAAACGAAGAAGAAAAGTACAGAGAAGCCACCAAGGACCGACTGGTCTGCCTCTCCCAAATGTTGGGAGAAAGCCACTTAGATAAGACAGAGAAGGAGAAAACACAGGCAAGGGAACCATAACCAGAATACCGACCAGCCTAAACCGAAAAGAGATGATGGCGGAATCAAATGAAAATTTGGAACAAGGGAAAGAGAAGTGAATTAAATTAACTGATGTTAACTGGGGGGTGGGAGGAGACTAAAGTTTTGGAAGGAAAAAATAGTTTTGAACAGCAACCTTAGGAAGAAGGCCCTGCATCTTCTGAAACACTGATTCACGGGCTGTTCTCCCACCAGAGCTGGGCGTCCTGCCCCAGGGACACCATGTGAGGGACAGAGGGGCCAGCCCCGTGAATACTGGGCGGGCCACAAGGACTAAATCAGCACCGTCAGGGAAGAATCAAAATCCACAGAAGGGGGCAGCACAGAGCAGGGTGAGGGGAAGCCAGACCCCCTTCCTGTGCAGGAGACCAGGACCCCTGAAGGGGGTGAGGACCACGGCCCTGCCCATGCTGCAAAGGCCACCTGGTTGAAAATACTTCAACCCCGTGAAAGCAGCCGTCCTGACACCCGAATCAGAACATTGGGCTGTCCGCTCAAGCGAGTCACCCGTTTGGAGCAGTCGGATGCCCCAGCAAGTGGGCAGACAAGCCAGGCTGCTCTAGGCCGACCACACACATCTGTCCATCCTGCCCACGGCCCTCGCCCTACCTCCCGGGACAGCAGGCCCCCGGTACCCCGTCCTGTCTCCTCTGAGCCCCCCTTGATGGTGAGGCCCGTCCGCCACCTTCTTCCTCCTGCACTGCCCCACCGACGCTGAGGGAAGCAGCCACGCTTCTCAGCACCAGGCCTCCTGAACCCCGAGGCCGCCTTGGTTCTGCACCCCACTTCCGGGCACAAGCTCCTAAAAGCCCCACGTCTATGGAGGGACAAGCATGACGGGGCATCTCTGTTCTAATGCGGCGACGCTTGGGCTTCAGGACAGGGCTGGTCACCAGAGAGACCCAACCTTGATTAGAGGCCCCAACTTTCAGCCTCAACCCCCAACCTCCGGGGGGAGAGGCTGAACACTCTGAGCTCGTCGGCGACAGCCAAGGGTTCCGCGCAGCTGGACCCTCCCCAGAGCCTCCCTGACACCCCGAAACTGAGGGGCTGGGGGAGCTTCCGAGCTGGAGCCCCTCCTCTCTGCCCGTCCCTGAGCCGCGTGCTTCATAACGTAACACGTAACCGAACCTCTCCTCCCCCTGCCCCCCACGAAGCAGTCAGACAGCTGACAAAACCCGGAGGACGTGATGTGTGTGAGCCATGAGCACACCCATTCCAAAGACAGCCGAGGACACGCAGAGAGGAAACATACACACAAGCAAGAACGATAATAACATCGTGTTAGATTGAAAGAAACTTCCTGAGCAGAAGCAACACCCAGCCAGGGTTATAGCTGAGGGACGAGCGGAAAGCACCCACGATGACGTGCTCCGAGGCCGAACTGCCACGCTGGGACCTCACCTGCCAATCAAGACCGCTTACTTTTAAAGGTCAAACAGTACAGACGTGAATCCCCCCAAAGAGGCAAGCCGCACGAACGGGGCAGACCCGAGAGGCCTGTGGGGTGAACCCGCGACCCACGCCCCGGCTCCGGGAAAGGGCGCGGCCGACACTGTGTGCTCGTGGCCCCAAGGAGACGCGCTGAGCTTAACTGCCAGGCCCTGTGACGGGACCTCATGTGGAAACAGGGTCTTCACAGTGGTGAGCGAGTTAAGACGAGGTTACAGGGTGGGCCTGCCCCAGTGTGACGGTGTCCTCGTGCAAGTGGGAAATCTGGATGCAGACAGGGAAGACAGCACGTGAACGGACGGGGGACGGGGTGATGCATCTACACTCGGGGGGCCCCAGGGACGCGGCAGCCCCAGAACCTGGGAGAGGAGCCTGCAGAGAGTCTGGCCCTGCTGGCGCCCACGGGCGGTGACACCATCGTTTCTGCAGTTTTCAGCCACCTGCTTGTGGTGCTGCTTCGGCAGCCGAGGGACCAACACAGCCCTGCAGCCGTTCCTCCCCACCATGCTGCCGGCCAGGTCGGGCCGCACCGGGGGTCTCCTCACGGCCCTCCGGGGCTCTCTTCCAGAGGCCATCCCTCCTTTCCACCCTGTGGTTGCTAAGTTGGAAAGAGAAGACAAGGAATCATATTAAATAACACCATCTAGTAATTTGCAATATACGCTGAAGATCCAAGGTTACGTGTTTAATTCAGCCAGGTGTGGGTGGAGAACGCTGGAACAATGTGGCTTGGTCACTGAACCACTGCTTTCTTTAATGTCTTCCTTGTCTGCCCAGCTGTTCTAAAATTTAAAAGCGGAGCCAAACATCTGTCCTGGAAGATGTGTGCCTGACCTTGATCCTGCAATGATACAAACACCAACTCTAGGACAGTAAATTTTACGTTACACCTTTCCAGATTTTCTTGCATTCCTGCACTCAGAGGTTCCCACGTTTGACGTTTGGGGTCTATTTTGTTTTCAAGGGAGGACAGGTCTCGCCAAGGGTAGAGCGACAAACAGTAAAGTCGCAGAAATGCCCTTCATTATAATAAGATATTCACTTATAACCAGTGTGTTTGCACCAAATGCCATCACTTTGTGATAAAATATTGTCCACAAATGACAGTGTGAAAAAAAAGGCCTTTAAGCTGCTTTATGTTTATTTTTTAAATGAGAAATTATAATATCAATGCATATTCAGGAATTGGGAAATTAATGCTTCTTCTGACTTTAGAAAAAGTAAGTGAAGGGCAGGCAGAGTATACTTTGTAGGAATGGCGTCCTCACACACCTTCAAAAGGTGCTTGAGTCCTCAATGGATGTTACTATTCATTTGTTTTAAAAAAGAAGGAACAGGAAGAGAGGTCAGGAGCCGCTAGATAACATGAGAGACGAAGTGGGGAAGACAAGGTCGACCGTACCAGAGAAGAGGGCTGGCACCTGGCGGTCTTTACAGCAGCGACGCGGGACCTGCTAACACTGCTGCAGGGTAACTGTAAGACAGACGCCCCAGGGAAGCTGGGGCGTCAACCCCACCGAAACCCTTGAAGTTTCTCGGTTCCTCTGCTTCTCACGCTGGGGCAACTGAGCTGGCTGTTTTCACCACCTTCTGTAAGTACTGCCTCTCCTGGAGCTCGAGATGCTTTTTGGTCAGGGAGGGCGGGGCGGGGAAGGCTCTGAGGTGGGTCTGGCCCCGTCTCCAGGCCCCTCCTGTGCCCCCGCCCCGTGAGTGTGGTGTGACGCCTGAGAGAGCAGGTCCTCCTCTGGCGACAGGGACCCAGAGGGAGCCCAGGACGGTGTGCGGCCACCACCCCACTCCATGCCACCTGCCTCGGTACATCTGTAGGGAAAAGTGACCCCACCGGACACACCCCAAACTCAGGCAGGAAATCCCATTGCACGTACAATTAAACCATGGGGCCACGGAACAGGTGACTGTTCTCGGCCCCCAAGAGGACATAATCCCAGGCAGATGCATAAATTTACAATCCACTTACAATCCGCTCAAAATGTAGCTCTATGAATCAATCAACCAAAAGCATATATTTCATCTTTTAAAGAAGGCCTTATGAGCGTCTGTCATTTAAATATTTACCAAAATAATCCTTCCAAAACTCATCTGGACACAGAGCAAGACACGAGGATCTCGGACAAGTAGGGCCTGTCCTGTCCCTTAAGACGGCAGCAACGCTGCAGCCGTGTGTTTCCCTGAAGCATCAGAAATGCTGCTGAAGTAACTTACACGTCAAGTCATATTCTGGCTCTCCAGGTGCTGGGATCACCTCAGACTTAATTTGAGCCATAATTATTTCTAGAGGAAAACAGCACAAAGTTTCAATATTGGGGCGATATTACGGAATGGTAGCAAATCAAGTAACCAAATCAGCGTGGCAGCATGTACATGTGTGTGTACATGTTTGTGAGTTGCGTGTGTTAATTGTGTGTGTGTGTATCTCAGAATTAAAATAAAGTTCAGAGGAAGGCACAGTAAAGCACATTAAAGGAAGAAAGCCTGTACTTAGAGTAGAAAGGCAGGCCCCGAAGTTCTGAATCACACGCAGGGCACCTACGGGCACATTTCGCAGTTTTTCACGCATTAGAATCAGATTGGATCCTGTGAGGCTCAGACTACGGACATTCAGGATAAAGGGCGTACGATGCTGGGTGGCGAGTTTGTACGACTGTCAACACAAAGAGGTCCGACCTATGCTGGAAGTGCATTCACAGAGAAGCAGGCATCTGTCTCCCACTGGTCACTCGGGGTGACACCCGGAGGGCCGACAGTGCTAATGACAGGACCGAGCAGAACTCTGGACCTGGGAGGCCACGTGTCCAACGTGGCCTGGAGGGCAGTGGCCTCTTCACACCCCCACCCCGAACTCTTCAAGGACGGGCCGGGAGCTGGTTCCTGCACAGCAGAGGCGGACTGTCTCTGATCTCCAGGCTCCGCAGAGGAAGGGGCCAGTCTCCTCGTAAGAAGCCTCTGTGAGTTGCTTCTTGGGACGCGTCTGTTCACTGCTTCTCCTGGGAAGGGTTCACAGAGGCAGCTGGCCAAGCTGTAGGTCCAGTGCTGGGCTGAGAGCAGAACAAGGGCCTGGGCTGGAGGCCAGACAGTTCTGGGCCAGAGGCTGGATCTGGGCAACATGAGGCTCGGTGAGGCCAGGCATGAGGCTGGGGACCCAGCTCCCCTCCGGGGAGGGGAGGGCGAGGGCCGGGAAGCAGTGACTGGCTGAGCGACGCCCAGTTTAGCTGGTGGGTGGTTTAGAATTTGGCTACTTTGTCCCAGTTCCTGGGAGGAGCCACTAAATCCTTGGGAGTTTCCCTGTGATGGGCGAGTCCTTGGACCATACCTGGTGGTTGATGCCAACAAGGGCTCCGGATAGGGCTGCCCCCCAGAGAGACCCTGCAGGAGAGGAAGCTGGGGTGCTGGTCACCGGTGCCCGCCTCGTGGCCAGTGACAGCAATCTCGCCCACACAGTGAAACCCCATAAAAACCCTGGCATCAGGCTCGGGAGCCATCGTGGCTGGCCGTGCCCTGCTGTCCTGACAAGTGGACATGGGGGAGAGCGGCGTGTCCCAGCTCCCAGGGGAGGGGGCACAGAAGCCACATTCAGGGGCCCCCAGACCTCGTCCTCTGGGTCCCTTCTTTCAGTGGTCCTGGTTTGTACCCCTGTTGGCTGTAAGGCTAGTGCTTTCCTGAGCTCTCTGAGTCGCACTAGGGAGTTACTGACCCCGAGGGAGTTGTGGGAACCCCAAATTTATAGTTGGTGGTCAGAAGTGTGGGTGGCCTGGGGACTCTCAAGCCTGCAGCTGGGGTCTGAGCAAGGGCAGCGTTGGGGGCTGTGCCTTCCGCCCGAGAAGTGGGGTTCACCCCGGGTAGCAGGGCCTGATCCATGGCAGCCTCGCACGGCATCCGGTCTGTGACATCCGTGGCTCAGCTGTCCTCCGCACCCCAGCAGGAGAGGGACCCACAGAGGGACCGACGGGAGGCCCCACCAGACCTGGGACCAGAGCTGGGGGGCCCTGGAACCCTCACCTACCCCAGCTCCTTCCCCCTCCCCACTCCTGAACCGAGGATGCCATCTGGGTCCCAGCAGAGGCCTGGCCTGTTGGCGTGGAGACCAGATGACAGGACGTTGCCAGTGCTTGGCAGAGTGGACTCCGGGCTCCGCGAGCTGCAGTAGGAGGTGCACACGGACACCTGCCTACCAGCCACCGTTCCACAGGGAAGCTTCCTCACACCCGCGATGGACAAAATGCTCTTGCTGAAAGCTGGGATCGATTCAGTAATTCTTCTCATAACTACAGTCACCACTGCTTTGGAACTCCAATTCAGAACATGTGGCCTGTCCAGTACGTCTGCGCTCAGGAGGACCGAAAATCTGAGGTCTGATTGTCTAGGAAATCTGACGTGCAGTTGTCTTTATAAGCAGCCGTGTGGCAAAAATGTGCACTTTCAAATACTCAATTTCATAATCAACAAGCATCTTATCACAGAACTTTAAGAGTCAAGAGGAACTTAAGGCTGAAGTAAACACTGTAAAAACAACATGGACACTGCTCCCTGTCTGACGCATAAGCATGTTAAATAAAATGGGGCAAAGATTTTGATCCACTACTAAACTGGGAAGAAGCAGAGGGAAACCCCAGATGCCCCCAAACAGAGAAACCCAAAGCTCAAGCCACAAGCAAGCACGGCAATGGGTGGGGTAGTTTCTGACAGGCGGGGCACGCAGACACGGGTCCTGACGCCCACATGGAGGACGGAACTGCTGCCTTGGCGTGCAAGTGGGTCAGAAGAACCTGCCCTTGCTGGGGTGGGGGGCAGGATGCCTTGTCTTCAGACCCTGGATGGAAACAAAAATATCTCTCATGGGCAAGAGAGACCAAGAGTCTGCATCATACAGGGTGTCACACCCTAATACAGTAAAACTCTTGTGTACTTAACACGCCAACTGGGATCGCTCTCCTTAAAAGCACTTTGGAGGAACATTCCCCACACTTAGGGTTCCTGGGTCTTCCGTATGGTTCTCCCAAGAGGAAGGAAGACATCGAAGATAAGTTTACAATGAAAATTATAAACCACGTATAAAATGATCCATAATGAGGCAATGTTGGCAAAATGTAACAGAAAAGGCAAACAAGAGGGTTAATGCGATGAGAAATTGAGACACAATGTAATCGTCTGAAAGGCACCACCGGCAGCAGAAATTAATGAAAAAACAACAGAGAACCTGACAGAAACCCGAAGCTGGTCAACTGAAAAGTCTAGTGAACTTGGAAGACACCTAATCAAGATTACCAGGAAAAAAAAGAAAGCAAAAATAAATAATGTTAGGAATAACGTTGTGACAATATACACAGCAGAGATTCACAAAACCACAAGAGAAAATTATGAACAATCTAAACATAATTGGAAAACATAAATGAAATGAATCATTTTCAGGAAAAAATACAAAGTTCCAAAACTGAACTGGAGAGAGTAGAACCTGACCATTCTCACAACAGTAAACGGCTGCGTTGGAATTCAGCTCCCAGGAGACTCCCCGCACCCATAGCATCAGCTATTCCCTGTCTTTCAAAGATTTTCCTGTAGTCAAGAGCCACCTTGATACTAAAATCGGACAACAAAAATATGAGAAAGAAAAATAAGTGAATTTCACTTCTCAAAAAATATTAGCAACTGAATCCAACAAAGGAAATCAACAAAACTTCATAACCCAAAAGGGTCTGACCTGATTGCAGACTTCCTACAGCAGGACGTCTGTCAATGTCATTTGCTTTACTAAGAGCTAAAGAGATAAAAGACCCAATAACATCTCAGAGATCAAGAATAAGCATTTCATCCATTCAAAATTTAAAACATTTTAAAAACTAGGAATACAACTTCCTTAGTTCAATAAAGGTTTTCTAGTAAAATCATTCAGCAAACATCATCCTTGGCAAAATGAAATACTGCAAACTTGATGGGTCTCACGCCACTCCTTTTATTTAACACTATACAGAGGATCCTCGATAACTAATAAAATAAGAAAAATTACAAGATATGTAGGATTAGAAAGGAAGACAGCAAATATTCACTGTAGATGATACATCTATGAAAATGCTAAGAGAATCTATCATCAAACAAGTATAACTCATACGAGATTTTTTTTAAGGATGGAAGACACAAGGTCAAAATCCAAAACCATGTGCCTACATACCAGCAGCAACCAGCTATAAAATAATTTTACCTTGTTTGCAGTTGAACTAATGTTTATTATGTTTCTAGCTTTATTGAGATACAAATGGCATGTAACACTGTGTAAGTTAAGGTGTAAAATGTGATGATTTGCTACACGTATACACTGTGAAATGATGACCGCGATGAGGTTAGTTAACACGTCCATCACCTCACACTGTTACTTTGTGTGTGTGTGGCGGGAATGTTTAAGATCTCCTCTCAGCAACTTTCATGTTACTGACCACAGTCACCAGGCCGGCACCAGGTTTCCAGCACCTGCTCATCCTCTAAGTGAAAATCTGTGCTCTTTGACCATCTTGTGGCTTCCCCACCCCTGCCCTGGGAAACACCAATCAACTCTCCATTTCCATGGGTTTGGTTTTTTTAAATTCCACATGGAGGAGAGATTATACAGTAATTGTCTTTCTCTGTCTGACTTATTTCACTTAGCACAATACCCTCACACTTGATTATATTGTTGCAAATGGCAGGGTTTCCTTCTTTTTATGGCTGAGTAATATTCCATGCATATACATAAAGTAAAACATTATAAAGAAAAATATTGATAAACTTGATGAGATTAATTTTTAAATTCTATGCAATAAAAAGATACCATACAAAGAGATAAAAGATAAGCTATACCTTTATCTTTGTAACATATATAATGAACTGAAAAAGTATTAGTATTCAAATATGATATTATAAGATTATATAACCAAATATTATACCATATATAAAAATATATAACATTTGTTCGTAAATAATTATATTTATATATTTTAATGTAAGACAGTTGACCCTTGAACAACGCTGGTTTGAACTGCATGGGTTTTTTCAGTGGTAAATACTACAGGGCTGTGGTTGATCATGGATGTGGAACCGCCGATATGATGGACTGACTGTAAAGTTACACTCAGGTTTTCATGCCTGTGTGGAGGGCTGGCACCCTAATTCTCACATCGTTCAAGGGTCAACTGTGTACATTTATGGAATATATAAAACGCATATGGCGTTTATAATGCATGTATAATGTAGTACATATAATACACTGCAAATACTATGCATGCACCATTCGTAAGACATAAACGACGTGTACATGTTCCCAATTCCAGGCCCCTCTAGACTTCACACTCACTTAAGGGAGAGAAACGCTGAGAAGCATGTGCGATGGTCTCCGCCCAGGCTCGCTGAGGACTGAGACCTGACCACAGACTAGGGGCCGGGCCCCTCCCTTCCATGCCTCACCACTGCATCACAGGGCTTCTGCACAGTAACAGGTAAAGAACTGAGCCTCTCAGACTTCATTTAAGAAGAAGTCACTAGGGAAACCCAAAGAGGACAGAGGAGACGAAACAAACTGAAAAACTACTGGCCTCTGACTCCCATGGTCACGTAAAGAGTAAATACCGCCTGACTCACAGCCAGAGAGATGCAGAACCTCGCACAGAAGGCCCATCTACCCCAGTTCCTTTTCCCCCATACATCATGCCTGGCTTTCAGCAACAAATAAATCCCAAAGCACATTCAAAGGCAAAGCAAAACAAAACAGAAACAAAAATCACTGCCTGAAGAGGCAAAGTGAGATCAGAACCAGACTCAGACTCAGACAAAACACAGATTGGGGATTATCAGACCAGGGGTGTTAAACGATTATGACCAATATGCTAAGACTGCTAACAGAGAAAATGGACGTGTAACAGCAGATGGGTAGTATAAGTAGAGAAATGGAAATGCTCAGAAGGAATCAGAAAGAAATGCTAGAAATTGGAACACTGTAGCAGAGACGGTGAAGGCCTAGGCTGGTCAGGGCTGAGGAAGAGGCCCCCAAACTGCTCTGCGGAGAGAGAGTGAAAAAGACAGAGGAGGTTACCCAGCAATGAGAGGGGGCTGCACAAGGCGCATGTCGTGTGATGGGAAAACCAGAAGGAGAAGAAACAACTGAAGACATGACGGCTGAAAACGTTCAAATGAGTGACGCACACTGAACCACACACCCAGGAAGCTCGGAGAGCACCGAGCCCGAGAAATTCCCACAAAGTCTGTACCTGCGACATCGTATTCAAACTGCACGACACCACAGATGGAGAAGGTCGTGAATGAGCCACAGGGAAAAGCAGCTACAAAGAAGCAAGGGCAGACTTACACCGACTTTGTTTCCGGAGCCACATGAGCAGGAAGGGAATGCAATTAAACACTTAATGTGCGAAAGGAAAAGCACACGCACCAGCCTAGCAGTTCTGGATCCTTCAAAGGTGAAGGAGAAATAGAGACTTTTTCTGATAGAAGAAAAATGAGCGAGTTCGTCAACAGCTGATCTGCCTTGAAAGAAATGTTGAAAGAAGTTCCTTAGAGAGAAGGAAAGTGACGTAGGTAAGGAATGAGCATCTACGTAAAGAAACAATGCAAATATCGAGGGAAAACACTGCAGGCTTCAGGGAGGCAGTGCAGAGGCCCCTGGGGGAGCCTGCCTGGAATGTGTGAGACGCAGCAAGAAAGCCGGGGGAGCTGAAATGGACCTACTCGTTATTAAGGGACGTCGAAAACAAGAATAAAAATACATTATCTGTATAAAAATCGTTGACTGTTTTTTCCCAAGTAGTTCTTAATACCATTAATATAAAGAAACAATCGAAAGCTACAAATAGTCAATATTTATTGTCTTGGAAAACCTCTGGCCAGACAGAGACCTGAGTACTTAGGTCCAGAAAGAGGAACTAAGTTTATGTGGATTTGGTTCGTTTAAGGTCAGCTCTCAGCTTTTCCTAACCCTTTGTCACGAGACTCTTCTCAATAACATCCTTTCCTACCGATGGCTAAGCTCGTGTTTGAAAAGACAGATTGCCTTCAAGCCACGTCTAGCTCCTTTATTAATGCTTCTATCTTGCAAAGCTCTTATTAAACACATGGCTTGGGGGTCTTCCTGTATAGATATTACCTGTTAGAAGCCTTCTGGAAGGTCAATGTCAAGAGGAAGATGTCTGTGTTAAAGGAAGATGCAATTAAACACGCCAAGAGATTCTGAAGCTGGGCACGCGACCCGGGAAGACGTGCCCGCTGCATCACAGGGCTCACACACAGGCCACACAGCCTTCGTGGAACGTGCAAGGTTAACTTACTTCACTCGCTGAAAGGTGCGCCGAGCACCTACGTGCACAGGGGACGGAGGGAGTGGTGAGGACTCCACGGGCGAGGACAGACCCACCACCAACACTGTGTCTCACACTCCTGTCCCACACCACGGCACGTGCAATGTTCATAAAATTAATTAACCCCCAAAGCAACCCTGTAGGATGCTTAAGATCAGAAAATTTTAAAACACTTTATCTGAGTTATAGGATTTTATAAACCAACAGCCCGTGAAATGTCCAGAACAGTCTTTGGTTAAATAAAAAATGATTGAGTGGCACAGAAAACAGGAGAGAAATTATTAAGCTGGCTTATCTAGGGAGCACTTGACGAGATGAAGAGTGAAGAACCGGAGAGAGAGGGGGAGGAGCTGGGGGCACGCTCATTATCCATCTCATCAGTGTCTGGCCCTCATCCTCCCCCTGCAGATGCCTCACCTCTGCAGAAACTGGAAAGTAACAAAGCAAAGCAGCTTTCCAACACGCGTGTCTTTCCAGTTCCTACTAAACAGGGAGCCGGGTCTAAATTAGTTGCAGTCCCAAAGGGAGACCAGTGGTCAGGGGCCTGGGAGGGAGGCACAGCCGGGGTCGTGGAAGACCCGGTGGGAAGGAGGCCTGGGGGAGCAGGGGCTCGGGACCCCGAGTCGTTGTAAAATCAAACTCGGCGGCAGAGGGCAAGGGGCACAGGAGCAGCTGTGTTAACGGCGGCCCCAGATGACCACGATGGGACCGGCCTGGGTGGTGTAGGCCGGATGCTGGCCGCCCGGGAAAGATGCCCTTCCTGCACACAAGCCTCCAGAGGTTTAGCTTAATTACACGAAATGCCGCGGAGGGGACCCAGGGCGGTCTTTCATTCTCAACAGGAGCAGCTGGAAGCCGAGAGGAGAAACAGGCTCGCAGGAGAGGTGATCCCCGCTGGGTGGTTTTTAAGCCAACTTCCCATATTAAAAACAAAAAGGGGCCCCTCTGTTAGACCTCCCTGTGCTGAAGCTACACATGTGCGTCGACCCCGAAATCAATGGGAATTTATGCTGAAACCACCCAAAGGTACAGCTGGGGATCCGATTCAGTTAAAAAAGTCAAGGGCTTTTAGGAAAACAGGCACATTACGTGCAGCACAGCATCTGTCTCCGGAGAAGACGGCAGTGAACAAGTAGAGCTAAGTCAGCCTCTGTGTCAGGCGGCTCCAAGCGGCTGGAGAAATAATTTTTTTTATCTAATAAAAGTAAATTGAGAAGATGTTTACATTCATCAGATTTCCACTTTTCCACTTTCCAGTGGTAAAGATCCTGGCTGTGCAGGTAGATGCTGGCTTTGCATCCCGAATGCCCTGGTGGTGCTGGCCTGGGTTGGCACCGTGAATATTCACGTCGAGAGGAGATGCAGAGGCAGAGTGGATGCTGGACGGAAAGCGGGGAGGTGAGTGCAGGGTGCGGACACACCCTGGATTCAGAGCATCTTTCCGTCGGCAGAGATTCCAGAGATTACTTAGCAAACACCTCCTGTTTTATAACTAGGGGCCTGAGGAATTGAGAGAGCAAACGACTAGTAATCATTGCACCACGAGTTAGCGACAACTAACACAACCGGTTAGCGACAGACCCAGGGGCAAAACCTAAACCCCGGGGTCCTGACACTGCCTTTCCAAGAGCCACCCTTCAGGTAACGAAGTCCGTCCTGGACTTACTTGCGAGCACGTTCCCGACACTGTCCCTGCGGTAATGACGTAAGCCCCGCCAACACTGCAGGGTGTGGGCACCTGATGCCTCTGGACGAGGCGGCAGAGCAGGGGGAGCGCCCACCCGAGGGGCTCCTGCGCCTCCTTAACCGGGCATGAGTTTCCCAGCCATAATCCCTCACCCGCCACCTGTAGACTGAGCCCTGTCCTCTGTGCACCTGCGGCCGGGCGCCCGTCCCGCCGACTTGCAAGAAGGCCGTCCCCACCTACCGAGGCTTATTTCTAATTTAACCTTGGTCCACCTGGATCGGCAGAGGGGCAGGCCATGAGGCTACAACCAAGCAGGAGAGGGCGGGTGGCCCCCAGCTGGGGTGGAACCTCCAGACACATGGCTGACCCATACCGACCCCTCTGCTCCCGGAGAGCATCGCAGCGCCTGCTCTGCACGCAGCACCTCTGTGGTACCAGCTGCTCTCTCCAGGCGGGGTCAGCAGTGGCGGAGTAACGGGCAGAGTCAGAAGGACTGTGTAGGGGCCAAGCACTGCGAACAGCTCAGTGGGCCGAGGGCCGACGAGGGGCCTCCTTCCCCCTCAAGAGGCCTTTGGTCCGACAGGAAGATGAGGGACGCGCACGATGACCAATTATGTCATCGTAGCCCCAGGAAAAGAAGGGCCGGAGTGTCCAGCCTGCCAGGGTCCAGGCAGAGACACGCAGCCCCGCAGCGCGAGCGGCACCAGGGCGGAAGCCCGGGAGGATGCAGGTGGTGCTGGGGGTGGAGGGCGGGTCTGAGAAGGGGCCAGAGCCAGGACAAGGGGCCATGTGCAGACGGCTGGACTCTTCGCCAGACACAAGGGGCCACCTGGGCATCCTGGCACCAGCACTGCAGGGGGACAGAGGGCGGCTCTGCCGGGGTTAGGGCCCCGGGCAGACGGAGCAGGGAAGGCAGGCCCCGCCAAGCCCCCTTTCCAGTGCCCCAGGCCCGCCACGTCCTACCCGTCCCGCCACCAGGCCCCTTCCCGAGCGGCCCCGCCCGGGGCCTCGGCGGCTCCGGGGACTGGCCTCTGCCCGCCTGGCTCCTCCACCCTCGGCTGGCCATCCCCGCCGCCTCCTGGCCACCCCGTCTCAGCTCCCGAGGCCTTCGCTCTACCGGTGGACGCTGCCCCGTCTCCTCACCTGCTCATCGAGACCCTCGAATGGCTGTGTAAACACCGAGGCCAGAGGCCAGGCCTGGCGCTCAGAGCCACAGCTGACCACCAAGTTCTGGGGCTCGAGTTCCCGCATGCCAGCCCAGGGCTGCCCCTCGCTGCCTGGGAGACGCTCGGTGCTCGGCCACCTTCGGGGCCCCAGAAGTTAAAGAACACAAGACACTAACCCACTGCGAACAACTGGTGGGTGCCCTGACCAAGAACACAGGCCCAGGAAGATGTGTCCAACCAAACCGCTGCTTACGTCGCCTAAGTTACAGTTAAACCTGTTGACAGACTTACTCTGAAGAGCAGAAGCATTCGCTGAGCGCGGCTTTTCACGGATTATTCTTCTATCTTCTCTTCGAATCAAAGAAAAACTGTCCATCACAGAGTGGAGCCTCTACCCCGTGCGCCGTCCTCCCCGCCCGCGGGCACCACTGCGCTTCACGTTCCCCTGGCCCAGCGCCCTGTCGCTTAACCAGCAGAAGTAAGCGGAACTCGACTCTGTCCTGACTTTACGACTCACACCTGCAGGCCTGAAGCCACCCACCTCAGGAGGCCCCTGCTGTTCTGGGGCCTCTGGGGGCTCACGGACAGGCTCCGAGGCTTCCCCTGGGGCTTCCTCACCACCCACAGGCCACGCGCCTGCATCTGCGGCCTCCTGCTTCCCCAGGCGCACACCCTCCCGGTGCCGACGGTCCTGTTGCGGCCTCGTCTCTGGGGCCAGGCTGGGCTCCTCTCTCCACAGGGTTCAGAGGCATCCCTGGCTGGGGAGCGGGGGAGGGCCCCCCATCCCATCTGTCTCTCCCGCCGTCTTGCCTGCCTGTTCCCGGCTCCTCAAGTACCTGCCCACTGCAAAGGAAAAGCCTATTCATCACTCTCACACCTCTGCTCCTACAAAAAGACTACTCGACACACCAGAGGCCCCACCAACCCCGTCTCCGTCCAGCTGCACTGACCGTCTCCGTCCACCACTGCTTCACTGGGTAAGTTTTGCTCCACCCACCACTGCATTTACAAAAGCCATTCCCGCAGGGAACAGTCCGGGAAGCACCCCGCCCCCAATGACCGTGTGCAGGGTACTGGTGAGCAGACTTATGAGGACAGAGAGGGTGGAACCCAGAGATGCTGCCCCCGCAGCGGGGCGCCCAGGCCCAGAGGTCCTCTCGTCTGAGAGCTCCAGCCTCCCTCTGCCGGTTCCAGCTAAAGGATGAGAAGCAGAGGTGATGGTGAGCAGGGCGACCGTGGCTGGCAGCGCCTCAGAGGGTGTGTTTGGGGGAGCGAGGGGGCACGTGCTGTCACCGTGGAGCCAGGCGTGGCTTCCCTGTGGGGGGCCCCAGGCTCTGACAGTGCTGTGCACGTGGAGGGCGGGAGCCCCGTCTGGTGCTCTGGGCAAAGCTCAGCGCCTGGGGTCCAGTGTGACGCTGGGGACAGGCCGGGGACGCACCCCTCCTCTCCACTTCTACGTGCCTGCGTGCTTGCTGGCACACTCCCTCACACCTGCACTCGTGTTTGCATGCTCACGCCCATGCTTTGCAGTGCTCTCACGATGCACGTGGATCCTCACACACACCCAATGCGTGCTTACGCGCTTGCACGCTCACCCTGTTTTGCACGCTCACACTCATGGTCACACACTCACACGTCCACAATGGATTCACGGGTTGCCCTGGTGTTGGGTGCCCCCAGGGCTCCTGCAGATCAGCACCCAGGGCAGTGACACGGCCCTGCTGAGGGTTCGCAAGTCAGGCTGCGTTTTACGGAAGGAGGAAAACAGCCGACCTGAACTGGGGCAGCCCAGGCCCCACGAATACCTGGCACTTGACCTTTCCTCATTTTGAACACGCACAGTGCTGATTACAAAGTGTCTCAGCTGGTAATAGGTTCACTTCATTTTTCTTCAAATATGTTTCTTATTCAGTTCACAGATGAATCCAATTAGCATATCACTGTGGACGATTACATATGCCTCATGTAAATTTACATGTCAAAACACACACTGAACCTACACGGACAACACTGCCAGGCCTCGTAAACCGCTTTGCAGGTACTGGCAGCTCGAAGCACAAAGGCTGAAGTTTCAATCTGAGATGAATACCTGGCACAGTGGGAAGATAGCTGCTAGCTGGCGTCACTCACGCCCGAGGGGAGAGGTGAGTACACACGTGGGCCTCTGTCTCTGACGAGAAGCCCTTGACAGGAGGGTCCCCGTCTGCATCGGAGGCTGTCACCTCGGATGAGCTCATCGCGTGATGGACACTCAGCCTCTGATCCAGAGAGGGTCCTGGGCAGTGAAGTCGAGAGGCTGTTCAAACAGACGGTATTCTCTCCAACAGCAGGATTAAATTCACGTGGAACGACTCCTACGAGGAGACTTTTTGTCGAGCACGTGCTCACGTTTATTATGTGCGGCATCTTCCTATAACAAGTGACCTCCGCTGACAGCCCCGTCACTTGTTCCCTGGCTTCTGACGTTTTCTTCAGAAAGGAGCAAAAACTGTCTGGAAATTGGGCTTTGAAAGTTAAGGAAGGACTGAGGGCCCTCCCTGGATTCCTCCAAAAGCAATGACTGGAGTTTGTGGGTGACTGGGGGACATTCTTAAAATAATGAAATGGCTCACCGTCAGAAACGTCGGGGCCCAGGGGGGCTCTCGGGCTGACCCTCGCCTCCCTGCCACACGCGGGAGCCCTGGGGGCCCCCATCTCGGCCAGGGAGGCTGCTGCAGGGGTACAGCTGTTCCCTCCGAGGCCCAGGTCCCCAGGCTGCTGCCAGCCGGGGACGGAAGGCGTGGGGCTGTGAGCGCCCGTCCGGCTCCTGCCCCCATCAGCCTCGTGGCAGGGGCTCTGCTGAACGGCACCCTCCTCGGAGCCCTGATGGCGGCTATACGGCAACACAGAAGTTCTGCTTTTTCACCACCACCTTGTCGGGGGGAGGGGCTGTCCTTTCAACCTCGGATCACGTCAGTAGAGGTGGTTCCCATAACCTCACCCAGAAGGTCCGCCTGGGACAGAATCTCAGGGAGCAGAGAGTGGGCGACAGAGGAGCTCAGACCGTGGAAAAGCTCACGATGGGGCAGACGCGCCACAGGACCCGACGGAGGGGCGCCCGCGGGGTCAGAGCCACCGCTGCAGTGACGTCGGTGGCTTCCCAGAGGAGCAGGAAAAGTGGGGCGGGGGCTCTGCATCTCTTCATTAGGCCTGTGACACCGGGGTGGCTTCTGGGGGAAGGCCACCACTTAGTGTGGAATAGAAGAAAACAGGTTATTCGAGAAAGAGAAAAAGAGAACACGTTCAGACCCACTGCAGCATCTTACGCCCAATGCACGGTGCTCCAAAGCGCGAGGAATATCGCGACCAAATGGGAAACAAACTTTGCTGTGTGTTTTATTACAAACTGTTAAAGCGATTAGATTTGCTTCGTGCGGTAAAAGAAAAACATTTAACCATAACAGGCATGTTGTGGAGGCTGCATGTAAGGAAGTTTCCCTTTGTTTACATAGTGTTTAAATCAACTGTGGAAGATTTAAGGAAACTCCAGAGACAGAGTGGGATCCTGTGGGGAGGAGGCGCCTTTCCAGAGACACTGGATGGATGGGGCCTCAGAGCTGGGGTCCCTGGAGGTGGAGGTGCCCTGGCGGGGCGGAACCACTGCTGCACAGGACCTGGCCCACACGGCGCTGACTCGGCAGAGCTTCAGCCGGCCGCCCCAGCGGGGATGGCGGTGGGCGGCCTCACGCACAGGCGCATGGGGAAAAGCCCCCTCCGGAGGGGCGTACGCCCCATGCCAGGGCGGCCACAGAAAGAAGGGCAGGTCGGGGGGAGAGCAGACCTTCCCACGGGGACCGTGCGGGGCTCACATCCACGAAGCTGCCCGAGTCCAGGGTCTTACAAACATGAAATTACTCTCCGAGACGCAGTTTTTATCCTGCCAGCATTTCCGAACACCTTCCCGTGGCTGGTGGGAGAGGCCTGCCGGCAGCCCAGCTCTCCAGCATCCAGTGGCCACAGGAGGCCCCACGGGGGGCAGGGGTGACGGACTCTGCACCCCCGACTCACACCTCCACCTGGACGCGGCCAGGTGACAGAGCCGGGATCCTGCGAGCCATTCACCCCTGACGTTTCTGTCCCTCCGTCCAGTCCATCAGATCCCACTGGGGTCACCTGCTGCCTGCATCCGTGCTCCGAGCGCCGACCAGTCCAGGAGAGGCCCTGGTTTCCATGCCTCTGCCTGCTCGGCAGCCTCCGTGGTGGTCGGCCACCAGAGGGATGCTTCTAACCGGCACCGCCCAGCCCTGCCTTCCTTGCAGCCTCGATCCAGCCACCCTGCCTCCTCAGGCCCCTGTGGCCCGGGTCACATCTCTGCACGGGGTCCTGCCCTCTCCTGCCTGCTCTCTGCCTGGAATGGCCACCCTCCTTCACTGGCTCTGTCAACACCATCAAACCCCACTCATCTCGAGGCAAAGGGAGGCCCTCCTCCTGCAGACTTGGTAGGTCTCCTCACAGATGCTCCGTAAATCACAGCCCCTCAGCGGTGAGATGTGCGTCTCCTACAGACAGACGCTCAAGGACGGGGTGGGCCAGCCTTGTGCGCAGTGCCCAAGGGGCCGTGCTGCTCTCTCAGCCCCCGTCAGTCCTGGGAAAGTGTGGGGAAAACCACTTCATAAAAGGCTCTCTTGGATTTGTTTTCAGCACAAATTCTTGCCCTGTGCCCCAGGTGGGGTCAGGCACTTAAGGCCCCCAAGGCCCACTTTCTTTCTGATTCGAAGCACCCTTCTCCAGTGACTACGGTCAACCCGACAAGTTGGCTGCCAGGCGTCACCTCATCAACACCCCTCCAATCGTCTCCCGACGGTTCATAAGCCAATGTTCTCACCAGGGAAGGTGGGAACTGCCTGACGTCTATAAAGCCAGGTGGGACGGGGCGTTGGTCAGGTGCTGGGGCTCAGAGCTCGGCAGCCCTCAGAGCTCCTCTGACCGAAGGTGGGACTGGGGTCCGGGGGCAATGCCCGCACGCGCCGCCCCGCGGCAGCCGCCAGGCCACACAGCCCTCCCAGCCTCACACGCACCACGTGCAAGGCGGGCAGCCGCATCGTCGTGCCTCCGTCCACGCCCGGGACCCACGTTTCCTCTTTCCCTTTTCCACGCCCTCACCTGCTTGGCTCCCCTGCTGGCAATTCCAGAAGGAGCCGGAGACACCCCTGCTCTAGTCCGACCTGCAGGGGCCTCGGTCAAGGCTCCAATCCCACCACATCCATTTCTCCAGCCAGAATCATGCAACTTTTGGGAAAGTGTGATTTGAGACGAACCTTCTCTCTTCAGACAAGCGATCGGAAGTCCATAAAGCACGGCGTACGTCCGCCACTACCACTAATCTATGGAGGCTGGCATCACTCTGTGCGATGCTCGGCCAGGCCTGCTTCCTGGCCCTGCAGCCACAGCATCCGGGTCCAGGTGTGAGAGAAAAATAACACAGATGCCTGCGCCACGCTCTCACTTGCGTGTGGTCTGTGCAGGCAATCTAAGGGGCCCAGGTGATGGGAGGCCCAGCACTGACTGTGCTGCTGTGGGCGGCTCTGTGCCAGGGCCTCATTTGCTTCCGCTCAGAATCACTGCTTGGCCGTCCACAAAGACAGCTCTCCACACAGAGCGCCATCTACAGAGAGCCGTCTACACAGAGCTGCCTACACAAACAGCCGTCTACACAGACAGCCGTCCACACAGACAGCCGTCCACCCAGAGAGCC